>NC_136493.1:45282619-45295119 GCF_053919585.1 Euprymna scolopes | reverse complement strand
ATACGCCTAAATATGCTTGTAAATATTATTTTAGAGTCAATTTGATTCTTATAAAGTTGTAATTTCAAAAATAATATGCATATATATATATATATATATATATATATATATATATATATATATATATATATAATTATATATACACTCGTGAGCAAAAAAAAAAAAAAAATGCGCCAAGAGTGAAAGAAGGAAGAAATCGATTTTTCAATATTTTTCCATTAATTTTTGTTAATTTTAACTGAAAGTTTCTATTTTGCAGATCATTATTATTATAGCATATAATAATAAGTGAAAAAATGAATCCTAAAAATTGTAAGACCGGATATATAAAAAAACGAAATGCAGGATTAAGGCAGTCCAAAATGACTTACGAGCATATTTTTGATATTTTAAGAAAAGAAAACGTGAAAACATCTTTTTCTACAGTGAAGCGAATTAGTCAAAGATTTGAAGTCGAACGCTTGGTAAAAGGGAAATCTGGATCTGGTCGCCCTAGAGCATCCACTTTGAAGGACGACCACAGGCTTAAATTAACTGTCTTCAAGGATCGAAAAAAACATGTTGACCATAGCAAAGAATTCAAAACAGGGGCTGGAAATTCTCTTTCTAGATATACAATATGTAGATGAATGAAACAAATGGGATTTTCCTCTAAAAGGTGTAAAAAGAAGCCATTTTTGTCTAAGAAGAACATCAATGATAGAAAGAGGTTTTTCTCATGTTATAGCAAGAAAGATACAGTCTGGTTCAGGAATGTTTTCTGGTTAGATGAATCAAGCTTTTGACTTGTTAGTGATGCTCCCGATGCTCCCGAACGGTGCAATCAAAGAACTGGAGAAAGATTTTTGCCAAGTTGCATAAAAACGGCAGTTAAACACGAGAATGGAGGGATAATGGTATGGGGAACTTTTAGTGCAGCAGGAGTTGGAGAACTTGTTAGATGTGAAAAGTCAATCAATGCAAAGGAATACATTCGAATATTAGAAACAGAACTGTTACTAAGTATTCAGAAGCTGGGAATATCCCAGAACATTATTTTTCAACATGATAATGCCCCTGCACACACTGCTAAAGTCACAGATAAATGGTTTTCTGATAACTCAATTGATATGATAGGTCAAAGCCCCGATTTAAACCTAATCGAGATATTTGGTTCATAATATCTCGTGCATAGGCCGGAAGAACTTTTTTGAACAATGACAAACTGTGGGAAGCTGTGCAAAGCGAATGGAATAGCATCTCCTCTTCCCAGTGTTCCACTTTGGTTGAGAGCATGTCTAAAAGGATTGATCTCTTAAAGAAATCAAAAGGGAATGCGATTCCATCCTAAGCATTTATTAAAGTAAATGTCTTGTTCTGTGTTATTAGTCTCGTTTAACTTTCCTTGTTCATTGTTCTTTGTTCAATATAGCTTTTAATGCAATACATATACATATATATATATATATATATATATATATATATATATATATATAATTTGGCTGCATCAGCTTGAATTGAAACCGAAACCAAAACTTATGAAAAACATTTTTGGCTGTTAAGGGTTCAAAGTTCAACGATTTGACCTTTGCGAACTTTACTACACTCCTCCGCCAGTTTTGGGTATAAACACTTGAAATTTTAGATATAGGTTTCTTGGGCATGGATCTAACTTAATAACTTGATTTAAGCCCAAAACAATAAATTTTAAGGGGCATAATAGGGGTCAAAGGTTAAAAAAACTGACCTCTGCGGTCTCTCACTAATCAGACAATTTCTGGTCTAAACATTTGAATTTTACACAAAAGTATTCAGAGAAAGGGCAAGCTTTTTAATCGGTTTAGGTCGAAAATTTGAGCCACCAATATATAAATGTATGTATGTATGTATGATTGCATGTCTGCCTAAAACTTTCGACAGAGGCAACGGATTTTCACAATATCAGTATCGTTTTGAAGCTCGACCCTTCAGACGACACATATCGAGCAATTGGCTAAAGAAATTAATTTCTTCACCCTTAACTGGGCACATTTCTACAGGGAGGGGTCGCTTTTTTCACCGATATTTTCGAAAGTCATCCGCTCTTTTCGATTGTCTAGCCTTAATTTAAAACTACGTCACTTTCGGTTTGGTGGTGGTCGTAACAGCAAAGACGTCACGTTTTCTGTCCGTTCTTTTCCTCCTTTGCGGTATGGATTCGAGGCTGCCTTCCTACTGCCACTTTTTTTTTTGCTCAACACACACCTCCAAACACCCGGGCCACGCCGAACGCCCATGCTAGTATATATATATATATATATATATATATATATATATATATATATATATATATATATATTGTTCATAAGTTTTTGTTTCGGATGTAATTCAGTTTCAAAATTCAATTTTGAAATGGCTATTGCCTCCGATGATGATATTGAAATCGTTATTAAATGCTGTACAGCTGTTCTTGTTAGTAATGGTGAACAGTAGGCTAAAATGGACAAAATGATTTTTGGTTGTGTCACTGGGATCGTTGGACTCTATATATCGAGATGATGGGCTAATAATTGTAAGGGATGTTACAATGTAAAATGTGATCGAGTTAGAAGAGCAATCACTAGGGAGATGAATAATTTTGGCCTTAAAGTTGAAATTAATGCAAACTTATAGAGGTTAAATTCCTCGACGTTACATTTAAACCGTATACGTAGGAAAACACTAACCCTATTTATATACGCCCACAATCTAACCATCAACCATCCATTATTAAAAAGGTACCGTTATCTATTGAAAGTAGAATAAGTAACAACTCATTTGATGAAGTAACTTTTAATGATTGCAAAGATATTTATAATACAGCACTTAAAAATAGTAGGTACAAAAACATAAATATAAAATATAAAGTCACTAGTTCTAGCACGAATAGATCTAGAAACCATAATAGTAAAGTTATCTGGTTTACACCCCCTTCAATCTAATGCTAAAAACAAAACTTGGTTCCAATTTTTTTTTACAACTTATTAACAAGCATTTCCCACCTAATTATATGTTACATAAAAAGTTTAAAATTAAGTTATACCTGTGGTTACAACTTAGAAAGAATCATAAAAACATAATAGAAGAATATTAAGAATAAATAATAGAGAAAGTATGAATATTAGTGATAATGCTGTTATGAATAAATGTAATTGCCAAAACCCCGATGATTGTCCCATAAAAAAATGAATGTTTGACCCCATCAGTGGTATACCAGGCTAAAATATTCCCAGTGGAAAACTCGATGGAAGATAAATTCTACATAGTTAGTACGCAAATGACATTCAAAAATAGATTTTATGGATAATGTTCGATGAATAGTCAAACGTATGAAAAAGACACCTCGTTATCGTTACACTACTGGAAACTAGTTAAGGAAAACAATACACCAAAGATAGAATAGAAAATTATTAGGAAAGTCAGTATTTGCCACTCATTAAACTCGTCATGTCCGTTATGCCTATTGGAAAATCTTGAGATAACAAGGTTTAAGGATAGGGACAAACTATTAAATATCAAACAAGAAACTGCTATATCTTGAAAACATTTCAAAATACATGCGCTTGAAGAACTCTAAGTTATGAAGATCTGAACTGCTACAATAATAACAACCTCCATCCTACTCCCCCAATAAGTGAGGTCATGATAATGATTCTATCAAATCGATTACATTCAGTAATCTGTTAATATTCTATTTTCTCTAGAAGCATAATATTACTAATTTGAAAAAATACTTGTATAAATATATCTAAACGAAACGAATGATCAAGAAGTTGACGAAATTCTAAATAATATATATATGTGGATGTGTGGATCTATATATATATATATATATATATATATATATATATACATGTACATGTATATATATATATATATATGTACATGTATGTGTATATGCATATATGGGGTGTATATAGGGATATGTATATATGTGTATACGATGGTATGGAATGAATAAGGTAAGTACAATAATATAAAAACGTTTGTATTCCGTTTATATGGCCTAACTGTTCGGGTTTTGTTGTTACATATCGTTATATATCTGTATAAACTTTGAGGGAGTAGTTATGGACTTCAATGGGCATTCACTACTAGTTTTTTTCTGTGAAAAAGCGTACAATTTACCAGAAATAGCAAGTGGGTGGGTGTGCGTAATATAATTGTGTAAACTTCAATTCAGGTGTATGTGTATAGGGTGTTGGTACAAAAGTTACGTATAGAATACTTCATATCTATATCTATATATATGTATTATGTATGTATGTATGTATGTATGTATGTATGTATGTCTATATGCCAAAGGGCGAATGAACTCTTTTTCTGGATCAACGGCCAACTAGCACAGTGTATATTTGTGTGTGTGTGTGTGTGTGTGTGTGTGTGTGTGTGTGTGTGTGTGTGTGTGTGTGTATGAGTATTGGGGTGGAGAGGGCTCCCGTAAGCCGTGGTGAAGGCAACCTTTCTAGGAGAAGCAAATCTCTGATTTAAAAAACAAAGCGGGAGACCAGTACCCGCATTAAGCTGGTCTGCAGTTTAATTTGTTGCTGGCTATCTTGCTTTTGCTTGTTGCTGGAGCTCAACATTTTGAACCGAGAGAGAGACTTAGCTGTCGTACAAAGCTAAGACTCTGTAACATCATCTTTGTATAGATACTCCCTCAGGCATTTGGGCTCATGGATTTTAAATGTCTGAGGGAGTGGCACTCGTCTGACAAGACGTTGCAATCATCATCATCATGTATGTATGTATTTTGTTGCAATATTTTAAGATTAATGGGGTATGATCCCACACAGTCGGAAGATTCTATTTATAAACGATGCTGCTAAGAACTAACGATAAAAGAAAAAATGCCGGAAATTATTCTCTAATAGAGTAGATAAACTTAAAAAAAAAAAAAAAATTAGAACTTTTTTAACAAAAAATGTAAATTAGATATTTTTACACATACGAATGTAACGACTTTTATTCTATAGATAGGCACTCGACCAAGTTATCCGGAAATAGAAATCTTCTGTCGCTCTAGAAAGACATATGCCAGCTAACAGTTGACAAAAAGACAGCGGGTGGAATCTATAGTACAAAAACGTTAAGTATTTTTTTTAAATAGATTATGCAGTGGATGTGTTATCGGCAGCTCCAGTAACTCTCGCTTCTCCTATTTTGTCATTCAGTCCTCATTCAATGAGTCATTTTCTAACAAAGGGTGAAGAAAAAGCTGCTTACAGGTCGGTAGTACTTGGTGACCAGTAGTCTGAGATGTCGGAAATTTTTCTGTCTCTGTCTGTCCTTGTGGCCATGTCACTAGTAAGGGTGCTGGAGGTAAACGTTTTGTCTGGGCGGACGTTATCCGCCTGATAGTCAGGGACCAGAACCTTGGATTAACCACTAAGAAGGCTGTCCTATCAGCAGGCGCAAAGTACTGGGACTTCTGTATTGCCATTTGGTGAGTGGATCTGGACACTGCAGTAGTCTCTGGTGGGGCCTCTCGATGCCATACTAGTGGGTAATTGTTACGGCTTTACCTTTTCGTGTGCTACAAAAAAAATTTTTCTGTCTTTTTCTCCCTTACTTTCCTTCTCTGTACTGCTCTAACCAAGTATGCCGACCTATTCCACAAATCCCAAAACCTCAACATGAAATATCTCCAGAATAAAAACTCGATTAAACCTAGAACCCCATCTTCCAACGTAGACCCCTACTACCAGGTCTCCTTCTCCAACATCAGGGGTCTACGTTCCAACCTTCCAGAGGTTGAAACCCAATTACAGGAGACGAAACCGGACATATTATTTCTAAGTGAAACTGGAATAGGGCCGACCACTTCCCTAGATGAGTTCATAATTAACGGATACTCCAATTTAACAGCTAAATCTGACACCCAAGATCGCCATGGGCATGGAATATGTGCCTACATAAAGGATGGCTTCCCGTGTGGCAGGGAAATCTCTAGAGAATATCCTAATTTACCTTATATGTGCTTCAGGGTTGCACTTGCTAACACCACTGCATTTATATTTGCCCTCTATAGGCCCCACAACAGCGGAGTTACTATCTTTAAGAGCATATCTGAGAAAATAGACCACATACTGTCTTCACATCCCTCGGATAACATCCACATCTGTGGTTACTTCAGCGTCCATAACGTGGAATGGCTGACCCATTCAAATAAGACAGATGATAAGGGGAGGTTTTGTCATGATTTTGCCATTGCTTATGACCTCACTCAGATTGTTCGCGAACCCACCCGTGTGCCCGATACACCCGGTCAATATGCCAACCTCTTAGACCTTTTTCTCTCACCTTCCCCTGAGCTATGTTCATGTTCCGTTCATTCTCCTCTAGGATCCTCCGACCACTCCGTAGTATCAGTTAAGATAAAAACGAAATGTAAGAAGCTCCCAGACGTACCCCTCCACCGTACTGTATACCGATACTCTATGGCTGACTGGGATAGCTTCCGTACATTCATATCTGATTTACCTCTGCACTCCATGTTTAAAAAGGAAGTGTCCTCTATAGTATCAGATCTGACCGAATGGTTAATTGTAGGCATAGACCAATTGATACCATCTAAAAAATTCCAGCAAAAACCTAACAGCCAGCCATGGTTCTCCCCAGAATGTGCTGCTGCCATCGCGCACAGAAATCACTTTTTCCCTAACTACCAACGTAATAGATGCACTGAGACTAAAGCTGCTTTCAGGAACGCCAGCAACCACTGTAAAAGAGTAATAAAAAATGCAAGAGAGCTATATGCCCAGTCTGTTAAATCCAAGGTAGCTGATCAGCGGCTTGGATCCCACCAGTTTTGGCAAATAACAAATAGGATCCTGAACAGGAGTGTGCGTTCTATCCCAACCATTATCAATGGACCAGATGTCATCTCGTCAGCATCAGACAAGGCCAAACTATTTGCAAAGAACTTTGCAGCTAATTCTACCCTATGCGACGAAGGCCACCAACTCCCCATATTTCCTCCTATAACACAGAACAAGCTAGGTAACATACAAATATCCGTGCATGAGGTCGCCAAGCTAATCAAGAACCTAGATTCCAGTAAAGCAACTGGCCCTGATGGCATCCCAATCATAGTGTTAAAAAAGCTTCAACCAGAACTTGCTCCTATACGTACGAAACTATTTAAGCGCTGCCTTAAGGAGAAGTGCTTTCCGACTCCCTGGAAGACCTCATCAGTTTGCCCTGTATTTAAGAAGTCAGGTGATAAGCCATCTCCCTCTCAGTACAGACCAATAAGTCTCCTGTGTGTTATGAGTAAGTTGCTGGAATCCATATTAAATAGAGAAATAGTCAACCACCTCAGCAGGAATAACCTTCTTAGTGACACACAATATGGTTTCCGCTTTGCAAGATCTACCGCAGATGTTCTGACGGTTATATCCCACAGGATTAGTGAATCTCTTGACAAAGGCTTCCTTTCTAGGGCAATTGCTCTTGACATATCAAAGGCCTTTGACAAAGTATGGCATAAGGGTCTACTTCACAAGATTTCCAGCTACGGTATGACTGGAAATGTTTTCTCAATCATTAAATCGTTTCTCTCCGATAGGCTCATAAGAGTAGTGGTAGATGGACAAAAATCGGAGGCCTGCAATATAAATGCTGGAGTCCCTCAGGGGTCAATCCTGGGCCCAACTCTCTTCCTGATCTACATCAATGACCTCCCTAAACACATACTTAAATCATTCGTTGACATCTATGCTGATGACACGACCATCTACGGCAACACATCAAAGGCTGTAAATGACAAAGTTCTCTCTGATTCTCTCTCCTCTGATCTCGAGCGCGTGGTTCAGTGGGGGAAGATGTGGCTGGTTACCTTTAACGCATCCAAAACCAAACTCCTATCCTTACATCATCAACGCTCTGATCCCCAGCGGGCATCAATTGTGATAGATGGCTCTCGTCTGGGTGAGGCCCCGTGTTTTGACAAGCTTCTGGGTTTGACATTTACTCCTGATCTGAAATGGAACACGTACATCAAGTCTGTTTCCAAGGTTGCTGGAAAGATGGTGGGATCCTTCTACCGCTCCAGAAGATATCTCACTACTGATGCAATTCTCTATCTATATAAAAGCCAAGTACGTCCAAGGATGGAATACTGTTGCCATATCTGGGCAGGAGCGGACAAAAACAGCCTAAAATAGACTTTGTGGCTTAGTGGGGGATGCCCTTTTCTCTACCCTGCAACCTCTCTCCCACAGAAGAGACGTTGCGAGCCTATCCTTGTTTTATCGTTATTTTTATGGCAGGTGCTCCTCTGAACTCCAATCTCTGATCCCCCCTCGCCAAACTTTCACGAAAACACCCGTCTAGCTGAATCCACTGTGAAAAATTTCCCCCACTCTATATCTGTGCTTAAATTAAAACGCGGATTCCATGAACAAAGCTTCTTTCTTAGAACTGCACACCTGTGGAACTCTGTTCCGTCTGCCTGCTTCCCTCCGGACTACAACTTGGATGTCTTCAAGTCCAATGTTAACAAATTCCTAATGAACCGCCCCCTTAATTAAACACTTCATCAAATCTCCACACTAACGTAATGTACTTGCAATAACCCTTATCCCTGAGTGGCTTCCGGGCCTAGATAAGTGGTGAACACTGTGTAAAAAAACAAAACAAAAAAACTGACGAATCAAATTAATTCACGTTCTGCTACCAACTAATCAGAAACCAGAATTGCTTCATAAATATTAAACCTTTTCTGGAGCAATTTCACATGTTCTTTTCCCGGGTTTTGACACGGTAAGAATATTTGGTCTGTGGAACTGTCTACTACAAACAAGTCACCTCCCAGGACTTGTGTGTAACAGCGAACCATCTGAAACTGTTCTGAAACTCAAAATGGCTTACACTTCTATATATGTATGTCTATATGAACTATTGGAATCGATTAACTCATATAAGGGTATTTATTCGATGGAGTTACCATACTGCCGAAGTTAGAGTGCACTTTATTAAATAAATTTTTGACTATTAATTAATACAAAGTTTATAGCATGTTAAATTAACTATATTAAATTAACTATATTAAATTAACTATAGAAAATTAACTATAACTAAAAAGAAGAAATCGCATCACAGGGCTAAGGAGGCACAAAATTGTAGTTCTATAATGCATATATGTATGTGTGAGTATATAGGTCTGTACGTGTCTATATGGGTGTATGTTTATATGTATGGGTGTGCGGTTGTCCTGTATATATGTATATTTATGTGTATATGTATGTACATATATGTATATATGTATCTATATATATATCTATGTATGTATATGTGCTATGCGTTTACTGTGTATATATCTCTGTGGGTTTATATATATATGTATATGTGTATCTGTATGTATGTGTATATATAATGTGTATATATATATGTATGCGTATGTGTGTATGTATGTATATGTGTATATATATGGATATCGAAAGGTAAATGGGAGTATGATATATAGGTTTTTAGTTGTTGTTTTTTTTAGATATTTGAAAATTTCTAATTGATAATTTATTAGTATCGGTATAATCACAGCGATATGTATATATATATATATATATATATATATATTCTTCCAAATTACTCAGACAATTTCTGGTCTAAATATTTGAAATTTTACATAAAGGGTATTCAGAGATCAGTTTGGGTCGAAAATGTTTAGTTACCAATATATAAATGTATGTATGTATGTCTGTTTGCATGTCTGCCTTAAACTTTCAATATAGGCGACGGATTTGACCAAGATCAGTATCGCTTTAAAGTTTAAGCATTTGTAAATACATTTGCCTTATTGAAACAGCCTCTCACCATTGATTTCTTGCTGGCAGCGGCCATTGGTCTATACTGGAATCTGAGTGGCAGTAAGCCTCCCCAAGGTCCCAGTTCTCTTTGCGCTTGTCCACTGGAGGTTTGCTCAGCGCACTTTGGTCTTTCCATCCTCCTTGACACTTCTCGACTATTTAGTATCACACTTTGGGAGAGCGGTGATGGGACAATGGGAGGGGATTGATGATGAGGATGTAGAACTGCAGCTTCAATGTTCTTCGTTCCCTGTAACGCTTCTTCATGTTTTGCCTCTGCAGCAGTTTGTCTGGCTCACGCATGTAGTTCATGTGTATTATTCTCCGTATTCAGGGGTTTTCCTTAATATTTCAACCGCTTTCATTATCGCTAGTCGTTGTATCTTTGCAGCCATTCCTCTGATTCCAATTTCTCCCATTCTTTTTTCAAAGTTTTAAGGATTGTTCCTAATACTCTTCCTATTATAGATATTATTTTGATTTTCTTCATATTATTATTATTATTATTATTATTATTATTATTATTATTATTATTATTATTATTATTATTATAGATTCTTTATATACGACATAATCACGATAGTTACCATCAGATCACCGCAGTTATGGGCAGTACCAGGTGGGAGATCATTTTGGGACTTCCAGGTGCTGTATGTGCTCTCCGCTTATCTCGAAATTGTTTCTAATCGCCCTAGACTTCTCCTTTCCACTGGACCCAAGCAATGCCGATTCAGAAGAGGTGTGGTTTGGGATTAGGCAATCCTTGCAACACATGTACATGCGCAGTTGCCCCTACAGGGGTATCATTTGTCTTTCGAGACTGAACGGAGGCATCAAACATAGATTCTTTATATTTTACTACGTGTGTAAGCTCATATTATTTCTAATCATTTACTGACATATTTAACACGTTTGTTTATGTGTATATGTACATATGTGTATATATGTGTATACGCTTGTTTAAATTCGTTTATATCTGTTCATATTTGTATTTTTGAATACATATCAATCTATATGCATTCTGCATATAGATTGATATGTATATACGCATATATATATTTTTTTTTGAGGAGATGAAAAAGACTGTGACTTCCATGGGGCCTTCCAGAAGTTGTTGGAACGGTACAACAAGTTCATAGCAACCGAAAGAGAGTACTTCGAGGGGGATTAGAGTTTCATGCGTGTACTATCAATAAAAGTGTCCATACGAAAAAAAAAGTATGGAAACTTGTTGAAGGCACCTCGTATATACCTATCTGTTCCGTGCGTGTATATGTTTGATATGAGTCAAAATAGTTAGTTTTCTCTATTGACTTTCTAAGCCCAGACACAAAAGTTAATGTGTTCTAAAAGTAAAACGTCTGGCCTTTCCCTAAAATGTAATTTCACGTTGCCTTGAACGCTTTAATTATATTCTGTATCCCGACGACGAGAGTTTACAATATTATCTTTCCACTTGATTTTCAGTAAAGTTCTTCTCACAGCAAATTTGAGAATACGATTTTATATTGGATTTAACCCACGCGGTATTTGGATGTATATGTTTGGACTATATCATATGCATATATGCCTTAGAATATCCAACGTTTTTATTGTCTTTGAATTATACCACTATTTTTACCTTTCCTCTATTGAGCTAAGACCCCTTTAAATATAATATTTTAAAACTATTTCTTTCGGTATCTTATCAACCTTCAAAGGAATATTTTTTCTAAAATCTTACATTTCAATTTACGTGCTACCCAGCAACATTTAAAGACTGCCTATGAATATCATTTTGCTAACTACCTTTTTTCTGAGGATATGAGCTATTCATTGAAACTCCATGGAATAAGAAAAATGTTAAATTTTTTGCATTCCTTGTCGAATTTAAATAGAATTCCTCATATATATATGTTCTGGCTTTCCTCGGAACGTGAGGTCAACAGCCGGTGTAAGCCGAGCGCCGGCAAGGAAATTAAGCCCTCTGACGTAAGATAATGACAATGTAGCATGATGGTTTTCAACGCAACGCGCGTTCGCGCGAGTTCAAAATTCAAAGCAGCAGAAGATAATTTAGCAGAGGAACAAAAAACAAATTAGAAAAAAATGGCACACCATTTCGTACTTTCACGTCAGAAAAAAAATAGAAAAAAGCACACCATTTCGTACTTTCAAGTCAGAAAACAACAAATAAAAAACAAAATTCGTACTTTTACGTCAGAAGAAAAACATGAATTTAACAGCCTTAAGTGAGCAGCTGAAAACACCAGCCGAAGTCCTCGACTTTTGTCAAGAAAAAAAAATTACTGTCTCATCATGTTGACACAGGTGCAATCTTATTATAAGAAGAAAGGTAAGCGATGGCTATGCCTGGAGGTGTCAGGCTACCAAATGCCGAAACTTTACGTTATCTGGACTGGAAAGTGCAACAGAATGTACATTACATAAAAGGTAATTTTTTATTTAATTTAAATTGAATTTTTATACCTTACTTTGTAAAATTTATACAAGTGCACTTTAAAGATGAATAAATTTAAAAATTGAATCTTGTACCTTTATTTTTAAAAAAGTCTATAGTAAAAACATTTTGTTTAACAATTTTCATGCCGTGGATGAAATGCTTTTCTAACTTGTATAAAATTTAAGGTAGGTTATCTTTTCTTGTTACGCTTTTATCGGCGACGCTCGGCTTAATTTCTTCAGCGACGCTCG
>NC_136493.1:45272619-45277619 GCF_053919585.1 Euprymna scolopes | reverse complement strand
GTTTTGTTAAATGATAGAAGCTTGGTTTTGTCAAAAGATAGAAGTTTGTATTTTGGATACGTTAAAATAAACCAGCCACTTTTTGCCTCATTGCACCACGTTCTCAGGGTCGGGAGAAAGAGGTTCGGGGAGAACTTTGTCATTACTGGCCTTTGAAGTGTTGCCGTAGACGTTAGTGTTTTCTACCCAGAAAACACTAACGTCGACAAATGATCTTTGAATGTGATTTGGGAGATTATTGTTAAAGATCAGGAAGAGAGTTAGGCCCAGGATAAATCCTTGAAGCATGCCGGCATAGATACTCTCAGGTTTGGACATCTGCCCATCGAAGGCTACTTATAAACCTACCACAGACAAAGCATTCTATGGATGAAAGGACATACAATCAATACAATTGAAGCTCAGTCTGAAAGATTCAGGTCAGATCGTTTATATACTAGCACCGTCACTAATTTTAAAATAAGTTTGAGAAATAAAAAACGCTGCATTAATTAGCAGTGCGCGCACACGTCATTGATCAAGTTACGATTAGATTAGGGTTAGATAAGAGTGGGATATCCACACTGAAAAAAAAGATTATTTCTCGTCGTACAAAGTTCAAAATAGACGCCATTCTGGAATGCATCGCGGAAAATGGAATGATGATAGCTATCTGTCTGCGTTTAAGTTGACGCCGAAATTTAAGAAAAAAATGTACAAATACTCAATAACATTAATCGATTTAATCCTTTTGGAAGTGGACTTTGAGTTTAATTTCGCCAGACTCGCAACTCTTGCTTGCTATATTTTTCCTCCACATTCAATAAACATGTTTCTGACAAAGCTGGAACGATTGCTGTTTTCTGGGTCATAATCTACACATATAACATTTACCCCTAGTTGTTTTTTTTTTTTTTTACATTAACGCTTTGTTTGTTTTCTAAATTCCAAACAACAAGTGGCTTCATGCCTCGTCTGGAGCGATTTAAAAAAAAAACAAAAAAAAACACTAAATCAAGATATACAACTATACAGATATAGTTATTTTCTTATCATGAAAAAAATGTGCTTAATCAATAAAATGTCAGCTTTCAGATCACCTTCATCTACGGTCGACCATTTTACGTAACGCAGCAAATCTGATAAAAATTTAGACTAACCATAGCAGAGTATATATTTCCTTAGATCCCCTGCATTATTTTTTATTACAATGGGGTCACCGCTTATCAAGGCCAAAAGCAACACAAGAATAAGACTTAAAGTGTCTACAGTATTTATATACAATAATATTGCAAATCAAAGTCTTCCATACCATCAGGGCTCCTCAACTCCGCTTCTCAGATCTACGGAGGACCAGAGTTGCAATAAACAAAAGTATCAAACTCTTTAAATTTCATTCATATATTATATCCCTATAATGACATGTACATTTATTGCTTCAAGCAGACATTTCATAATCATTAAATTTTCTATAAACTAATACATAACCGGCAATATACGGCGCAATCACGTTGACACACCGGTTCTCCTCAGATCACCGAAGTTAAGCAACGTCGAGCCTGGCCAGTACCAAATGGGTAAGCAGTTGGGAAGGCGGGGTGCTGTATACACCGCGAGGTAAAATACCTGGTTGAGAAACTGACGCTGTCTATCATTCTGTCGAGGGTAGATGGGACTCTCTTAAGCCGTGGTAGGCTCCCCGTCTAGTAATGACGTCACGATAAAAAATGCCCTTGATAGCTGTAGCGAAGCATCAAGTATTAAGCTACCGACAAGATTTAAATTACACTACTAACTCGTGTAGTGAGTTCAATCTTGGCTACGGCCGCGCTAGAAGAAGAAGAAGAAGAAGAAGAAGAAGAAGAAGAAGAAGAAGAAGAAAATGAAAAGAATACATAACATTTCATATATATAACGTTACAAATAGACCGAAATATTTGTTCAATTAGAGTCATCCATGCATCGGTGGGCGGTTTTCTTTATACATCAGCGAAAACACAAGGTTACATAGTTATTTCGACGCTAATAATCTATTTTGTCTTTGTTTTGATCGTGCAAGTTGAGCCACTTTTTATTTTCCTCCCTAAAATATGTTTTAATTTGCTTTGTTCAAATTTTTCCATAAAAACTTCTCATTATACAGCAGAAAGTAACGCTTCATTGGGCACCCTTCGCATATATGAAGATACAGAAGTATTGACACTGTCTCAGTTTAGAACGATTTCTCCCTAAGCGTACGAATGGACCAAAGATTAATTATAGTTTTTCTTTTTAAAAAAACATTATTATCGTTTTATTCTAGCACTTAACCACTATCTAAGATGTTTCAACCGAGAGGTCTTTTCAAAGATTCTTGTTACATGATAAGGGCTGTCCCCTTTTCATGTAAGTATAAAAATGGAGAATTTAGTTTAAAATGAAAATGAAATGGCATAGGCGAAATTCGAACCTCGTAATCTAGTTTAGAAATAGATTACGTGTGAGAATTTCAAAATATAAAACAAACATTTGTTTAGAATATAGATAAAATATTCAAGAAAAGAATGTGAGCTGTCAAGCTTATTATGAAATTTTAAATTGAAAGAATGCAGCTTATAAGATAATGTTTTTAACATATTGAATATAGGTTAAAATTCCTTTTGTAGAAATAGGAAAAGTTTTGGACACGTATGTCCAGGACACGTGAAAGAATGCACATGTTTTAACATGTGTATGACGTCACGGAAAATAGAAAGTTCGAGGGATAGAGAAAAACTTTAGAGTTAGAAGCAGTCAGTGAGAAAACTCAGGGACAGTCAGACGTCTGGAAGCGAGACGTCACTTCAAGAAAAAATGTGAAACTTTGAATTCTTGGTGATGGAACACGGCCGTGTGAAGAATAAACCATTATGTTTTTTGTAAAGCTCGTCTTGTGTCTTATGATTCCTACAGAAAGGTAAAGTCCAATTGTGTTATGTATTTGTGTTAATATATGTCTTTACATACACGTCTCAACATCATCATGTCTACACAATGTCCGAACTGTCTGAACACTATGTCCTCACTCAAAGAGCTTCCTTCTTCTTCCATTCAACACAATTAAGGAATGAACTTTTAATATATAAGAATCTCTCATAACATGAACAATCTCTCTCTCTCTCTCTCTCTCTCTCTCTCTCTCTCTCTCTCTCTCTCTCTCTCTCTCTCTGAGTCTTACAACATCCCTCACTGTAATAAGACTCTCTTCTAAGACTGCGCTTATAATAAAACTCTATCAATGAAACCCCTATATGTAACATTCTAACAATCCCTTAAAGTACAATCGATTGTATTTACCTTGCACATGGTTTATCGAGTATATTTGCCAGGTAGTTTTTAAGACATTCAGACACTCAATTGTGTCGCATTGTATAGTAGTCCCCCCCTCTAGCAGAACCCTCCAGTTCGATATCAGGTAGCTCACCTGTGTTACCAGATGAACGGAGAGTGTCATCACTGCTACGACGGTGAACATCAAAAACGGCGGATGTCGCTAGTATTACAACGTTACTGAGATTACGTTTTTTTTTTTTAAATTTCTCGACCTTAACAAAAAAATAAAAAAAAGGCGTTCAAATCAACATCAAGACGGCGTGGAATATAAAAATTAATAATATGGTTTTTATTTAACATAGCAAGGAATAATGAATCATGTTTTTATTGTTGACGGAGTTTTTTATGTGTGTGCTAATGCAACACACGAGTCAATAATGTAATGAATGAAATTGAAACAATCAGAATTCAATTACTTCAGAAAAAAAACACACACACACAAGGTAGAAATTCATTTCCACGTGGAGAATTAAATGACGGGTGCACACGAGTTTAACGTCACAAGGGCACAGTCAACGTTATTGTTTAGAGAATGCCTGGCTGGGCTCGACTTATTGGGTTTGGCGCGCAGTGCCCTTTTTATAGGTTTAAAACTGGTTCCAGCGAAAGCTGACAGATAAGGTGTTTTTGAAATTCGCATTCTTTGAATGCCGATTGGATGAAAAATCAACACCTTTGTCACGTGGGGTGCCTTCAACACCTTCCGCGACAATTACCAAGTTTTGCTATTCATGGTGTAATATTTGCGGATGTACGCGTAACTGAAATGTTCCTTGTCCAGCCACTCTAATGTCTCTGGCGAGTCGCTACACCTGCATTTGTTGTTGTTGCTGAGATCACTCATCTTAAAAGCCTTGATTTGGGAAGCTATTATAATTTTCTTCTGATCACAGTGGAGCGATCCACTTTTTAGCGAGTCTATGTGGTCTTTCTTCCTGTTATCTTTTTTTCTTATCATTTTGGCTAGGCATGGGGCATCTTACTGGATGCCAAACATTCACTCGCTGTCTCATACATTCTAACCGAGCGATATTTCACTGGAATTGTTTGAATCTCTCTTGCACTTGATTCACCGAGTATATCATAGGCATGCTCCTAAGATTCAAGTTTCTTTTAATGCCGTACATAAGAATTTAGTATTTCGTTATCTTTCCAATCTTAACTCCCTGTTTAACCCAGCATCACTGGGGACACTCCCATAATTTAATTCGCCCGAATGGATCAGGAGGGGGTTGCAAACTGAACTGTTATGATGACTGAACTTATTCATTCGTGACCTGAAAGTTTCATCTCTCTATTGTAGATATTGACGGTGGGAGCCTCTAAGAAAGCGACCCCTGTCATGAATGTGCGTCAGAAGCAGAGTTGCGTCATTGAATTCGCCATGCAGAAAAAATTAAACCGATCAACATTCATCAGCGCTTCTTGAATTTTACAAAGCCAATGCATTTGATGGGTTCGTCGATTTCAGATAACCTACAAAATTCACCGACCATATACATAGTAGTCGGAAATTTATCCTCAAATATCACACAAAAAGGCAGTTAAACCCTTAAACACATAAACACTTAAACTGGGTTTTAATTCTGGATCGTGACCTCAAAGGTCATCCCAGTTTTCAATGAACCCAAAACAATACTCACTACCATTCTCTCGAATTACACGGTTTT
>NC_136493.1:45247619-45267619 GCF_053919585.1 Euprymna scolopes | reverse complement strand
GTTTCATCCACTCTAGGACTCTTCAGGCTATACATTTTATAACTTACTAACTAGCTCTACCTACGTATTGAGCAATTTTGAAGTAAATACTTAAAGTTTACGCATAAATCGATACTTTCGTATATTAATTTTAGGTGAGCAAATTAAGTAGTTATATATATATATAAATATATATATATATATATCTTATTTTATTGTACCTTATATATAGTAGTGATTTCAAAAGTTAAAAAAAAATGATAAAATTATGACTTGTCTGCCATCACTTAGAATCGAAACCAAAACACATAGTTCTATAACATTGAGCGTGACTATCCGATCTATCCATACCTATATCAAGACTTAAAATATATCATTATTACGTTCCACATGCGTAGAAGTAACTGTGACGAGCATGCGCAAAAGCGCAAAAAAAGAATTAGTTGTGTGTGTCTGCGTCGGGGAGCGAACCTGGGACCGTTAGATTACAAAGAAAAACGTTTGTGAGCGATACTCGCATTACCGCGACAATTGGGTTCGCCCGACTACTATAAAAAGTCAAGCCGAAACAAAGATTGCGAGTCGTTTTTTTTTTTTTGTTTTTGTTTTTTTGTTTTTTGCCGGTCGACGGTTGAAAAGAACTTGTTAAGAGTACGACGTTTTCGAGAAGATAGAAGTTGAAAGAACTGATTCGTTCAACTTTGGAAAGAATTTCTGACGTGTATATCGCTTAACACAAATTACTCGGCTTTTTCCTCCCTCGTACTGCGACAAGCTATCTCGGCTATTATGGCTTTCGATCTAAAATTATACCTATATTTGATGGCAGTGAATCTGGACAGTCAATATTGGAGTGGTTGGAGAAAGCTGAACTAATATGTCAGCTAAATGGTGTAAAGCGCAGTGTACCAGCAATTAAGTGAGGAAAAGCGGACCGATTTTAGGTGTATAGAGAAAACCCTGTACACAGCGTTTGCTTTGGATTCGTTTGCTGCATGAAAGCAGTTCGCAGCTCGTCATCTCCAACCAGGTGAAACAGTCGACGTCTTTTTGGCGGAGCTGCGCAGGCTAGCAGTCCTGTTTGACAGCGTATCGGATCAATGCCTGCAATGTGCATTTATTGCTGGTTTGCCGGAACATGCGGAAAACTTGTTGCGGGCATCATCCCAGATGGATATCTTGGATCTCTTATGTTCTGGCGCGCGCTCGTGCTATTTTAATGACTAACCTGACAGTTCCAGAGCAAGCTGCATTAGCTGCACGATCGACACCGTTTAACCCCAAGGAGACAGATGCTTCACTGAGGTGTTACAAGTGTAATGGACTGAATCATAGGGAAAGCAATTGACTGTTGGATAGTGTAACAGGAGATGTCGGTAAGACCTCGGAACCCTATCACGTGTTATCAATGTCGGCGGCGAGGGCACATTGCTCGATTTTGTCCGGGGAAACGATCAAAGGGGCGAGAAGTGAGCGCCAATATCCTCTCCCAAACTACGCTTTTTGTTAGACATTTATTTTGCACACTTTGCTCAGTCCAAAATAAATGTCTAACAAAAAGCGTAATTTATCAGGCAACAATATTTGCGAAAGAAAACCCGAATAACAAGAAATATTACGTAGGCATGACTTCCTTAGATTTCAAAACCCGATACTATGACCACAAAAGTACATTCAAAAATAAAAAAAACACCGTATAAAAACAACACTAGCGAATAAACACTGGGAACTCAAAGAAAGCGGACATTCGCCGGTAGTCGAATCGAAAATAATAAGACAAGCTACCACGTGCAGACATTTAGATGACCCATGTAAATTATGCCTCCATGAAAAATTTGCTATCCTGTACTTTAAAGAACCCCAAAATCTATTAAACTGTAGACGAGAAATAGCAAACAACTGTGTTCACAAAATAAAACTTACTCTAGGATAGCGATACAAAATAGCTTTAAAACTAACAATAACAATAGAAAACAAACAAATAAATAAATTAAATAAACATGAATATACATAAACGATCACACATATATGTATATATATATATGTATATGTATGTGTGTCTGTACACATAGGTATATTTATATATATTTTAAAAAAAGGAAGGAAAACGTCTACCTTAAACCACTAACCTAGTTCGAAAACAGATCCTTTGTTCGATAAAATGCATGCCCATTGGCTGATAGGAAGGGGCACGGTGGATACTAGAAAGCTGATTGGCTAACTTGAAATCCTCAACATATATAAAAACAAGGGAGCAACCACAGAATTCGCGCATAAGCCTGACGAATCCGATAGTGGATGAAACGCAGAATATTCAGTGTAGCTTAATCGCCATATATATATATATGTATATATATATATATATATATATATATATATATATATATATATATATATATATATATATATATATTATCCTCAAGTACTTTTAGTTGAATTAAAACTCGGTCAATTTAGCTCTCATGCGCTGATCATAATATAATGATTAGATCACTTTGAGAGACGTTAAAACACATAAAAAAATAAATCTTTAAAATTCAACAGCGGTTAACGGTAGCCGAATGGACTAGGTCTTTGCTAATTAAGTCAAAAATCGCTTCCGTCGCCGGGTTCGGATCTATCGACTGGTCTTAATCATGACCCCGTGCACTTATGATTTCCGAGAGGATGAAACACTACTATTTGTAGATATTTAATAATTATTAGTAAATAATTGTCAGTTCCCTTAAGAAACTCGTTTCTTATCTTTTAGCACTTTCAGATGAACTAAAAGTAATTCAATTTACCTCTTGTGCCAGATCATCATATGATGATTAGATCACTCTGACTGACGTTTAAAGAAACATTTAAAAAAACTATTTAACATTCAACAGTATTTCGTTAAATAACGGTGGCCGAATGGATTAGGTCCTTGCTAATGAAGCCGGGAATGGCTTCTGTCGCCGGGGTCCGATCTATCGACTGGTGTTAATCATGACACCCTACACTGATGATTCGTGTCTGTAGGTATTTAATAATTATAGGAAATAATTATATATATATATATATATATATAATTTTTTTTTTTTTTACTATAATAATTAAATACCTACAGACACTAGTGTTTCATCCTTTCGGGATTCTTCAGTGCAGGGTGTCACGATTAACACCAGCCGAACGATTCGAATATATATATATATATATATATATATATATATATATATATATATATATATATATATATATATATATATATATATATAATTTAAAGGAGATTAGAATAATAGTCTAAAGAGCTAAGTGTATTTTAATGTAACAGTGAAATTACTAGTTTAATTAAAATACAGGAAATGCTCGTTGTAATTTAGATATATAATAAGCTCGATAGTTAAATGTCCTAGAGCTAATTCAATATTAAGTAAAGTGATTTTCAATTTAAAAATTAAAAAAAAAATTTTTTAATTTAAAAATCAAATTTTAATTAAATTAAAAATCAGTTTCATAAGAAGGAACAACAACAAAGTCAATTATCTGTACGACCGTTTCGGAAATCCGTGCTTTTTATTTGTGGTATACATGAAGTTATGTAGAACAATTATATATAGTTTTTTTGGTAAGCACGGTCTCCTCATCAGCAAATTTAGGAGGATTTTTATTGAATTTAAAAGACACCATAAATAAACCTAGCATTAAAAGTAAGGCAGATGAATCTGAAAAAATTGAAATAAAAGGTTTGGATTTAAAATTTATAAGAAAATTAATATAGGTTATAGATAGAAATGAGTAGAAAAAATATATATTTTTGAATTTACATAATAAATTTGATTTAAAAATATATAGAGATAGTTACCTTTTAGTTTTTCTTTTTTTGAAATCAGGAACTGTGTTTAAAGTAGTCATTTAGATGTTTGCTATAGCTTTTTATTTTATTGAATGATGAATTTTAAAAGGGTGACGCTCGTGCAGTAAATTGTTTCTGTTAGCGTATTTTTATTTAAAGACGCTACAGTTAATATATATATAGAGAGAGTATTTATTTTGCAAGTTTTTAAGGGGAGATAATTGTCATGTATTATTGACTTTATTAATTATTTGATTTTTAAATTTTTAAATTGAAAATCACTTTACTTAATATATATATATATATATATATATATATATATATATATATATATATATATATATATATATATACTAGCATTTCAGCCCAGCGTTGCCCGAGTGTTATGAGGTGTATGCTGAGCAAAAACAAAAGGGTAAATTTTTTAACTTTGAATTTATTGTTTTGGGCTCACGTCAAGTTATTAAGTTAGATCCATGTGCAAAGAACCTATATCTAAAATTTAAAGTGTGTAGACCCAAATTGTCGGAGGAGTTTGGTGGAGTTCTCAAAGGTCAAATCGTTGAACTTTGACCCCTTAACAGCCAAATGTCTGGCCGAAAACCCATCACATACATTTTCCCAAATCTCAGTACTCTGTATATCAAATTTCGAGTCTGTAGACTTATAATTGACAAAGTTATTGTGTAGGGAAATGTACACACAGACAGATACACAGACACACTAACAGACACACAGACACGTTCACTTTTATAGATATACTAGCATTTCAGCCCGGCGTTGCCCGAGTGTTTGGAGGTGTATGCTGAGCAAAAAAAAAGTCAATTTTTTTAAACTTTGACCCCTATTATGACCACTTAAAATTTATTGTTTTGAGCTCATATCAAGTTATTAAGTTAGATCCATGTCCAAGGAAACTATATCTAAAATTTCAAGTGTTTAGACCCAAAATTGTCCGAAGAGTTTGGTAGAGTTCTCAAAGGTCAACTCGTTGAACTTTGACCCCTTTACAGCCAAATTTCTGGCCGAAAACCAATCATATCAATTTTTCCAAATCTCCATACCCTGTATATCAAATTTCGAGTCTGTAGACTAAAAATTGACAGATTTATTGCGTAGGGAAATGTACACACACAGACAGACACACATACACGTTCACTTTTATAGATATATAGATACATATATATGTAAAGAGAAAAAGATAGATAGATAGAGAGAGAGGGGGAGAGATATCGTTTAGAGTGATATATATCAATAAAAAAAAATTATAAATTTTTATACTAGGAATACAAAAACTAATTTAACAGTAGCAAATAGCAATTAATAAAATCCCGCGGTTTGGAAGATTGGCGGGCGAAAACTTAGCAGTTTGTTTAACAAAGGTACAAGAAGCAAAGAAGCGATAAAAATGTTTTTCTTTTAGAAAATAGAAGAATGTATTATATCCCAGACACCATTGTCGAAGCCGTTAATCCACGCCTCTGGACAGTTTACGTATAAAGAGACAGAAGTTTAGGACAGAAGAACGCTTACGCTACGAAGCGAAATAAACGCCCGGTGTTTAAACAACCATTACTGTTCGTCGAATTGAAGGTCTGCTTATTACAGACATTGCTGCAAGCGCAACTAGCATTGCTAATATTATTTAAAGTTTGAATCATTATTTAAGTTTCTTTTTCTTTTTTTTTTTTGTATATTTTTTCTGTTCTCATTTGCTAAAATCATCAGGTAAAACAAAATGCCATTGGGGATGCTCAGGAAATTTTTGCTAGGCATTAGTGCCCCTCTTTTAGGGGAGCTTGCTTGACACTCCACTTTTTCGACCTTGTGTCACTCAATTCTGTCGTGGGCAGCATTCATTTTTTTTTTTTTTTTATAGAGTATGAGTCTCCTTGCTGCTTCGGTTGCTTGGAGACATGGGTAGAAAGTCCCAGTCAAGAATATGTTCTGGACAATCAGTCCGACAAGCTCAGGTCCAGGACATTGCCTAGCACTCGTCGAACTGAGGTACCCCACCTGGGTATCAACTAGGAGGTCCACGGATTTCGGGTGGAGTAAGTTGACTGCTTGCTGCTTGGGGCGCTCCCACCGGGGTATGCTGACAGCAGTGCCCAGGCAATTTTTACTTGGCAATATAGCCCCTTATTTAGGGGAGCTTGCTTGACATCCCCACTTTTCCTGTCACGTGTCACATCATGCTAAAGTTGGTAGCAAGTAATAGCAAGTAAATATCTACCCTATTATATAAACAAATATTGCAACAGTATGGGCATTCACTGAAGCTGTGTCTAGTATGCGATGATTTTGTAAATGAATTTGTTTTTGTGATATTCTTGATAAAGTTTTTAACTAAAGAGACAGACATCTGTTTAAAAAAAAGCAACAGCATTTTCGCCTCAAATCGAAATATTTAACGGATGTTTAAACACCCAATATCGAATATACAATTGATAGCTATGTTATAAGTAAGGCCGTGACAACAGCATATTCTTTTTATTGTTTTGACTCTTGAGTGTGTATCCGTTAATATCTTATACGCTTTTATATAGACAGATGTGGTTCTCGGTTGATTGTCAGTGCCTTGCTGTGTCTGATATATACTTGAAAATCAAAAGAATGGAAAGAATATGCTGTTGTCACAGTCCTAGTTATAAGGCAATTGTATTGAAACTCTACATACTTATTTTAGTTTTTTTTCTTTCTCAATTTCTACTTATATATAAAAGGCATCGTGTGTGTATGTGTGTGTATGTGTGGAATGCCTCCTATAAGTATCGAAAATCGCTAATCGAAAAAAAAGATCTGATTAAAGGAAGAAGACCACAGTTAACACATTTTATATAGCCTAACATCACAAATGCATTTGAGAAGTTTTATCACCACACAAGCCGAAGGACTCGGCGGATAAGATCGCCAGGAGTTCTTTATTTAAGACAGGGGCGTATTCGAAAGAAATGCTGCTGTTTAAAGCACAATTGAACTACGATACTTGACTAGCATTTCAAACTTTACAGGATAACACGATATAAATGTCACCCTAAAAAAACAACACTACAACTTTATTTTAAAACTTTTATTGAAAAGAGTTGACATCTATTCAATGTAGCCGCCTTCAGCTTCAATTACTGCCTCGATACGGGCTCGGAACTGGGAGCATGCCTTTTCTACAAGCGCCGGCGGGAGCTCGGCGAATACCCGGCGGATAGCGGCGATCAGGTTGGCTTTGGTGTTATGGGAGGTCCTATTAGTGATGTTACAACGTATAAACAAACAAAGTAGTCCAGCGGGTTCACGTCAGGGATAGAAGGTGGGGGCAGTGACAGAAAATTATTAAGTCGTAGCACTCCTTCTGAAACCAAGTCTGAGTTTCTTTGGACCTTTGGGCCGGCGCCAAGTCCTGCTGCCACACCCAGGGTATGCCAGCAGCTACTTTAGTGCACCAGGGGATCACCACACTTGTCAGCACATCCAGGTAAGCTTTGCTGTTGACTTTCAAGCTGACTTCGGAGATGTGAGGAGGCATGATGTGGCCCTCACTTGAAACCATACCAAAGACCATAACCGTGGCCAGAGATTTTGTCGTCGTCACTCTGGCTACGTCCCTGTTATTTGTGGTAATCCAGCGATGTATTTTTAAGGTAAACGTTTGTTGAGTACGTGACTGAATATGCAGCAATAACATAATTTTGCAGACTTGTTAGTCGCAATACGAAACAATATTGTAATGGACACCTATTGAGACGTTATAAATGACCAACTGAGAAAAGTTGATATTTGGAACTTGGAGAATTGATATATATATATATATATATATATATATATATATATATATATATATATAGTGTCGGCAAAAGGAAAGTCCGCACTTGTAATTTTTTTCAAAAACTGCAAAATTAAGCTAAATTTAATATAACTGTTTAATTAACTTATACCTCATTTGATTAGCTTTTTATTCGTCTATAATTTTACCTGTTCATATTTGACTTTTAATTGAAATATTCTAGTGTTCACATCAATTGAAAAAATAACTTCAAATTGAGGAAGCAAAAAGAAAGTCCGCAGTTACAAATTCGCTTAAAACCGGTTTAAATTATCGCCCCTAAATCAGTTCAAAATATCCACGAACAGGCAACAAAGCATCTCTAATCGTAATTGTTGTTGTCACAGGTTATACAACGTAACATTTAACGCATTGTGGATGCGTTATCGGCAGCTCCTGTTACTCTCGCTTCTTCTTATTTGTCCCTCAGTCCTCATTTTTTAAATGAGTGATTTTTCTGACAAAGGGAGAAGAAAAAGCTGTTTTCTAGGTTGGCAGTATTTTTGCGCGAACAGTTGGCAGAGTTGGTGGAAATTTTCTGTTTCTATGTCTATCCTTGTAGCCATGTCACTAGTAAGGGTGCTGGAGGTAAACGTTTTGTCTGGGCTGACGTTATCCGCCTGATAGTCAGGGACCCGAACCTTGGATTAACCACTAAGGAGGCTGTCCTATCAGCAGGTGCAAAGTACTGGGGCTGCTGTATTGCCATTTGGTGAATGGAATCTGGACCATGCAGTAGCTTCTGGTGGGGCCTCTCGATGCCATACTAGTGGGTAATTGTTACGGCTTTACCTTATCATGTGGTACAAAAAAAAAAAAAATTCTTCGTTTCTTTTTCTCTCTTAGTTTCCCCTCTCTGTCCTGCTCTAAGTAAATCTGTCGACCTAGTCCACAAATTCCAAAATTTCATCATGACAAGTTTCAAGAAAAAATACACGATTAAACCCGGTTCTCCAACTTCCAACGTAGACCCCTACTACCATGTCTCCTTCACCAACATCAGGGGTCTACGTTCTAACCTTCCAGAGGTTGAAACCCAATTACAGGAGACTAAACCAGACCTTTTATTTTTAAGTGAAACTGGCATTGGACAGGCTATTTCCCTAGATGAGTTTGCAGTTACAGGATACTCTAACTTAACTTCTAAATCTGACCCCCAAGATCGCCATGGGCATGGAATATGTGCCTATATTAAAGATAGCTTTCCATGTGGGAGGGACATCTCCAGGGAAGATCTTAACTTACCCTATATGTGCTTCCGGGTTGCTTTAGCTCACACTACTGCATTTATATTTACTCTCTATCGCCCCCACAACAGCGGAGTTACTATCTTTCAAAGCATATCTGAGAAAATTGACCAAGTCCTTTCTACTTATCCTTCAGCTAACATTCACGTATGTGGAGACTTCAATGTTCACAACGTCGAATGGTTGACCCACTCAAACAAGACCGATGATGAGGGGAGGTTCTGTCATGATTTCTCCATTGCCTATGACCTCACTCAGATTGTTCAGGAACCTACCCGTGTGCCCGATAATGACGGCCAGTATGCGAGCCTACTAGACCTTTTTCTCACAACTTGCCCTGAACTATGTTCAGTTTCTGTTCTGTCGCCTCTTGGATCTTCCGACCACTCTGTTGTATCAATTAAGATAAAAATGAAATGTAATAAGTCCCCAGACGTACCACTTCATCGTACAGTATATCGATACACTAAGGCTGACTGGGATAGCTTCCGTACATTTATATCTGATCTACCTCTGCATTCCATATTTAAAAAGGATGTGTCCTCTATAGTATTAGACCTAACTGAATGGTTAATTGTAGGTATTGACCATTTCATACCCTCTAAAAAGTTTCAGCAAAAACCTAACAGCCAGCCATGGTTCTCTCCAGAATGTGCTGCTGCCATTGCGCACAGAAATCACTTTTTCCACTGCTTCAAACGTAATAGATGTATGGAAACTAAAGCCGTTTTCAGGACTGCCAGCAACCATTGTAAGAAAGTAATAAGGAACGCAAGAGAGTTGTATGCTCAATCTGTTAAGTCCAAAGTAGCTGAGCAGCGGCTTGGTTCCCACCAGTTTTGGCAAATAGCAAACAGAATCCTGAACAGAAGCGTGTGCTCCATCCCAACTATTATCAATGGACCTGAGGTAATCTCGTCAGCATCAGACAAAGCCAAACTCTTTGTCAAGAACTTTGCAGCTAATTCTACCCTTTGCGACCAAGACCGCCAACCCCCAATATTTCCTCCTGTATCAGAAAACACGCTATGTGATATACGTATATCTGTACGTGATGTTGCGAAGCTAATCAAAAACCTTGATTCGAGTAAAGCAACTGGCCCTGATGGTATTCCAATTATAGTACTAAAAAAACTTCAACCTGAACTAGCGCCCATACTTACAAAACTGTTTAAACGTTGTCTTAAGGAGAATAGTTTCCCATCTCCCTGGAAAATCTCATCAGTATGCCCTGTATTTAAGAATTCAGGTGATCGCTCATCCCCCTCTCAGTACAGGCCAATAAGTCTCCTGTGCGTCATGAGTAAGTTGCTAGAATCTGTGTTAAATACAGAAGTAATCAAACATCTCAACAAAAATAACCTTCTTAGTGACACTCAATATGGTTTCCGTTCTGCTAGATCTACAGCAGATGTCCTTACAGTTATATCGCATAGGATATGCCACGAATTCTCTTAGTGATCGTCAGGAGTTCATTAATCTCAACCTTTCTGGTTCATCCAATCGGGAAATCGGCCGGAGATTGAAATGTGATGAGAAAGCGGAACGAAAGACTGCAAAAGCACCAAAACACCTGCAGTGTTCGTGATGCCCATAAATCTGGTTGTACTAAAAATAGCAGCGAATGCCCGTGCGATCGCAAAAAAACAAAAACAAAGAGAGAAAAAAAAGATCTACCAAAAATTAATTCCCAAAACAATTAAATTAAATTTTTCATCATTTTATATTTCTAATGTAATCCCCCCCTCCTCCCACCCCCAAAATGAATTTATCATATTTTAGGGTTCGTTTTGTTTATAAAATTGTTAGGTGAAAGTACAGAATGGTCTCATAAAAATTAAATTTACCGTTATTTTATGTTCAAATGTAATTCCCGCCCCCACCACAAAAAAAAAAAAAAAAAAATTGTATTTGTCATGTTTTGCACCCCCCTCGATCGCCAAGCTTGAAAAAAATGCTAGAGATGACATGACTGGGTGAATGCTTTGTGGCCAAAAAGTGGGTGCCCACTTTACGTTAAATTTATATAGAAAAGTTATCCCCACACACTAAAATGTTTTTTTTTGTTTTTTTTTTTTTCGAAATTTCTTCTATCACATTATTTATGAAGACTGCTTAAACGTAATAGGACCCCAAAAAGCAGGTCTTTATTTATTTTTTCTAGGGGTTAAACGACGCTGGTTCACGTTGTAAAAATTAACCATTTTTAATTTAAGATATTAAATAAATTATAAAGAAAATCTGTTTTGCAGGCAATTAAACACACTTGCTATAGTATAATTATTATAATAAATCCTGGACAACACAAATTAAATTTTATAAACCGAAAAAAAAAGGATGATGGAAAATTGGTCCTGTGTCTGACTAACTCTGCCCTCGTGGGGATGCACGTAAATGAGTACATTAGTTTTAATTATTTTTCTCGGTAAATATGAAGAATCACTCCATACTCGAAAATCCCTTTAAAATTACCACTTACAAGGGTTTTCGGGAGTGCTAAACACGAAAATAACGTTTAAAATTACGGCAAATGAGTAGTTTCCAAGATATGAAGAAATGTTAGCTTAAAAAAAGTGGGGGATCACTTTTCTATGATAATTTAACGTAAAATGAGCTATCATTTAATGATTATAATTTAGGGGGAGCTGCCGGTTTATATTTTTCTTTCTTTTTTTTTTTTGAGGGGGATATTCGATATAGAATTGTATAGTTTTTCAACAGGTGCTTCTGCAGTGTAATTAACCGTTTTAACGTAAGTAACGCACCAACATCAACCGAGCAGAAGAACCGTTTAATATTTCACAAAAATTCTGTTTACATTTGGTGGGAGGCGATATAGGGGCGGATGGGGGTGTTGTGGCGGTCACAGCCGGTGGCCATAAAGTGGGTACATTTCTTCATATCCTATAAACTATTTATTTCCTAGAATTTTTAACGTTTGTGGTAATTTTAAAAGATTTTCCCAGGGTGGAAAGAAAGCCCCCCCCCAAAAAAAAAAATTGTGGCCACAAAATGGGTGCCCATTTTACTTAAATTATTATGGAAAATTGATCCTCTACTTTTTGAAATTACCATTCTTTTTCACATCTTGGAAATTACTCGTTTGCCATAATTATAAACGTTATTTTCGTTTTAAGCGCCCCCGAAAACCTATAAAAGTGTTAATTTTAAAGGAATTTTCGAGGGTGGAGTGATTCTTCATATTTACGTTTTTCTCTAACATATAAAGAAAGTTTACTTAAAAAGTAAGAATGAGCGAAAAAAAAAATTTCATCCGAATTAAAAATAAAAATAGTAATTCAGCTTAGAAGAATATTTCGAAATGAAAACAGATCTATTACAGAAAATATTTAATAACGTGTTCCGTTTAAAACAAATTTTCAATTAAACTATCACAGTTATTTCCCCTTTAGTTTTCTTGTTTGAAAATTAAACAATTTCAGATTTCAGATAAAATAAGTTAAATCAAATATAAAGTGAAATTTAAATAAACTAAATAATTTAAAAAAATTTATTTGTACAATTCAAACAAAGCTATTATGTCGAATAAGTAATACCATCGAGTTAATTATTTAAATAGATTTAATTTAATGTGATATGCTAATGACCGTAACTCAATCTATGTAGATGTGGTTTGAAGAATGATATATATAGAAATTATGTGGGCATTACTATTTCTTGACCAGGAGAGTTGTATACACATATGGCTCTATATTTCTTTGATCATTGGGAGTTGTACACGCAGACACACACACACACACACACACACACACACACACAGGAACGCTACTACTTTATATATATGTATATATGTGTGTGTGTGTGTATGTGTGCGTTGGGGTATAAGCAGTATATCTAACAAAGCAATAGGACAAAAGATGCGATAAAAAGAGTCTAGTAGAAAATAAAAGAATGCATTATATACCAGACACAGTGAAGCGAAATAATTGACGGACGTTTAAACGACCATTATCGTCTGTAGGATTGGCGGTCTGGTTATTACACACATTACTGCAAGCACGACGCCATTACAAATTGCATTTAAAATCCTCTTATTTCAGTCTAGAAAGTAAAAAAAAAAAACAACAAAATAAAATAGAAAGAAAAGAATTAAACTACACTGCAGTCACAACTAAAAAGGAACATGTTTCTTTTGTTCACTATGTGTCTAGGCTTAGGTAGCATTTCCATGAACAGAGTTTCTATCCAATTACATCTTATTTGTGGACGACATTAGCGCAGGACTTCCGCTCTCCTAAAGATTAAGATTTATTATCTCTTTAATTCTTTAACAACCAATTTCCCACAGAAGAGACGTTACTAAGCTCTCTCTCTCTCTCTCTCTCTCTCTCTCTCTCTCTCTCTCTCCCTCCCTTTTAATCTTTCTCCCTATCCCTCTCTCTATATTTCTCTCCATCTGCCTTCTCTCTCTCTCCTTCTCGCTTTCCTGTTTTCCCCCTTTCCCTCTCTCTTTCTCTCTCTCTCTCTCTATCTATCACTGCCCGCCCGTCTCCCCTCTCTGTCCGTCTCCCTGTATCTCTTCTTCTCCCCTCATATCTCCTTCTCCCTCTCTCGCCCTCTCCTTCTATATTTCCCCCTCTCTCTGTCTCTATTTCTACTCTCTGGTTATTTTCATATAAGATGCTCGAATGAGCTCCACTTTTAGGTCCCTCTACACAAAACAAACATAGGAGGAACTGGTTTTGCTACGCTATACCTTTGTCCGGAAGGTACATATTTTCTGATGCAATTCTCTATGTGCAATACCCTACCTTAGCACATGCTTACAAGAGTTCCCCTATTACATAATACTGCTGCCATATCTGTATTTCCATGAACAGAGTTTCTCTCTACGAAATTAAAAGCTGTGAAACACATTACCACATGACTGCTTTTTCCCGCCAGACTACAACATGGTTGTCTTCAAATCAAATATCATCAAACGTTTGTCATAAAACAAGTGTAGTACTTACCAACAAAACAAACGCCCACATGTTTGTGCCTTGTATAGGCATGCGCGACAACAAAACTTGGGTTTTTATAAGCGGAAGTCTCGAGGTTGTCAGGAATCTACAGGCGCATGCCCAAGAGAAGGGATTGAGATAGTGGTATAAAAGGCAGGTCGAGTGAGAAGGTTGTTGTTGTTGTTGTTGTTGTTGTTGTCATTGGACGTTACAGTGACGCGTGCGTTAGCAGGTGATTAAGAGGCTGTTTTTTTGTGTGTCAAGTCGCGCACCTCGGTGAAGATCATATAAGTCGTGCACCTCGGTGAAGGTGAAGGTCATAACAAGTTCATAAGTAGTCTTGCTAGTCCTATTCATTATTTTCAATCCTCTCACACACACACTTATTATTTATTTATTAGTATTATTATCCAAATAACAATCTCGTTAACCCATATCCTCAAGTCGCTTGTGACCTTTATAAGTGTTATTTCATCAGTAAAAAAGGGGCATTTAATATGCAATGTATTTACTATTTTTATTATAAAAAATAATCTTTATGGAATTGTTAAATATCTTTGCCGTGTGTACTGAAAATGTTATTTGACAGAAATAGGCGCAATTAAGCTAAACACGCACCTGGCCGGAAAAAAAAAATTGATCCTTGATAATAAAATAATTTAAATAAATTGCACATGTAAGCGACAGAAAGAATCGTAGCATGGCTACATTGACTGCGAAATCTCACAGTGGACGTTTGTAGGTGGAGATGGGAGTGTGATAAAATGATGTATAATAACCATCTGAAATGAGCCAGTTAATTGACGATTTGGGATCTAGAAAAACCATCACTTCAACTTCATTTTTGCGCATGTTCTGTCATCATTAACGCCATCGACAATCAAGTTATACCCTTATATTTTGAGGGCACTTATGCAGAGAACGACCCGTTTTTTTCCGTGAATGTTGCGGCCGACATATTTTGAAATATTCCAAGCGTTGAAAAAATTTGAAATGCTAGATAAAACAAGAAAACATCATGGTAGAAAACAGTTATGGTAGAAAACAGTTATGGTAGAAAACAGTTATGGTATACTAATTTCAATGAAGAACAATAGAAAATAAAAAAAATAAAAATAAAAAATAGACCTACGGTAAATTTCATGAATAGATATTTATTTTTGGTGCTTATGTATTTCTGTTACCTCGCTGAAATAATAACGTTATTATTTCCAAAGCCATTCTTAACATGGGGAGAGGAGAGTATTTTGTAACTATTCTCTGCTTCGACCTAACAATTTGATAAAAAAAAAAAAAAGATATCGTGAAACATGAATGTAATCTGAAAAAAAAAGACTATTTAAAAATAGCGCGGGGCAAAAAATACATAAGCACCTAATTTTTTTATATATATAAAAAATAAGGTGTAGCAACGAACGAAAACATTTTCTTAGTTTAGAGTTAGAGTTAGGGTTAGGCTTAGCGTTAGGGTTATTTAATTATTTATTAAATATCTTTATTTGGGGATTTTTCGTAAGAAATGTTACTGTGTTGAAGAGTGTTTTCGAGGTAAGTCACCACCTACCAAGGCCCGGAAGCCACTCGAGGATAAGAGTTAATGGGTGTACAGTAGTCAGTGGGATTATTGCGTAGTAAACGTCAGTAGTGAAAATTTTGTAAATTGGATTACTTAGTGGACGGTTAATCAAGAACTTGTTTACGTTGGACTTGAAGACAATGAAATTGTAGTCAACTGGAAAGTAGGCAAACGGAACAGAGTTCCACAGGTGTGCAGTTCTAAGAAAGAAGCTTTGTTCATGGAATCTACGTTTAGGTTTAAACACATAAAGTGCAGGAAATTATTGATAGTGGTTTTGGCTAGACGAGTGTTTTTCGTGAAAGTTTGGCGAGGATTGGCCATAGATTGGAGCTCAGGCGAGTACTTGCCATGAAAATAATGATAAAGCAGAGACAGGTTCGCAATGTCTCTTCTGTGAAAAAGAGGTTGCAGGAAAGGGAAAAGGGCATCCCCCACTAGGATATGAAGTCTATTTTGAACTCTGCCAAAGCAGAATAAGTTGCTTCTACCAACTCCTGCCCAGATGTGGCAACAGTACTCTATCCTTGGACATACCTGGCTTTTATATATTTATAGTATTGCATCAGCAGTGAGATATCTACTGGAGCGGTAGAAGGATCCCACCATTTTTCCAGCGATCTTAACAACGAATTCGATGTATGTGTTCCATTTTAGATCAGGAGTAAAGGTCAAGTTCGGAAACTTGTTAAAATGTTAGAAAAAATATTTTTATTTTGACAAATTAGTTTTTCGTTTACTTCGATTCCTTGGCCTTCGGGACAAGATCAAAGTGTAGTATCTGTTCCGGCAGATACTACACTTAAGATAATTTGTACCAGTCAATGGAGGGGAAACCCTCTATACTGGGACAATTATTATTTTTGGTAACCAGAGTTCCCCCTTTTTGCCTACTTTAAGGGGAGCTGGTTTTTACCTCACATTAAAAACGGCCTTGTGCCTAATTTGCTCAGTGGGGGAGCAAATAAATACCATCTGTTCTTCAGATGCTGCACTTCTATTTCTTGTTCTCTTTCGGTGGAGGAGAAATCCTTCACGACTGAGACAATTTTTATTTTTGTACCTTTTCTCCACGTTAAAAAACGACCCTGGTGTCTAACTCTGTCCCGTGGGGAGGCATAGTAAATAGGTACTTCGTTTTTTTTTCTGTTATCGTTAGGGTGTAGTTTTTTAGATTCTTTTTTTTTTTTTTTTGTAAGAATTTCAGTTGTCTATCTTGGATTTCTAAAATAATACGCTCTGCAAATTTATCGTAAAAATTTTCCAATCCGTTACGGTGTGTTCCGAACAAATGCCAAACTCTCTCTGTAAATTTTAAAAAGTGGCGTTCTCGTGGGACGACCTTTTCTAATTTATTAACTGTCGGCTGCTGCATTGGCTGAGCGTTTCGCCATATGCCGGCAGCTTATGCAACCTGCCGGAATATACCGAAACAACATTCACGAAAAAACTAGTTACGTACCATTTTTTTATATCCGTTATTCGAAATTTTCTTAAACCCAGTAGAAATGCAACTGAATATTTTATGCTTGTTTTAGTTTTTATTACATTCTTAAAATGTCCATTTTAAATATTTTATTTCGCACATTAAAAGCATTTTTAGAAAATTGTGTCAATTAAAGAATTCCCCAAAAAAATTAGGTGGAATTTTAGCACCTAAACTTCTAGACAGATTTTTAGGCTATCAAAGTAAGGGAGATAATTTATCTCTCCCTATATTTTAATTTTTTTTATTAAGAATTTATTCTGACGAATGCTTTTCTTGTAAGAATTACTTTGTATAAATAACTAAGAATCTGATTGGCTGACTATTAAACCCACTCCGACGAGAACCTATAAAACAAGTAGCAACATCGATTCCATGCAATAATCTGATGAATACTCACGAGGATGAAACGTGGAAAATTCTGTGTGGTTTAATTGTTATATACATTTTTAAAATTTACTACCTTGCTCTACTTACCTATCGAGCACTGTCAAAGTAAATACTGACAATAGATACATAATACATAAATAGTAGTAGTAGTAGTTGTAGTTGTAATAATAATAATAATAATAATAATAATAATAATAATAATAATAATAATATTTAGCCTTGTTGGAAAAAAGAAGCAACACAAAGCAATATAGCAGTGTCAGCCGATATGAATGTGGAGAAAAAAGAAAAGGAAAAATTCGAAAATACCAAGACTTGAAAAGGGAGATAAAAAAAGATTGTGGAAGTTGAAGAAATCAGAAGTTGTATCTATTGTGATGGGAGTCTGGGCGAGTCTAACAAAAGGATTTGCCAAGTGGATTGAGAAAATTGGGAGCCATTTCTATGTTGTAGTATTTCAAAAGACTACTTCGTTGGGAACCGCCAGAATATTGCGGAAAGTGCTGAAAGACTGAGAAAACAAGATGCTGATAGCCTATGTTAATTTGTTATGATCCACCTATCAGTATAAAATCGGCAATAATAACAGCTAGACACAAAATGTGGATACTACTACTACTACTACTGATGATGATGATAATAATGATGATATAAATGATAATAATATAAAGGATAATATAAATAATATTAATAATATAAATAATAAAAATAATAATATAAATAATATAAACAATAATAATAAAATAAATAATAATACAAATAACAATACAAATAATAATATAAATAATAATAATAATATAAATAATAATATAAATAATATTGATAGAAATAATGATAATAATGTAAAGAATATAAATAATATTAATATAAATAATAATATAAATAATATAAATAATAATATGAATAATAATATAAATAATAATATAAATAATAATATAAATAATAATATGAATAATATGAATAATAATATAAATAATAATATAAATAAAATTATAAATAATAATATGAATAATCATATAAATATTAATAATGTAAATAATAATATAAATAATAATATGAATAATAATATGAATAATAATATGAATAATAATATAAATAATAATATAAATAATAAAAATAATATAAATAATAATATAAATAATAATAATATAAATAATAATATAAATAATAATATAAATAATAATAATAATATAAATAATAATATAAATAATAATAATAATATAAATAATAATATAAATAATAATAATATAAATAACAATATAAATAATAATATGAATAATAATATAAATAATAATAATATAAATAATAATATAAATAATAATATAAATAATAATATAAACAATAATAATATGAATAATAATATAAATAATAATACAAATAATAATATAAATAATAATATAAATAATCATATAAATAATAATATAAATAATAATATAAATAATAATATGAATAATAATATGAATAATAATATAAATAATAATAATAATAATATAAATAATAATATAAATAATAATAATATGAATAATAATATGAATAATAATATAAATAATAATATAAATAATAATAATAATAATAATAATATGAATAATAATATGAATAATAATATAAATAAGATTATAAATAATAATAATAATATAAATAATAATATAAATAATAATAATATAAATAATAATAATATGAATAATAATATGAATAATAATATAAATAATAATAATATAAATAATAATAATATAAATAATAATATAAATAATAATATAAACAATAATAATATAAATAATAATAATATAAATAATAATATGAATTATAATATAAATAATAATAATATAAATAATAATATAAATAATAATATAAATAATAATAATATGAATAATAATATAATTAATAATATACATAATAATATAAATAATAATAGAAATAATAATAATATGAATAATATTATGAATAATAATATAAATAATAATATAAATAATAATAATAATATGAATAATAATATAAATAATAATATAAATAATAATATAAATAATAATAATATGAATAATAATAATATAAATAATAATATAAATAATAATATAAATAAGAATATAAATAATAATAATATAAAAAATAATATAAATAATAATAAGAATAATATAAATAATAAGATAAATAATAATAATATAAATAATAATATAAATAATAATATGAATAATAATATAAATAATAATATAAATAATAATATAAATAATAATAATATAAATAATAATATAAATAATAATAATAATATAAATAATAATATAAATAATAATATAAATAATAATAATATAAATAATAATATAAATAATAATATAAATAATAATAATAATACAAATAATTATATGAATAATAATAATAATATAAATAATAATATAAATAATAATAATATAAATAATAATATAAATAATAATATGAATAATAATATAAATAATAATAATAATATAAATAATAATATAAATTATAATATAAACAATAATATAAATTATAATAATATAAATAATAATATAAATAATAATATGAATAATAATATAAATAATAATAATAATATAAATAATAATATGAATAATAATAATAATATAAATAATAATAATACAAATAATAATAATAATAATATAAATAATAATAATAATAATAATATAAATAATAATATACATAATAATATAAATAACAATATAAATAATAATATGAATAATAATATAAATAATA
>NC_136493.1:45235119-45245119 GCF_053919585.1 Euprymna scolopes | reverse complement strand
AATATAAATAATATAAATAATAATAATAATTATAATTATAATAATAATGATATAAATAATAATATAAATAATAATAATAATAATAATAATAATGATAATAATGATAATAATAATAATAATAATAATAATAATAATAATAATAATAATAATGATAATAATAATATATATAGAGAAAGAATCATTTTTTGCTATATATGTGCATGCATGTTTTATCTGCAACTTTATATCCAGTTTAGCTTCCTCAGTCCAAGACAAATAAATTTAATACTAGCTGAATGTTTCAGTTGGAGTGGGAGAGGAGTGGAGAAAATTTATGAAGGGAGACAATGAAAGCATTTAATTTCATCTTTTATGGAGAGAGAGAGAGAGAGAGAGAGAGAGAGAGAGAGAGAGAGAGGGGGGATGCTTAATTTTTCCCACATTAAAAACCGACCTCGTCAGTAAACTTGACCTTTAAAGGGGGCAATAAATACGCACTAAATTTCACAAATATTGTCAACAATATCAAGAAAACACTAAAGAACACATTGCAGATTGTAGCACTCGATTACTACATTTCAAGAGAAGAACAGACAAACAGTCAGAGAGAGGCTGGTAAACGGACAGAAGGAGAAGGGGGAGATAGCGAGACAACGGAAGATGCGACATGAGAGCTACTTTATATCTAAGTGCAGGCTTGCTTGTTAAGTGGGTCCTTTGTACGTGGTGGTTGAACATTCACAAAGCCGCAAGTGCATACGTCGCAGAATATTGACAGGGTAATTGCAAATATCCCAGTACGGTGGCAGGTCTGGGTCAATATCATTTTTAAGTTTGGGTAAATATCATAGTGAAGTGAAGCACCTCTTACTATATTAACCGCAAAGCACTCGCCTAGCTACAACCACTATCAACAATGCTCCCACTCTTTATCTGTACCTATATCTAAACGCAAATTCCATGAACAGGGTTTCTTTCCTAGAACTGTCAGTCTATGGAACACTTTTCTGCTGACCTGCTTCTCAGATGACTACAACACGGTTGTCTTCAAGTCAAATGTAAATAAGTTCTTGCTGTGTCGCCCCTTTAAATCAATTTCTACTCAATTTTCACGACTAACGATCATAGAACATACACTAACCCTAATCCCCGAGTCGCCTTCGGATAAATAATGAAACCCTAGTAAAAAAAAAAAAAAGAAAGAAAAAAGAGTTTTAGAACTGATCTCAGTGTAACAAAGTGCGTATAAGCGCGTGAGAAAATAATAGCAGGAGAAAGATTTGAACTCTAAAAATGCGGTTTCCGCGTAACGGCTACGTTACATCAGTTCTATGAAAAAAATATCACATTTCTACGAGTGAGTGTGACACACCATCTCTTTTAATTCATTTGTTATGAAACATTCATAAATTACGTGTTCCATGATGCTCGCCCACTGATTGCGACTAGAAGCTCCAATCTCGGGAGATGAGTTTCCTTTTCCAGAAATGTTTGATTGTAAGATGGCGCCTGTCATTGTTTGGCCCAAGAAGACATCAGATGATCAGACATCGTTTGACCTAAAAAGACATCAGAAGGATGCGACATCGTTTGGCCTGAAGAGACATTAGAAGCAATTTTACAACAAAGAGCGACCACTAGCACGCTAGTCGAGGCTGGGACTTTGATAATCAGTCCGACAGAAACGGTGCCATTTCGATTACCTTTTAGCTGTCAGACTAAGGTAAATGTTCTGTGTAGTCCTAAGACTTCTACTTTCACAGGCTATGCCCTTCTGCTCTCTGATGGAGCAAGTTAATTGCATATTGTCTGAGGCTCCCTCACCGTAGAATGCCGACGGAGCTACTGCTACTCAGGCTTAATTTTGCAGGACCGGAGTGCCCCTCTTTTAGGGATGCTGGCTTCTTCATTCCACCCTCCGACCTTATGTCACATCCTTTCGCGGTAGGAGAGAGGTGCTTGATTGTAATGAAGCCATATACCTTGACCTCTAGTATCAAGAAATATCAGAAGCTCTTTGCCAACAGGTTTATTAAAACGAGTTACACGCCCAACCTGCGCCAATAGTCGATGTTGACCAAGTGCAGGCTTGTGTAGAAGTTGACCATCTAGAATTTTATTTGTTATATGGTCTCGTTAGAATATGTTTTAGACAGCCTCGTTGGTGTATGGTCCATCAAGTTCTACATTGCGATCAGATGCTCCAATCCCGGGAGGCCACTGTCGTTCCACAGGGAAGTCTTGATTGTAATATGAAACCTCTCCCTTCTTCAGCCCCACATTACTTGATGTCTGAGAATCAAAGAAAGAAAGATTCACTGCGAACTGGCATTTATCTATCTATCTATCTATCTATCTATTATCTATCTATCTATCAACCTATATCTATATATATCTATATATATATGTGTGTATGTGTGTGTGTGTGCGCGTGTGTGTGTCTATGAAAGGAGTTGTGTTGAAAGGCTATGTCAATGCAGTTCGTGGGAAACACTGTGGACACGATTTAGCATATACAAGAATAATGACAATATTAGAAGAAATTTTCAATAATTTTCAATCATATTACGTTTATTTGCCAACATAATCGTACAAGATGGCGGGTGTTGGTATCCCCAATTTTCGCGAGTAGTAGCTCTTTTCAGAGGCAGGGGAATAAAAAGAAAGTGTACAACTATTCTTTTATATGTTAACTCCTGTCCACGATGTTTCCTACGAATTACATTGATATAGCCTTCAAACACAATTAAAAGGGATTTTCAATTATATTACGTTTATTTTCCAACATTATGTGTCGTACAAGATGGAAGGTGTTGATGTCACTAATTTTCGAGTATGTATATGTTCCTAAGGGGAGAAAAAAGTATGCAACTGTACGGTGAGCCTTTCCTTTGTTTTATTCTTATTTATTTCTGTATTTCTGGATGTCAGTGTCGCAATCTGTCAAATCAATTTCCAGGATACGAGTTGTGATGGATATTAAGTACAGGGCGAAACGATAAAGTTGTCACCCTAAAGAAAACGACACCACAGCTTTATTTTAAAACTTTTATTTAAAAAAAATCATTTCAGGTAATTTGATTATGTAATAGAGCTGACATCTATTCAATGTAGCCACCTTCAGCCTCAGTCATCGCCTCTATACGGGTCTGGAACTGGAAGCATGCCTTTTCCACAGGCGCAGGCGGGAGATTGGCAAATACTCGGCGGATCGCGGCGATCAGACTGGTTTTGGTGTTGTGGGAGGTCATGTTGGTGATGTTCTCGACGTATGACCAAAGTAGTTCAGCGGATTCAGGTCGGGAGAGGACGGGCCAGTGAGAGAAAGGTACAAAGTCGTAGCACTCATTCTGAAGCCAAGCGTGTGTCTCTTTGGACTTGTGGACGTGTGCCGAGTCCTGCTGCCACACCCAGGGTCAACCGGCAGTAACCCGATTGCACCAGGGGATCACTACACTCTTCAATACATCCAAATAAACTTTGCTGTTTACTTTCAAGCCTCATTCGAAGATGCGAAGTAGCGTGATGTGGCCCTCACTTGAAACAACACCAAAGACCATAATCGTGGCCGGAAATTTCGTTTTTATTTCCCCGGCCATGTCCATATTATTCGTGGCAATCCAGTGATGCATTTTGAGAGTGCTGGACATGGTCCTGTTTGTCATAACTTGAATCGGTAGAGAGCATGAGTTGTATAGCGGCGCATCTCCGATCTCGCTCGTTGAACATTGTGTCACTTTCAGACACGATAGAAGATATCACCACTAATACGAGGCAGAATGAATTTGGGAGATATTGAAACTACTACCGAAGATCTCAAATAGGAACCTTTGGTAAGTTGGTAAAATCTGACTAAATCGAGAAGATAAGTTGAGAAAACATATATTCTTGTCTTGCGGTCATACATCAACTAATGATAAAACACACACTTATGACGAGAAGCTTCAATCCCTATAGGCCAATGTTCTTCTCCAAAAGAGTCGATCCCACAGCGAGAAGACGTGAAACAAGGTTGGGAAAATGGAATTCCAAAAACCAGCTCCATAAAGGAAGAGCAATATAGCCCTAAAAATATCCGTCAGGATTTTCGATAGATATGTCTCAGGCATTTAGCAATAAACTGCCCCCACCTTCTCGAAGGGCGAGAAGGAAAACCTAGGAGTAGGGACCTCCTAGAACTGTTTGTTTCTAATCACCTAAAGAGCCCATATTGGAAACTGCCCAGAGGGCTGCTCAGGCATGTTTTGCAATCCAGTGTGCTCTTCCTGAAAAGCACTGGTTTTCAAATGCCACTTGCCGGAGCTTGTGCCTCATATTTTTGCTTTGGAGAGAGATAAACATTCTGTACTCAGATTGATTCGAAAAATGGCTTTAAAAAATAGACACCATTATGCATCCTTAATTTACAGCTTTCATTTGATATATGTAAGCGCACCCTTCAAAAGCCAGTGACGCACCAGTATGACTGCAATTCCTACAGCTGTACCCGGAAAACGGAGGTGTCATACATACAGACATATACATAGTGATATGGCGCAAAAGTGTAAAAGTAGCGACTCTCGTTGAAGTCAATGCATAATGATGATCGCTTAAACAGAGATAAGGAAAAGATAATTAAATACGAGGGTCGTTCCAAAAGTAAACCTTCTATATTTAACTCAAAATGTTGAAGAGCTACGAAGACGAGGGTGATACCAATGAAATTAGCAACTTTTTATGCCCCAGAATATATTTTTCTGCATAGTCACTGCACTTTTGCCGGTAATTCAATAACTTATCTCTGCTTCTGACGCACGTCCATTGCAAGGGTATCTTTTATAGAGTTTCACACTGTCATTATCTGCAACAGTGAGATGAAACGTTCAGGCTCTGAATGCATAAGTTCAGCCACCAAAAGAATCCATTTTACAATCCGCTCCGTTCAATTCGCGCAAAATAAAAAAAGAAGAAGACATTACTTTTGAACGTCCCTCGTAATAAGGTCTTACGTACGATATAAAAAGATATAAAAAGATACTGTACTCTTGGGAAAATCTACATAATTCTTGCAATTATAGGAATTACCGGACCATGAAAAAGAATATCAGAAACAACTTAACAAATATACTCGATGAACCAAATGCAAGAAAGATTCAAACAATTGCGCTTATACAGACGGTTTCAAATTCTAAAAAAAAAAAAAAAAAAAAAATATCTGGATTGGAGTCTTTAAAATAACTTGTAAATGGCTGACACCCAAAGGACGTTTCATTTCAGAGAAAAACAAAAGGTAAAAAAGGTTGGGTCCAAAACCGACGTCACGGGCCGGTATAAATATGCCCTACAAATATACCGTACTTGGTGTTCACCAGAGTCCATTGACACTCAACGAAGAGTCACCTGCTTTGAATTCTACTTTTTTTGTGTGTGACATTATTTATATACGCGTAATATTTTATTTATATACGCGAAATATTTTATTTATATACGCGAAATATTTTACTTATATACGCGCAATACTTTATTTATATACGCGCAATATTTTATTTATATACGCGCAATATTTTATTTATATACGCGCAATACATTATTTATATACGCGCAATATTTTATTTATATGCGCGAAATATTTTATTTATATACGCGCAATACTTTATTTATATACGCGCAATATTTTATTTATGTACGCGCAATATTTTATTTATATACGCGCAATACTTTATTTATATACGCGCAATATTTTCATTTATATACGCGCAATATTTCATTTATATACGCGCAATATTTTATTTATATACACGCAATATTTTATTTATATACGCGCAATACTTTATTTATATACGCGAAATACATTATTTATATACGCGCAATACTTTATTTATATACGCGCAATATTTTATTTATATACGCGCAATACTTTATTTATATACGCGCAATATTTTACTTATATACGCGCAATATTTTATTTATATACGCACAATACATTATTTATATACGCTCAGTACATTATTTATATACGCGCAATACTTTATTTATATACGCGCAATACTTTATTTATATACGCGCAATACTTTCCTGGCGTTGCCTAAGATACGGTGAAGTATGTCCACGTTTCTTAAACCTGTACAAAATAAATGAATAAGTAAATACTAATAGTTGATATATATATATATATATATATATATATATATATATATATATATATATATATATATATATATATATATATATATATATGAGAATAATGGAAATAGTATTCCGACGTAATAGAAGAATAAAAAGGAACAAACCGAGTTATGTGTTCATGAACGTTTCGTCTTTATTTCGAGACTTCCTCTAGATGGAGAAGTCTTGAAATAAAGACGAAACCTTGATGAACACATAACTCGGTATATATATATATATATATATATATATATATATATATATATATATATATATATATATATATATCTTGATATTGAACATTAATTCAATTTAAAAAAAAAAACTTATAAAACTATGAGGATTTTAATTTTTCAACAAGGAGTACAAATAAAGTGAGAAACACCTTATTCCGTGAAGTTTCGAAGAATGCAATTTTTCTCATCAGAGGGAAGGGGTTTGCAAAATATACAATAAATTTTGTGAGGTTTATGTATCACAGGAAACAAACAATATGCAATTCATGGAAGCTTCCTTCAGTCTTGACAGACTATGGATTCCCACTGTAAAGGTGCCTGCGCGTGGAATTTTTGTGGCAAGAGTTACGCAATCTCCAACCACACGTCTCCTGAATCGGCGTTGCTAAATACCAGTGACAAGTGGAGGTTCAGGACGAGAAAAGTGGAGAGCACATACAGCGCCTAGAATTCCCAAATGGTCACTCATCTGGAACTAGCCAGGCTCAACGTTGCTTTAAATCTCTACGATATTTTTTTTAGCCCAATTAATTTTTTCATCTCAGTTTATCAATTTATTTACTTTTCATTTTTAGACGTAATCCACTACGCTAGTTTACTCTAATTTATTTTCTCTAATCATAAAATGTAGATATGTAGATAGACATCTAATTTACATAAGGAAAACACGCTGCTCTCCCGCATCATTATATATAGCCCCAAATCCTTCGACTCTCTCGTCAGTGATCATCCCTCTTGAAAAAGCCCGCATAAATCGGGCGAAACGTTGAGTATTCAGGTCCTTCCACCTCCATTCTATTTCATATCGTCGGATTTAATCCAGCTGAACAATCACACACACACATATATACATATATATATACATATATATATATATATATATATATATATATATATATATATATATATATGTATATATATATATATATATATATAGATGAGAGTCGGCTGAAGAGAGCCTGAGGCGGACATTAAGAGCAGTCCTCACATACTGGGCTTGAAACCGTCGGTACCGACTACCGATGTAAATTCCTGTATATATTATACAAAAAAATATATTGCTCTTATTTCGAGAAAGTTTTTTTCCCTAATAATAGAGCACTGTATGGGATTTCTTTTTCTACAAAAAAGTACAAGTATATATATATATATATATATATATATATATATATATATATATATATATATATATAGAGAGAGAGAGAGAGAGAGAGAGAGAGAGAGAGAGAGAGAGAGAGAGAGAGAGAGGGTCAGGAGGAGATTAGTTTTTGATTCTCACAAAAATCAAACTATAATTTAATATAAACATGTTCAGTAAAACAAATTAAAATTATTGTTTTTTTTTGTTTTTGTTTTTTTTTTTAGACAAACTTTAGAAAGTAATGGCGGCGGTAGAAAAAGTAGAGAAGAGGTTAATTGCCTAATATTTGAAAACAACAACACTAAAAAAAAACAAAACAAAACAAACAAAAAAAAACAGAAAAACACAAGTAGGGCAGCTTAAACCACACGGTCGGCTAGACGGCGGAGACGGACGCTGTCTAGACATAATACTTGAGATAACAGCCCGGTCATTTGGTTGTGCCGAATTGTGTGCGAGATTGCCGGTCAGTGTGACATAGCTCTCAAGCACTTGAGGAGTTCAAAAATCAGCTGAAATAGGAGGAAAAGGGTGACGATGACTGGGAGGAGACGGGAGGGGGGAAAGAAGAAAAAGAAGAAGAAGAAGAAGAAGAAGAAGAAGAAGAAGAAGAAGAAATAAAGTTGTTGATATTCGTCTAGTACTTCACGAGGAAGCGGGCATGTGTTTGTAGATAGTATATTTGTTGTTTTTAATTTATTTTGTTGACCTACGTTTGTCGAATTTAGTGACGCCTATTTGACTTTTATGTTTTACACAGGAATCACCACTTATGAAGGCCCGTAGACCACTCGAGGATAAGGGCGAATGGGTTTACATTAGGCATTGTGATTATAGCGTAGTAAACACAAGTAATTGGAATTTTCTAAATTTAATTACTTAGGGCAGTGGTTCTCAACCTTTTTTTACTCATGGACCCCTTTTCCCTCCTTTTTATCTTGGTGGACCCCTTCATAACTATTGGTCATAAGACAATCTTCTATTTTTTCACTAATATAAATTTTGAGGTTTTAATAATCAAAGAAATATTATATAATTAAGCTTTATTTTTAAATGAAAACTAATTTAATGCAAATAAAGTATTCTACAACAACTATAATAATTATGATAATAATGATAATAAGTATTAATAATAATTCTGTGGACCCCCATAAATATTCTATGGATCCCTAGTGTCCATGTGGACCCCGGTTGAGAGCCCCTGACTTAGGGTGACGGTTCATCAAACATATGTTTACGTTGGACTTGAAGACAATCAGATTGTTGTCAGCTGGTAAGCAGGCAAATGGAATAGAGTGCCACAGGCGTGCAGTTCTAAGAAAGAAGTTTTGTTCATGGAATCTACGTTTAGGTTTAAGTGTGGGAAATTATTCATAGTGGTTTCAGTGAGACGCGTGTTTTTCGTGAAAGTTTGGCCAAGGGGAACCATAGATTGAAGCTCAGGTGAGTACTTGCCATAAAAATAACAATAAAGCAGAGACGGGCTTGCAACGTCTTTTCTGTGGGAAAAAGGTTGCAGGGAAGAGAAAAGGACATCTCCCACGAAGCTATGAAGTCTATGTTGAACCCTGTCAAGGCAGGATAAGCTGCTTCTAGCAGTTCCTGTTCAGATATGGCAACAGTACTCCATCCTTGAACGTACCTGGCTTTTATATAGATAGAGAATTGCATCAGGAGTGAGATATCTACTGGAGCGGTAGAAAGATCCCACCATTTTTCCAGCGACCTTAGCAATGGATGTGATATACGTGTTCCATTTCAGATCAGGAGTAAAGATCAAGCCGAGAAGCTTGTTAAAACATAGAGCCTCCCCAAGACGAGAGCCATTCATTTCAATTGATACCAGATGGGCATCAGAGCGTTGATTATGCAAAGATAGAGGCTTGGTTTTAGATGCATTAAAAGTAACCAGCCACTTCTTTCCCCATTGTACCACGTGCTCAAGATCAGAGGAGACAGAATTAGAGAGAACTTGGCCGTTTATGGTCTTTGATGTGCTGCTATAGATGGCAGTGTTATCAGCATAACTCTCTACGAATGATGTATGTGGTTTGGAAGATCATTAATGTAGATCAGGAAGAGAGGTGGACCCAGGATGGCCCCCTGAGGGACTCTAGCATTAATACTGAGAGCTTCTGATTTCTGCCCATCAACCAATACTCTTATGAACCTATCAGAGAAGAATTAATTTAATAATTGAGAAGAAATTTCCAGTCATACCATAGCTGGAGATCTTGTGAAGTAGGCCTTTATACCATACCTTATCAAAGGCCTTTGATATGTCAAGAGCAATTGCTTTAGAGAGGAAGCCTTCGTCAAGAGATTCGCTAACCCTACGCGATATAACTGTAAGCACGTCTGCTGTAGAGCTAGCAGAACGGAAACCATATTGCATGTCACTAAGAAGGTTATTTTTCTGAGATGGTTGACTACTTCTCTATTTAACACAGATTTCAGCAGCTTACTCATGACGCACAGGAGACTTATTGGTCTGTACTGA
>NC_136493.1:45200119-45230119 GCF_053919585.1 Euprymna scolopes | reverse complement strand
AAAAAAAAGTTTGATCTTTGCAGTTAATAAAAAATAACTAAGAAACTTACCTAGTTTGTTTGAACCTACAGACCACGTCATGCAAAAAAAAAAAAAAAGTTTGATCTTTGCAGTTAATAAAAAATAACTAAGAAACTTACCTAGTTTGTTTGAACCTACAGACCACGTCATGCAAAAAAAAAAAAAAAAAAAAAATCAAAAAACAAAAGAAAGTCTGATCTTTGCGGTTAATAAAAAATAATTAAGAAACTTACCTAGTTTGTTTGAACCTACAGACCACGTCATGCAAAAAAAAAAAAAAAAGTTTGATCTTTGCAGTTAATAAAAAAAAATAATTAAGAAACTTACCTAGTTTGTTTGAACCTACAGACCACGTCATGCAAAAAAAAAAAAAAAGTCTGATCTTTGCGGTTAATAAAAAATAATTAAGAAACTTACCTAGTTTGTTTGAACCTACAGACCACGTCATGCAAAAAAAAAAAAAAGTTTGATCTTTGCAGTTAATAAAAAATAACTAAGAAACTTACCTAGTTTGTTTGAACCTACAGACCACGTCATGCAAAAAAAAAAAAAAAAAAAAAAATCAAAAAACAAAAGAAAGTCTGATCTTTGCGGTTAATAAAAAATAATTAAGAAACTTACCTAGTTTGTTTGAACCTACAGACCACGTCATGCAAAAAAAAAAAAAAAAGTTTGATCTTTGCAGTTAATAAAAAAAAATAATTAAGAAACTTACCTAGTTTGTTTGAACCTACAGACCACGTCATGCAAAAAAAAAAAAAAATGTCTGATCTTTGCGGTTAATAAAAAATAATTAAGAAACTTACCTAGTTTGTTTGAACCTACAGACCACGTCATGCAAAAAAAAAAAAAAGTTTGATCTTTGCAGTTAATAAAAAATAACTAAGAAACTTACCTAGTTTGTTTGAACCTACAGACCACGTCATGCAAAAAAAAAAAAAAAAGTTTGATCTTTGCAGTTAATAAAAAATAACTAAGAAACTTACCTAGTTTGTTTGAACCTACAGACCACGTCATGCAAAAAAAAAAAGTTTGATCTTTGCAGTTAATAAAAAATAACTAAGAAACTTACCTAGTTTGTTTGAACCTACAGACCACGTCATGCAAAAAAAAAAAAAAAGTTTGATCTTTGCAGTTAATAAAAAATAACTAAGAAACTTACCTAGTTTGTTTGAACCTACAGACCACGTCATGCAAAAAAAAAAAAAAAAAAAAAATCAAAAAACAAAAGAAAGTCTGATCTTTGCGGTTAATAAAAAATAATTAAGAAACTTACCTAGTTTGTTTGAACCTACAGACCACGTCATGCAAAACAAAAAAAAAAAAAAAAAATCAAAAAACAAAAGAAAGTCTGATCTTTGCAGTTAATAAAAAAAAATAACTAAGAAACTTACCTAGTTTGTTTGAACCTACAGACCACGTCATGCAAAAAAAAAAAAAAAGTTTGATCTTTGCAGTTAATAAAAAGTAACTAAGAAACTTACCTAGTTTGTTTGAACCTACAGACCACGTCATGCAAAAAAAAAAAAAAAAGTTTGATCTTTGCAGTTAATAAAAAATAACTAAGAAACTTACCTAGTTTGTTTGAACCTACAGACCACGTCATGCAAAAAAAAAAAAAAAAAAAAAAATCAAAAAACAAAAGAAAGTCTGATCTTTGCGGTTAATAAAAAATAATTAAGAAACTTACCTAGTTTGTTTGAACCTACAGACCACGTCATGCAAAAAAAAAAAAAAAAAATCAAAAAACAAAAGAAAGTCTGATCTTTGCAGTTAATAAAAAAAAATAATTAAGAAACTTACCTAGTTTGTTTGAACCTACAGACCACGTCATGCAAAAAAAAAAAAAAAAGTTTGATCTTTGCAGTTAATAAAAAATAATTAAGAAACTTACCTAGTTTGTTTGAACCTACAGACCACGTCATGCAAAAAAAAAAAAAAAAAAGTTTGATCTTTGCAGTTAATAAAAAATAACTAAGAAACTTACCTAGTTTGTTTGAACCTACAGACCACGTCATGCAAAAAAAAAAAAAAAAAAATCAAAAAACAAAAGAAAGTCTGATCTTTGCGGTTAATAAAAAATAACTAAGAAACTTACCTAGTTTGTTTGAACCTACAGACCACGTCATGCAAAAAAAAAAAAAAAAGTCTGATCTTTGCGGTTAATAAAAAATAATTAAGAAACTTACCTAGTTTGTTTGAACCTACAGACCACGTCATGCAAAAAAAAAAAAAAAGTTTGATCTTTGCAGTTAATAAAAAATTACTAAGAAACTTACCTAGTTTGTTTGAACCTACAGACCACGTCATGCAAAAAAAAAAAAAAGTTTGATCTTTGCAGTTAATAAAAAATAACTAAGAAACTTACCTAGTTTGTTTGAACCTACAGACCACGTCATGCAAAAAAAAAAAAAAAAAGTTTGATCTTTGCAGTTAATAAAAAAAAATAATTAAGAAACTTACCTAGTTTGTTTGAACCTACAGACCACGTCATGCAAAAAAAAAAAAAAAAAATCAAAAAACAAAAGAAAGTCTGATCTTTGCGGTTAATAAAAAATAATTAAGAAACTTACCTAGTTTGTTTGAACCTACAGACCACGTCATGCAAAAAAAAAAAAAAAAAAAAAAAATCAAAAACAAAAGAAAGTCTGATCTTTGCAGTTAATAAAAAAAAATAATTAAGAAATTTACCTAGTTTGTTTGAACCTACAGACCACGTCATGCAAAAAAAAAAAAAAGTTTGATCTTTGCGGTTAATAAAAAATAACTAAGAAACTTACCTAGTTTGTTTGAACCTACAGACCACGTCATGCAAAAAAAAAAAAAAAAAAAAAGTTTGATCTTTGCAGTTAATAAAAAATAACTAAGAAACTTACCTAGTTTGTTTGAACCTACAGACCACGTCATGCAAAAAAAAAAAAAAAAAAGTTTGATCTTTGCAGTTAATAAAAAATAACTAAGAAACTTACCTAGTTTGTTTGAACCTACAGACCACGTCATGCAAAAAAAAAAAAAAAAAAAAAATCAAAAAACAAAAGAAAGTCTGATCTTTGCGGTTAATAAAAAATAATTAAGAAACTTACCTAGTTTGTTTGAACCTACAGACCACGTCATGCAAAAAAAAAAAAAAAAAAAAATCAAAAAACAAAAGAAAGTCTGATCTTTGCAGTTAATAAAAAAAAATAATTAAGAAATTTACCTAGTTTGTTTGAACCTACAGACCACGTCATGCAAAAAAAAAAAAAAGTTTGATCTTTGCGGTTAATAAAAAATAACTAAGAAACTTACCTAGTTTGTTTGAACCTACAGACCACGTCATGCAAAAAAAAAAAAAAGTTTGATCTTTGCAGTTAATAAAAAATAACTAAGAAACTTACCTAGTTTGTTTGAACCTACAGACCACGTCATGCAAAAAAAAAAAAAAAAGTTTGATCTTTGCAGTTAATAAAAAATAACTAAGAAACTTACCTAGTTTGTTTGAACCTACAGACCACGTCATGCAAAAAAAAAAAAAAAAAAAAAAATCAAAAAACAAAAGAAAGTCTGATCTTTGCGGTTAATAAAAAATAATTAAGAAACTTACCTAGTTTGTTTGAACCTACAGACCACGTCATGCAAAAAAAAAAAAAAAATCAAAAAACAAAAGAAAGTCTGATCTTTGCAGTTAATAAAAAAAAATAATTAAGAAATTTACCTAGTTTGTTTGAACCTACAGACCACGTCATGCAAAAAAAAAAAAAAGTTTGATCTTTGCGGTTAATAAAAAATAACTAAGAAACTTACCTAGTTTGTTTGAACCTACAGACCACGTCATGCAAAAAAAAAAAAAAAAAAAAAGTTTGATCTTTGCAGTTAATAAAAAATAATTAAGAAACTTACCTAGTTTGTTTGAACCTACAGACCACGTCATGCAAAAAAAAAAAAAAAAAAAAAAAAATCAAAAAACAAAAGAAAGTCTGATCTTTGCAGTTAATAAAAAAAAATAATTAAGAAATTTACCTAGTTTGTTTGAACCTACAGACCACGTCATACAAAAAAAAAAAAAAAAAATACGCTACCAACGAATTTAGGAAAACTCGTCCCGGGAAAACTCGTCTCGGGAATACTCGTATCCGGAATACTCGTCTCTGGAAAACTCGACCTCGGAAAACTCGTCCCCTTTCGCTAGGTAGGAAAACTGGTCCCTTATTGAATAAATATCGATTGAAAACACATTTTATGATCGTTCTTGAAGGAGATATTGTTTTTTAAAATAGACTGTAGCCCTCCATAATATTAAAAAAAAATATTTTTACTTGTTTAATGTTTTTATTTTTAAATAAAATCGATTTTCTAAGTGTCCGTTTTCTACTTAACTGGCTAAGTTCTTAGTGGTTTCACTTATTTTAAAGCGTTTATTATGTTCATAAACGAGACCGCATATTTTTTTTTATATTAATATAAAAAGAATTTACTTATTTACTGTTGTTTATAAAAGGGTAAAATCGATTTTTCTGCCTCGCCGACTATGTTGTTTAATTTATTTGGAATCGTTTATTCGGTAAAGAAAAAAAAACACAGAAAACAAACAAAAAACATGTCGAGTGTTACGTGAGAACGAGAAATAATGTCCGGTATATCACATCTTAGGGGTCTTGATAATCGCTAACAAAAAATAGAAAATTAAGGAAATTGCTGAGGGAGATTTGGTTTTAAAAAGAAAATAATAAATTTTAATATTTTTTAAAATATAATTTAGAGAGGGGGGGGGTAAAAACTATATCTCCCTCCGAAAACAACCAACAAAAAATGAAATTAAAAAGATTCTTGATAAACGATAGCGGAGTTTTCAATAAAATTGATTAATAAATTTATTTAGTGATTACTTTTTCTCTTAATGATTGATTTTAGAATTTTGAAGTAAAAATTAAAAAAATTAAAAATGAGTTAACGAGAGATTGTTAGCACATGACATCTCTCGCGCAAAAAAAATATTTCGCTTTTAATTTATTAGTTAATTTTTGCAAAATTTGACAGGACGACAATAAATGTTGATAATTGATAAAATTATAATTTTAAATAACGCATGAGTGCATTTGGTATGAGAGAAAACAAAAACATAACAACAAAAAAACTATCATAATTAAAAAACCAAAACAAAAAAGTAACGAAGAATCGAATCGCTCCCTGTTTTTTAATTTTTTGGTTTTGTTTTTTATTATTGTTTTTATGACTCCAAAAAACATCGTTAAAATAAGAACAAAAAAAAATTGTAATTAACTTTGTATGAACATAATAAACGCTTTAAAATAAGTGAAACCACCAAAAACTTAGCCAGTTAGGTAGAAAACGGACACTTAGAACATCGATTTTATTTAAAAAAAAAAAACATTAAACAAGTAAAAATATTTTTAAAAAATATTATGGGGGGGGCTATAGTCTATTTTAAAAAACAATATCTCCTTCAAAAATGATCATAAAATGTGTTTTCAATCGATATTTATTCAATAAGAGACCAGTTTTCCTACCTAGCGAAAGGGGACGAGTTTTCCGGGGTCGAGTTTTCCGGAGTCGAGTTTTCCCGAGACGAGTTTTCCGGGCACCGCTACCAACATATCCGAAGTAGAATTTTCACGTCCCGTTGTTCTATCATTGCTGCTAAGCGACGACACGGAAAAAAATGACTTTACCGATGATAGATAAATTAAAATAACTGCTTCACTTATCGAATATTAGTAATTATCGGGGGTATTCTGAGACAAAACTTAACTAAGATCGCTCTTAGACTTATACACTAAAGTTCTGTAAATTTTAAAGAAAATCTGTTCAGCCGTTTCGGAGTCTATAAGGAATGAAATCACACGCACAGACAGACAAAGATACATTTATATAATTGTAGAGATCAATTGCCCTCACTCTTTATGGACATATTTATTTATTTATTATTATACCTATAGACATGTATGTTTATAGTCCTAAGTCGCGCGATACTTTACAAATGAGCCACGATAGATTGCCACTTGAATGCACGATTTTCTATCGCTTTTGAATTAAGGATTTGTTGTTGGCGTTTTTTTACTGATATTAGCAACTGATTATATATATATATATATATATATATATATATATATATATATATATATATATATATATATATATATATATATATACACTGTTTTAACAAAAACCAAGACTTCAAAGAATGGGTTCATATCAACAAAAAGTGTATTTCATTGTTAGTTACAATTGTTTCAAGACCACTTCGACAAATTCAAACATTATATCGTTTGAAAATTTTCACAAGCACAGCATTTCTTCAGGCTCATTGAATAAAAAAACACTTTAACAATAAAACATTATGAAAAAACATTTCCTTTATAAGGAAAAGAAAACAAGCTAAATTATTTTATCTCTATCGCATCTTTGCCAAGTATTTTTTAAAGATTTATATATCTACCTATTTTCCTCTCTCTCTCTCTCTCTCTCTCTCTCTCTCTATATATATATATATATATATATATATATATATATATATATATATATATATATATACATATATATATATGTATATATATATTACAGGCTCTCTTAAGTCTTGACAGACTGTGGTTACCCACTGTAAGGGAGCCTGCGCGTGAAATTTTTTTTGCAACAGTTGCGTAATCACCAACCACACCTCCCCTGAGTCGACATTGTTAAGTACCAATGGCATGTGGAGGTTCAAGACGACGTGTAAACAATACCGAGATAAGCGAAAAGCACATACAGCGCCTAGAATTCCCAAATGGTCACCCATCTGGTACTAGCAAGGTTCAACGTTGCTTAACTTCGGTGATCTGACGGGAACCGGTGTGTCAACGTGATTATGCCGTGTGTGTGTGTATATATATATATATATATATATATATATATATATATATATATATATATATATATATATATATATATATATATATATATATATATATATATATATATATATATATATATATATATATATATATATATATATATATATATATATATATATATAGGTATATATATAGGTATATATATATGTATATATATATGTATGTATATATGTATGTATATATATATGTATATATATATGTATATGTATATATATATATATGTATATATATATGTATATATATATGTATATGTATATATATATATGTATATATATATATATATATATATATATATATATATATATATATATATATATATATATATACGGCATAATCACGTACGTTTTTTGTGCAAGACAAAAATGTCAATTGTTAACTTTTTGGGAAAATTTAACATTTAAAATTTAATTAAAAATAGTAGAAAAAGTTTTACATTATTCTGTTTTCTATATGATAAAATTCAGGGTTTTATCTTTCTGGAAAAAAAGTTACTCAGAAATAATGGATGTTAATAAATTTAGTTACTCAGAAATAATGGATGTTAATAAATTTAATTTCATTTAAAAAAAACAAACTTGATTTTTCGGCCATTTTTGGCGGTGTCTAAAATATATATATATGTGTGTGTGTGTGTGTGTGTGTGTGTGTGTGTGTGTGTGTGTGTGTGTGTGTGTGTGTGTGTGTGTGTGTGTGTGGTCTAAATTAACTTTGAGTTAAAAGAAATGTAAAAATAAAAAAAATAAAGAACGCAGTTTAAATTCCCGGAAGAAAAAACTAAATTTGACCTATCGCAGACTTAGAGCCTACATAATATGACTTCTAAAAAGTAGAATTCAATTATATAAGGATGAATAAAAATCCTTAAGTAAAGTTGTTAAATAGAAATAGACTTTTCACTTGCATAAGCGGATTTCTCAGATGTTTTAAAATTTACAAGAGAATTTAACTATAAAGATGAAAAGAGAAAACCTTAACTAAAATTGTTAAATTGAAATAGACTTTACACTTGCATAAGTCGATTTCTCAGTCTTTAATTATAAAAGAGAATTTAACTATACAAGGACGAAAAAAGAAAACCTTAACTAAAATTTTGTAAATAGGAAACGGGGATCCTCGGCTGCCTTCCATGTAGCTGTTTCGGAGAGTTAAAAACCGGATAGCTGTTAAATGTCTCTCCAATGGATAATACCACTTCCCCAAATAAGAGAATGTAGAATCATACGGTTACTTTTTATACTAATATATAAAAAATATTTTCTCGAAATATTAAGACCTCAACCGGTTGTATGAAAAAGTAAGTTCATATTTATTCATTTGTATTGTGTAAAAAAAATAACAAAACAAATAACATCTTATATATATTAGTGATGGAACGATGTTAATATTTTTCCCGATTCCGATACAAGTACCGATTCTGTAATAAATTCCCGATTCTGATAGGATTACTAATTCCGAATCCGATTCTTTATAAATCTCTACATATAAAATATAAGGTTTTGTCACGGTTATTGTAAAAAATACATTTCAAATGTGTATATATTTTCTCAAACGTAAAAACACACTTGGGGCGGTGGTGATGTATAGATTTTACTTTTACTGGTAATTTAAAATCTCTCTCTCTCTCTCTCTCTCTCTCTCTCTCACTTCCTCACTCTCTCACTCCTTCTATCTCTGGAAGAGAAGCTGTAAATACCTTATAATATGTTTATATTACGCCATTTTGAATTTAGAAATAAAGTCACTAAAACCCATCTATTCGTTCTAAAAATTCTATTAATTTAGGTATAATCTGCCAGAAATATTCTATTTATTGATAATTAAATTTAATATTTATAAATTTATATGGTAAGATAGTCAACATTATGATCTTTGGAATATAGACTTTTGTCACTCATTCATTTTATTGCTGTGCAATTACATTCAGCTTCTAAAATAAGACTTGTATATATTATAAGGAAATAAATTATATTTCCACAGAAATATATATATATATATATATATATATATGTATATATATATATATATATATATATATATATATATATATATATATATATATATATATATATATAAAATGTAAATGTTGGTTCGTTCGGAGTTAATTGTCTAAAAAACCACTGGACGGATGGCTTCCACGTTTTGGTATAACATGTTTATTATATTCATGTGTGTTTTTATATATTTCTTTTTAATTATAACATTATACTTAATTTTTCTATGATAAATAGGTGGTTTTCTTTGTACCGATAGGCCATTTTTTTATTTAGGGACAATTATTTATTACCGCTTCCTGTCACGTGACCAGTGGTTCCAATTTAGCAGTTTTCCTGATAGATCTGGAGATTTCGTTTGCAATCTAGCGGGGAATTCTAGAAAATCTGGAGATATTTCGCACCCACACACCCGCAATTTTAGATTAAAAAATAAAGAAAAGCGCTTGAAAATACTTTAAAACATAAAATAAACTCATTCATGTAAGTAAAAAAAAGTAGCATTTATTACCTTTGGTAACAATTATTTATTGATTATTTGTTTTGTTTTTCACCTTTTTTTTCGGCTAACCCTTCTTAAATCTCGCTATAAAATCGATTTTTCCAAGTACATTTTAGGTGGGGGGCATTCCAATCTCCGAAGTTTAGTTTAAAATACGATCTAAGCAACCCTGCTTAATTTAGAAGTATTTAGTCTAAAATTGTAAAAAGCAAGAAACAATAGCAAAAAAAAAAAACTTATACCAATGCAGTAGAATTTAATTATCTACCAACCTAAATACTTTTAACATGCTAAAACAAAGTTTTTTTGTTGTTTTATTTTTCTAATTTCAAAATATGTTGCACCATTATTGTAATGTTTAATTCGCAGTATATTTCAATTTAACTTTTATTATAAAAAGTTTGAGTTTATGATTTGTTTCCTGCAAAAAAGAAACAATACCCTATCTTAAAAAACAGGTAAAACTAACTGATAAAATATGTAAGCCTTCTGGGGAGCTAACCGCTTCAATATAATTCCAGAAACATATAGTGAGAAAACACTGAACATTTTATATATTGAATATACTATATTTATAATTTTTTATGGTAGGAAGTAAATATGGAGTTTTTTTTGGGGGGGGAATTAGCGATTTTTGAAAATTTCAGATGATAAAAGTTAAAAATCTAGCGATTTTCTGGACATTTCTTTCATCTGATCTCGCGGATTTTTTTAAAATCTCAGTTGCCAAAACTGCATCACAAAAAGAACACTACAGGCTTAATGTAAACAGAATGTGTTTACAATATCGGTAAATTTTTAATGGGTTTAATCACATGATTATTGATAATGTAACTATGTGATTAAAATTTAATTAAAATTAACCACACGTGGTCGTTTTCCTATCAAATATTCATCGAATACAGACAGAAGGTACAGACAAAGTGAATGCCGACGCTCAAAGTGTATAAACATTTTGACCCCTCCCTTTACTTAAAAATTCACCAAAAATCAGGAAATTAACCAATTTTAATGAAAATTGCAGTATTTATCAAATAATGATCGCAGAATATAATGAATTAATTATTATTACTTAACTCTTAGTGAAAATGTTTTATTTTGTTTAAACAAAAACTACCTTTACTAAAGTTATGGTTTTTAGTAGTAAATAAAAACACAAGAATTTATTTTTGCTTTTTTATATACATAAAGCATCGTAATTTGTAACAGTAAAAAATAATTTTTACAGTAACATTACGAAAAAAGCTCCTAAAGTCCGTATTAATGGATCCGATATAACTCGAAGAAAAATGAATTCTCACATGCTATTCAGGAAATTAAAGATTCAATTAGATTCCTATTTCAGTCACCTAAATTATTTAGGGTGAAATGAGTTTAGGAATTTATAGCCAAACCTAAATATTTTTTTGCTTAAGAAAAAGAGCATTAATACAGTAAGTTAGGTAAAATTTGCATAGAATGCTCTGCTTTACGGTTGTTGTAAAAATGGAACGAAAATTTGAATTTCGTTCCCTTTTAAATTCGGTACATTTTTACCTTACGCCCAACTCATTGTTCACATTCGACACGTAAACTTTTGTAGCTTTTCGGGTATGCTGGCAAGGTTAGGGGTGTCTATTCCGAAAGCCGTTCTTAACATGGGTAGATTGGTAGGTGTGTCAGAAATTTCGTGAAAAATAGTGAATAATTCCACCCCGTCTTTCTAAGCTTATAACTCCTCGAAAAATGGAACCCAAGCCCTATTTTTTTTCAATTAAAGGAGCAAGGACCAAGGTTTCATTAAAAAAAAACAAAAAAACAAGCAACGTGTTTTTAAAAAAAAAAGGTTTTAAACTTCGAACTTTACAGGTAAATTTCTAAAAACACTACTTCTTTTTTTGTTTTAAATTTGAATATATTATTTATTGACCTTTTCTCTTCAATTTGTGATATATAACACTTTGGTGAGTAAATTAATTATTTACTTTTTAATAGACACTTGAAAATGGGGGGGCGTGAATAAAATAAAACGTTTGTCTAAAATATTATATTCGGTTTATTGGAAAGATCATAAAATTTCAGAAGAAAATATCGTAAAAATAGAATCAATAGAAAAATTTTGATAGATTTTTAAAGTTTAAAAATTGAAAAATATTGAGTTCGTGAAATTCATTACTGTTTATAAAAAAAATATTTCTATTACTTTTAAAACAACTTTAATAGTTTATTTTGGAAGTATAATCTATAAAGAAAATAAACAACCCACTTTTAAAGGAGAAATTACGAGTTTTTTTTATATTTTATTTGCAGTTTCGTGATAGGGGTGTCAAAAATTCCTACAAAAATTCTGATACATCATCTAGATTGTAGTGTTTATTCGTTGTAAACGTACCCGCCAACCTATAAATGTCGACATTTCCAATGTGAATGGTAAGCTGGACTTATGTAAAAAATAACAAAAAGATATACCAAACTGACTTTTTCGTGTAAAAATGGAATTATTTCCCTTTCGTTATTAACTTTTTTTTAATAAATATTTTGTGTTTTATATACATAAAATACAATTGTTGAATGCCACTGTTTTGATTATATTCGTTTGGGGGGGCACAATTAAAACATTAAGAAAGATTAAAACGAAGTGAAATCTAAGTTTCCGTTCCATTTTTACAACAGCCGTTAAATAGCGCATACTCAGCAAGTTTTATCGTAATTTATAAGCATAATGTTGAAACACTAAATCAACATTTTATTATTTTTTTTGCATAATTAATGATGGAAGTATTTTTCTGTTTATTTTCTGGGGGAAAAAATAACAACTTTTATTGATTAAAAAAATTGTAAAAGATAATAAAAGTAAATAAACGAACAAAATGCAATTTTTCTTGAGGAATATGTTCCATTTTAACAAACTGAGCCACAGCAACGCGTGGCCGGGTACAGCTAGTATATATATATATATATATATATATATATATATATATATATATATATATATATATATATATATTCGCTTATACTTCTGTAGATACATCTCTCTCTCTCTCACTTCCTCACTCTCTCACTCCTTCTATCTCTGGAAGAGAAGCTGTAAATACCTTATAATATGTTTATATTACGCCATTTTGAATTTAGAAATAAAGTCACTAAAACCCATCTATTCGTTCTAAAAATTCTATTAATTTAGGTATAATCTGCCAGAAATATTCTATTTATTGATAATTAAATTTATTATTTATAAATTTATATGGTAAGATAGTCAACATTATGATCTTTGGAATATAGACTTTTGTCACTCATTCATTTTATTGCTGTGCAATTACATTCAGCTTCTAAAATAAGACTTGTATATATTATAAGGAAATAAATTATATTTCCACAGAAATATATATATATATATATATATATATATATATATATATATACATATATATATATATATATATAAATGTAAATTTGGTTCGTTAAAAGTGAATAAAACCATATTTCTACGTTACCAATTTATTTGAAATTTTCAGACAACCCTTCTTTAGAGTCGAGGCATGTTTTTATGTCATTAAAATAAATTTACCTCGCGAATTATTAAAATATTAAATAAAATATAAATATTTTTCGAAGTCGTTTCTGCGAGACTTTTCCGGTTTTATTTCTGGTAACTTCCGTTTCAACTACTACAAGGTAAGTAAAAAAAAAAACTTACTCATGCAGAGAGTGATCCGTGCTGAAATAATAACGTTATTATTTAAAAAGCCATTCTTAACATGAGGAAGGGAGGGTGTTTTGTACCTATTCTGTACTTTAACCTTACATTTGAATAAAAAACATATCATAAAAATTTACTTAAACGTGGAAATACGATTTTAAAAAAAATAGCGCGGATCACTCTCTGCATTAGCACACACAAACAAAAAATTATATAATCCCATATTTTAAAAATTTAAATTCATTTATGTACTTACCAATTTTATGTTAAGGCTTTTCAATCATGAAACATTACGTTTTAATTGTTTAGTTTCTTTTCACGGCATTGTTTACATAAAAAAGTTTGTTTTAACTTTTTCTAAACTGTTTCATTTTTACGACATGCCTCAACGTATTATAAAAACCCTAACCTCCCCATGTAAAAAAAAACGCCCTTCCATAAACCTCGAAAGCCGTTCTTAATATGGGGAGTTTGTTCATTCCGAAAGCCGTTTTAACATGGGGAAGTTAGGGTGTTTATAATATGCTGGGACGAGTCGTAAAATTAACGAAGTTGCTATCTATTATTTATTGCAAAAATTGCTTGAAATTTATTTATTTGACAAAAAAAATTACATTTTGGTACTCCTTGGGCGTTGAGTTCCATGGCGACCAGCAGAAAAAAAATAATAGTCGCTCCCTTAGTCCCCCACCCCACCCCGCACGTAACATATTTTATTTACTGACGTTGCCGTAACTAAACGATTATTTGTCACATTTACAAACATTTATTTATTTATTTTGAAAAAAGTTTTACTTTTTATGAATATTAAAAGAAAAATCGGTACTCATACAGAGAGTGATCCATGCTGAAATAATAACGTTATTATTTAAAAAGCCATTCTTAACATGGGGAGGGGAGAGTGTTTTGTACATATTCTGTACTTTAACCTTGCAATTGAATAATAAAAAAAAACACGATTTAAAAAATAGCGTGGATCACTCTCTGCATTAGCACCGAAAAATGTTACTAAACATTTATTAATAATTTCTCACTTTTACAAACATTTGTATTTTAAATTTCTTTTTAAATGACGACTTTTATCGACTTTTTTTTAATACCCCCACCCCCCAAATGGTGTTTATTCCGAAATCCGTTGTTAACATGGAGAGGTTGAGGGTGTTTATTCTGAAAGCCGTTCTTAACATTTGTGGAGGTGGACCTAATGTAAAAAAAAAAAAAAATAAATAAATTTAAAAAAATCATTTACTGATAGCTTCTCACTTTTACAAATATTTTTTAATTTACATGCGCGGATGAACAAATTGTTGAATAGTGCGAAAACAAAACGTTTTTGTAATAAACTTCGGGATAATTTTTTGGGTAAATATTTACATTTAGGTCCACCTCCACAATTTTCTTTTTTAAATGACGACTTTTATTGATAAATAAATTTACTTCTCCACAACTTTTATTGATAAATAAATCTACTTCTCTGTCACGGGCACTGAACCCCTCCTTTTTTTTTTCAATAGTATTTTCGGGTGGGTATGTTGACAACAAACATCAGTTAAATTTTGCAAATAGCCCCCACCTCCAAAACTGGTGTTTATTCCGGAAGTTATTCTTAATATGAGGATGTTTGGGGGGGGTGATTATAAGGTGGACCTTATCTAAAAAAAACAAAAAACAAAACAAAAAAAAACAAGTTTTTTATGCGCACATAAGCAACTACTTTTTTTTATTAACTTTTTTTTTTAACTTTTTTATTTAAAAATTAGTAAATTTCAATGAATAGAATAATAAATCATTTATCATTAATATGTGTTTTTGGTTTTGTGTTGAATGAAACTTTTTTTTTTCATTACAACAATAATGAACCAATTCAAATCTTCCGGCATGCGTTTAAGGGTTACGAAATTATCAATAAATCGTTTAGTTACTAAGCCAACGTCAGTAAATAAAAAAAATGTTACGTGCGCATGCATTAGCCTTGACTAATGGGGGGGGGCTAAGGGAGCGACCATTAAATAATTATGCTGGTCGCCATGGAACTCAACGCTTAAGGAGTATCTAAAGTGGCACTTATGCACTTATGTTATCGTGGTATTTTTTAAAATAGTATTTTCATGTTAAATTCAAATTTTACAATATGTTTTTCTTTTATTAATTTGTTAAGTGAAAGTATAGATAACCCGGTCGGTTTCTAATGTGAGGAAAATCTAGCCCCCCCCCCCAAAAAAAAGGGGTACTCTGGATAATAACAAAACATTAAAATTGCCTCAGTCTCGAAAGATTTCTTCTCTACTGAACGAGGAAACAAACGGTGAAGTGTAGTTCACCTTCTGTTTCTCTCCCCCTCTCTTTTCCTCTCTTAATATCTCTCTCTCTATCCATCTCTCCCTTTCCCTCTCTCAATCTATCTTTCTCTCTATATCACCCTCTCCATCTCTCTTTGAGCCCCTTTCTCTCTCTAACTCCCTCTATCTCTCTCCTTTTCTCTGTCTCATCCCTCTCTTTCTAACCCTCCCCCTCTCTCTGTTTATCTATCAATCCCTTTATCTCTCTATCTCCTTCTCTTTCTTTATTTTCCTCTCACTTTCTCTTTTCTATCTAAACTGTGTCCATCGCTTTATTGCAGATTACAAAATAATCAATATTTCAGTAAATATAAGTTATAAAAAGCTGAAAATTACACCATCCAGGGACTGTATTAAGGTGAGATAAATCCTTAAATTTCATCAAAATTCATGTCATATTTAAAAAGTTGTGTTATTTTTTTAATATTCAAGGAATTTTCACCGTCCATCGCTTTATTGCAGGTCTCACAAAATGCCAAAAAAAGGACGTTTAACAGCTACCGAGAAGCAGAGGATTATTGCAGGACTAGCAGAAGGACTCTCGATCATAAATTTAGCCACAGAACTAAAAAGGGATCCCCGAACTTTAGCTACATTCGTCAAGAACCCCAACATCAAGTCCAGGAAAGATAAGGGCACATGGAGGAACCTTTCTGATCGGGATCTTCGAAAAATTCGTTGAGAGATTGTGCGCAACCCAAACAGCACCAGTGCAACAATTTTTGCGAGGGCTGGAGTCATACCAAGGTCCAGACAAGCCCGATGCAATGTACTGAGTGAAATGGCAAGGAACATCAATCCTATTCCAAGGCCTCCATTGAGTCAAACCCACAAAGAAAAACGATTGGCTTGGGCACAAAAATATATGAAAATGGATTGCCAAAATGTTCTGTTTACAGATGAGGCTCGTGCTACCCTTGATGGACCGGACGGATGGGCCAAAGTTTGGAATCCAAATGGAACTCCAACGCCTTATAGATTTCGTCGCTAACAGGGAGGTGGAGGCATAATGTTTTGGGCGGGAATTATTGGGGATAAGCTATGTGGACCATTCCGAGTGCCAGAAGGTGTCAAGCTCACCAGCAATGCCTACACTGCCTTTCTAAATGAGAATTTGTTACCATGGCTAGATGATCTTCCCTTGTCACGTCGTTTTAAGGTTATGTTTATGCATGACAATGCCCCATCTCATGCTGCTAGGGCAACTATATCCTTCCTTGGATCTTAGGGCTTTGTTCGAGAAACCCTCATGTCCTGGCCACCATGTTCTCCGGACCTTAACCCCATCGAACACCTATGGTCAATATTGAAACGAGGAGTTTATGAGGAAGGAGAGCAGTTTTCTTCGAAGGATGCCCTTTGGAACAAAATAGTCGACGTTGCCAGAACCATTACTCCATCTCAGATCAAATAATTGACCTCCTGGGTGGACAAAAGGTTGTTTAATGTAATTTCAAAACATGGGGGATATGTGGACAAATAATTCGTTTGTTTGACACTAAGCCCTCGGGATGTGCCTTTGTTTTTGTTTATTTTCCCCAGAAAATGTGTTCAATATAAATTTATGATGCTTTGGTATTGTTTTATTGAGCTAAAACATTATCTTAGAAGACTTGCAATAAAGCGATGGACGGTGAAAATTCCTTGAATATTAAAAACATAACATAACTTTTTAAATATGACATGAATTTTGATGAAATTTTAGGATTTATCTCACCTTAATACAGTCCTTAGATGGTGTAATTTTCAGCTTTTTATAACTTATATTTACTGAAATATTGATTATTTTGTAATCTGCAATAAAGCGATGGACACAGTTTATATACCTTCCTCTCTATCTGTCCATCTCTAATCCCTCATCCTATTTTAGTCTCCTAAATAAATTACAGTGAATAAGGCATTGTCAAAACATGGATAAATCCTATTTTAGTCACCTAATTTACTGACTGTGAGAATAGAAGTTATTTGGAAATTACTGCTACCTTGAACAGCACCAGAAGTAACTGGTAAAACCTTTCTAATTAAATTGATTTTGGCAGCCATTTGGTAACAAAATGACATAGCCTTAGTCCTTGCTGCATAAGAAATACCTGCGACCTTGCTGCCAAATAGAAGAATTGTTTATTCTACTTTAAAACATTCAGTTTTTCAAAAATCTCATGTTCGACATCTCCAAAACATCAAATATGGGGAAAAATATTGCAAAAACGCAAACTTATTGTTTAGGATGAATGCACAATGGTACGCAAAAAATCATTTGAGGCTCTTGGTCGATCCTTGCAAGATTTGCCTGGCAATGTCAGACCATTTGGGAATGCAGTAATATTGCTTGTAGCAAATTTCAGACAAATGTTACCCGTTATTCTTCAATCAACACCAGCAGATGAAATAAATGCTTGCCTCAAATACTCTACTTTTTTGTTCCATGTGAAGACATTAAACTTAACTCAAAATATGTATGTCCAGTTGCAAACTGTTCGATCCGCACAAAAACTTTTGTATCACTTGTGGGAAATTGGGTACGAAAAAGTGCCAGCTGATCAGAGTTAAGGGCAAAATTCTTGGACTTTTAACTTCTGTAATTTCTGTAATTTTATTTCATCGAAAGAATAGTTAGTTTAAAAGGTTTTTGCAGATATTCAAATTATAAGAATTCCATTTGACTGAGTGAATGAGCTATTCTTGCAGGTCAATACAAAGATGCCCACGAACTTAACGCTATTATTCAATGTAAAATTCCAAGTGAGGTAGTCAAATACAAATCCATCGACACTGTTGTGAAAGCAGATAAAGTGGTTAATTATCCAACAGCTATATTTGCCAGGGATGCCACCGCATGTATTGCAACTGAAATTTGGTGTACTAATTATCATGTTGTGAAATATAAACCAATCCAAGCTTTGCAATGGCACATAGCTTGCAGTAAAAAAAAATTAACAAACAATATCATAGAAACAACAATCTTAACAGGACCTTTCACAGATGAATATATCTTCATTCCATGCATTCCTATGATTCCACCGGATACATCATTACACTTTAGGAAATTGCACTTTCCAATTTTATTGTCATTTGTAATAAATGACCATCAACAAGACACAGGGAACAATCTTTACAATTGTTGGCCTTACAGTTACACACTGACTGTTTTTTCACATGGACAATTTATGTTATGTATTCAAGAGTCACCAAACCGGAAAATCTCTATATCAGCTAAGAAAATGGAACAAGAAAAATTGTGAACCCATGCAAAATGGAAATTTTAACCTATAAGAAACGTGCTTTTTCTCATTTTGGAACTTTTTCCATTGCGCCAATTTGAGCCACAGCAACGCGTGGCAGGGTACAGCTAGTATATATATATATATATATATATATATATATATATATATATATATATATATATATATATATATATATAGCAAAATTGGCAATTATTAAAAACCTGAAGAGAGTGCTCAATACTATTGCAAAGCAAACGTGTGTTTTATTTAGTTTTATTTTTTTATTACAGTTTTGTCTGTTCTGTTCTGTTCGGTTACATATGTTTCGGATGCTGGACAATGTTTACGATCTAGTAGCCTCGTCAGACCTTATAGAAATGATCATTTCTGTAAGATCTGGCGAGGCAATTTATATATATATATATATATATATATATATATATATATATATATATATATATATATATATTAGGGTTGGGCGATTAATCGGAATCGGAATTGGGAATCTGAAAAATCGACAAATTTGGGAGCATCGGAATCGGTATCGAAATCGAAAAAATTGGTGCCTATTTTCCGATACCAAAACGATTCTTGTAAGTGTCTTTTTATTTGATTTTGTTTAAAACAAAATCTTCCACTGCTGGTAATAATGAATATAATAAATATTTATTGATTTTAAAATAGCAATAAAGCTAAAATCGATAGATCATTCAACACAAGTGTAAATTTAGGTTTCAGGAAATATCTGCACATTTAGCATGAGTTTTTACAGAAATCAGGAAAAATAGCAACTCTATAGTTAAATATTTAGAGATTTATAAAGAATTGGAATCGGTAATTGTATCAGAATTGGGAATTTAGTACGGAATCGGTAATTGTATCGAAATCGGGAAAAATATTGGAATCGTCCCATTACTAATATATATATATATATATATATATATATATATATATATATATATATATATATATATATATATATATATATATATATATATATATACTGGCAGTTCCGCCCGGATTTGCTCGGGCTCTATGTACTGTTCATAACTTTATGTGCATATGTATATATTAAAAAGTGTGAATATGTACGGTAATGCCTTTCTATACAATAGGCCTCTTTAATTACCATAAAGAAAATTGGTAGAGACCGCGGACGTCAAAATTTTTTAAACTTTGGCCCCAGTTTTGACCGCTTAACATTTATTGTATTGGGCTCAAATTAAAATGTTTGACCCATGTCAAAGTAACCTACATCTAAAATTTCCAGTGTTTAGACCTGAAATTGGTGGAGGAGTTTGGGAGAGTCTGCAAAGGTCAACTCTGTAAATTTTGACTTGGCAGCCAAATTTTCGCCCAAAAACGGATTAAAAAGCTTGCTGCATGTTTGAATACCCTTTATGTCAAATTTCAAATATTTAGACACCAAACTGGATTAATAGTTTGCTAGAGACCGCAACGGTCAAATCTTTTGAACTTTGACCCCTTGGAAGCCAAATTTTCAGAAAAAAAACGATTATAAAGCTTGCCCTATGTCTGAATACACTTCATGTAAAATTTCAAATTTTTAGACCAAAAATTAGCTAATTTGGTAGAGACTGCAGAGGTAATTTTTTTTTTTTAACTTATACCCCTATTATGATCCCTTAACATTTATTGTCTTGATCTCAAATCAAATTAAAAAGTTGGATCCATGTCCAAGTAACCTATATCTAAACTTTCAAGTGTTTAGACCCAAAATTGGCGGAGGAGTTTGGTAGAGTTCTCAACGGTCAAATCGTTGAACGTTGATCCCTTAACAGCCAAATTTCTGGCCGCAACCGATTATAAAGATTTTCCCAAATCTCAATACCCTTTATGTATAATTTCGAGTCTGTAGACCGAAAATTGAGAGAGTTATTTGGTAGGGAAGTGTACACAGACAGACACATACACATTTTCACTTTTATATATAGATATAGATATACTAGCATGAGTGCCCGGCGTTGCCCGGGTGTTTTGAGGTGTATTCTGAGCAAAAAAACAAAACAAAAAGAAAACAAAAAAAACAGTCAATTTTTTAAACTTTGACCCCTATTATGACCCCTTAAAATTTATTGTTTAGGGCTCACATCAAGTTATTAAGTTAGATCCATGTCCAAGAAATCTATATAAAAAATTTCAAGTGTTTAGTCCCAACATTGTAGGAGGAGTTTGATAAAGTTCTCAAAGATCAAATCGCTCAACTTTGACATCTTAATCGCAAAATTTCTGCACGAAAACCAATCACATCGATTTTCCCAAATCTCAGTACCCTGTATATCAAATTTCGAGTCTGTAGGCTTTAAATTGACAGAGTTATTGCGCAGGGAAATGTACACAGACACATACACACACACTTTTATATATATATATATATATGTGTATATATATATATATATATATATATATATATACAGAGAGAGAGAGAGAGAGAGAGAGAGAGTGAGAGAAAGAGAAATAGAGACAGAGACAGACATAGACAGAGACAAAGGGAGAGAAAGAGAGAGTAAAGGGAGAGAGATAGACAAGAAGGAGGTTGGAGAGTTCATGAGTTAGATAACAATGCAATTGTTTAGGCTTCAAACTTTGACTCGACTAGAAAACAGGAAATCGTTGACAAAATAACAAATACTTATGTTTCAACATGTGTCTATCCCACTCACGCACCGGACACGTTTTCGATAATTTAACCTTATAACTAAATTCTCTCCTGACACAACCACCTCGTACACACGCGCGCACACCCAAACGATCACATACACACATAAAAAAAAAACGGTACCCATGGCGCCAATCTGTCTCGCAATAATGTAATGGGTTCGTCTCGCAGACATTTCGTTTCTGAGGAGTCAGTATCTCGTTCTCAATTACTTGTTTCCATAATTGCATCCGTACACCATTCCTACTATACTGTTTATATATACGAGCGAGACCTGTGGAAATTCCACAGCGGCATCTTTCAGATGTAATATATTGCTATGAATGGAGACCTCGCGATATTACTGCAGCGCTTTTGTTAAAGCAGTAAAAATATTTATAAAAGTATTCTGCTTAATTTAGTGTCAGAATATATCTGATTACTAGCCTGGGTGCCTGGAGTTGCCCGGCTGTTTGGAGGTGTGTGTTGAGCAAAAAAAAAAAAAGTGTTAGTAGGCAGGCAGGATCGAACCTGTACCGTGAAGGAGGAAAAGAACGTAAAAAAAAAACAATGTTACGTCTTTGCTGTTGCACCCATCGGCAAACCGGAAGTGGCGTAGGTTTAAATGACGTAGTTTGAATTAAGGCTAGTTAATCGAAAAGAGCGGATGACTTTCTAAAATATCGGCGGAAAAAGCGACCCCTCCCTGTAGAAAAGTGCCCAGTTGAGGGTGAAGCAATTAATGTTTTTAGCCAATTTTTCGATATTTGTGGTCCGAAGGGTTGTACTTCAAAACAATACCGTGAAAATCCTTCTCCTCTGTCGAAGTTTTTTTGCAAGACATACATACATACATACATACATTTAAACAGACAGGTGAGATTTATATTATATATTAGATTACGGTTTAGCTTCAATATCCTTATAAGTGCCTGACATATTTCCATTGTATGGACGCCAGGCACGAATGGAAACTCCACGCTACCATTCTACCATCTTTAGACAGAACAGATACTACTCCCTAGATCCTAGCCAGAAGACCAAGATGGTATATTTAAGTTTTATGTATCGACCAAAAACATCATTTTTTTTTATGTTTTTACATTTATTAAAAAGGAATACAGAAGTTGATAACGCACTACGAATATGAAATTAGTGTATCTATATACTAATATAATGTGCGTAGTACGTTATCACCATCTATCCTTCTTTTTTAATAAATAGGATCTCCTGATTGTATAATTTATAATTGTGAAATCGTGACACACGTAAGTACGTGCGTTAAAGGTACTACGATATTAATGTATACTATCAAAACTCGTGGAAATTTCATGGTAGGTCAAAAGTTTTGAATAAAATTAATAATAAAAAAATTAAAATAAAACAAATAACGACGAATTTAAAGCATTTTTTTTTTTTTGGTAAATTTACGTTTTAAAGTTATCAAGAATCAATTTCAAAAATTTACATTTTTCAATGAAAATTTAAGAAACAGCACATTGTTGTTTTTTTTTTTCTGAATTGTTTTTAATATAAATTATAAAAGAACTGATGTCAATTCAATTGCATATTTTTTTTATTTTAAAGTAATCTATAATAAAAAAAATCTTACAGTCTCCTCTCAACGTGACTTTTTTTCATTAAACAGACATTCTTCTTCTTCTTCTTCTTATTATTATTATTATTATTATTATTATTATTATTATTATTATTATTATTATTAGCTCACATGGAGCTTTCACCCAGGTCATCAAAGATCTGATTGAAAACCTGTGGTGTTCCCTGGAAGCTCAGCGACAACAAGTCTCCCCAGACGTCCAGCACTCTCCACCTCCTTGGATATCATTTGCAAATGAATTTGCATTATCGCAACAGCCTCTCACCATTGATTTCTCGCTGGCACCGGCCATTGGTCTGTACTGGAATTTGAGTGGCCCTAAGGCTCCCCAAGGTCCGAGTTCTCTTCGCGCTTGTCCATATATTATTTTTCGTTGGCGGCAACCATTGACCTTCACTGATATTTGGGTGGCAATAAGTCTTCCCAAGGTTCAAGTCCTCTTTGCACTCATCCAGCGGAGGTCCTACTAGTGCTTTCTCTCTTCAGTCTTTTCATCCCCCTTGACCCTCATTATTTGGTGTGGTGCTCATTCATGGTAGCACTCACTTGCAATTCTACAGATGATTATTATTATTATTATTATTATTATTATTATTATTATTGATTAATATAATGTTTTGGCAGATGTAACCTACGGCCTACTTCGGGTAAATTCTTTGGAACTTGGGAATAATTATATTTCTAAATTTTTGACACGAGGATTGGTAATCTAAATATTAATTTACTTGCCCGTACGTCCAGTGTCACAATAAACATCATCATCGCAAACATTATTTAATAAGAAACGAAATAACTCCCTTTATAGTCGCTGTTTTTCAATTAAAAAAAAATCATTAAAACCATATTTGGAGAGGAAATGGTTTTAAAGATCTTGAACGTATAAAGAACGACTATAAAGAGGGGGTAATTCGTTTCTCATTAGATAATGCTTGCGATAATGATGTTCTTTTGTGATACGGGACGTCGGGCAAGTAAATTCATATATATATATATATATATATATATATATATATATATATATATATATATATATATATATATATATACTTGTGTATAAGCCGATCTCGTGTATAAGTCGATGTACATTTTAAAATTAAAAAATTGTGTCATTTTAGGTATTACCTGTGCAGAAGTCGACTGTAGATTCTAGACAAGTTAAGTGCTTCGTCTCATGGCTCTTTCTTGCACAGATAAGGCATATAAATTAGCTCGGCATTCGCAAGCCATAATACATGTAAGTGTGGTATATTCGATTTTCATATATAGAACCAACCCACTGCACACTTACACGCAACGAACGCAAATGTTCTTAATCAGACATTCTGATCAATGCCATTTTTTTCTTTTTACAAGCTAGTCACCACTTATCAAGGCCCGGAAGCCACTCAGGGATAAGGGTTATTGCGTGTACAGTACTCAATGGCATAGTATCGCAGTAATCGTTAGTATTGAGAGATTTGATAAAGTGTCTTACTTAAGGGGGCGGTTCATCAGAAATTTGTTTATGTTGGACTTGAAGACATTCAGATTGTAGTCAGGTGGGAAACAGGAAAACGAAAGAGAGTTCTACAGGCGTGCACTTCTAAGAAAGAAGCTTTGTTCATGGAATCTACGTTTTGGTTTTGGCACAGCTTAAGAGTGGGGAAATTTTTTGACAGTATTTTCAGCTAGACCGATGTTTATCGTGAAAGATTGGCGAGGGGGGACCAGAGATTGGAGCTCAGATGATCACTTGATATGGAAGTGACGATAAAACAAAGACAGCCTCGCAACGTCTCTCCTGTGGGAGAGAGGTTGCAGGGAAGAGAAAAGGGAATCCCCCACTAAGCTGTAGATTCCAGGCGCAGATACTGTTTATAGACATAATTTATGTCATATAACATAATAACGTAAACACATACGTTGCACGAGCCGTAATATACTGTAATAATCTGAACGCATGCGGTAAGTGCCATTAAATGGTTTCGTTAAATAGTTGTCATTAAATTGCCAAAACCTTCTTGACCTGTGAGAAGAACGACATATCGTAAACACCGAATACATCATATTGAATTTAGGGCTATAGCCATGTCTAGAGAGTGATCAATGCAATAGCTATTCCAATTATTATAAAGCCTCCCACTGAAAAACCGCGCATGTACTTACATGCTAGCAAACACACTGCAGTGGAGTTCGGAAGAAGTGCGATTATTTACGAGGATTACCGGTATATACCGACTGCACAAATAAAATGGCGTTTTCTATGTTATGATGGAGCGCCGAGTCGCTTTTTAACATTTCGAAAAACATTACCTATGCATAAGCCGAAAATCCAAAATAACCTTTAAATTGTCCCCCAGAAATTCGACTTATATACAAGGATATATATATATATATATATATATATATATATATATATATATATATATATATATATATATATATATATATATATATATATATATAGGGGCGAGAATTAGACCTAAACTCTAAAGAGCAAAGTTTAATTTGATGTATTAATACTTTTAAAAGAACAGTGCTTATAGTACTGTAGATATATAATAAGCTCAATAGGTATATTTATCCTAGAGCTATATCAATATTAAGTAAAAAGATTAATAACAGTAAATTATAAATCAGTTTAAAAAGGATGACCGAACAAAATCAAATTGAGTGTACGATCGTTTCGGAAACGATATTCATTTTATTTAAATTGACAATTAACATTGACGATGATTGACAAAGATTGTGTTTTTTATATCGTCTCTTCATCATAAATAGAGGGGTGGGCGGGGAGTTAAAGACACCAAAATAAAACTAGCATTTTTGTAGTAAGTAAGGTGGATAGTCCTTATTGAGTTGTATTAGAAAATGTGTTTTAAAGTTTGTCAGTACATAAGTGGGCATGTTGTATTTTGGCCATGTGGTATTTTCAACCTTTAGATATTCCGAATGCTACGTTAATGGAACTTTGTAGAGCTATTAGACAATATGTCATTTAGTTTTCTAAGATATACTGAGGTATCCGTGGGCCGTCAATATAGGATCTTATTTTGAATACGCGATGAAAGATGATTCCAATGGAATGCAAAAATTTGGACGTTTTTCAGTTTCCCCGCAGATGTAAAGAATAGGAACTTCTGTCCGGACCTCGGATCTGGATTAGTACAGTCTGGTTATCTCTAGCGTTGATCGTGACACCGAAGCGAGTGTAGACACTGACGAAAATGTCTGGAATTTTCAGGTTGAATTCGGATGTTTACACCACGCAATTCTTGTTAACATACTTGGAGACCATCAGAGACGTTGTTAGAATTTTGTTCGCCGACATCAGAGAGGTTAGACTGAAAATATTGTCGGTTGTTCTGTAGACAACGTCGGGAGATCATCCTTGATCATATGTACGTATAATGATTTTCACAAAAATGACGAAGAATGCCCGGGAATCCCACAACCTTGCTTCACACCCAATTTGAGCTTCAAAGGCTTTGTTGTCAAGTACAATAGATGTGTCACACATGTCATCGTGGGGGTTATAGATTATCCCAATAAACTTATTGCGAGATCCGAAAATGGCCTGGATTATCCAAAGCAGCATCTCGTGGACAATCGATGAAAGCCTCGCAATTATCTGGCAAAGAGATAAACAGTGATCATCCAGGTCCTTGCCCCAGAGTGACGCTCTTCCATCGAACTGGGATTGGGTTGACCTTATCGTCCCAAATGTGGACAATTCATTTACTCGTTGGTCTTTTTCTGCTGCACTTCTGCTGCAGTTGACGGACGGAGAAAATCATGTCTTTAGTCACACGAGGTAGTCGAAAATCTGGTTGCATCTCCGAAAGCACAGTTGCGGCGAGTGGGGAGAGGTAGTTATACAGTATTCGGCAGAGCCCTTCCTAATCGTAGCCAGAAAAGATGTACGTCTATACTTTCCGCATTCCTTTCCCTTCGCAGGTTTTGACGTTGATAGTGTTTCCGAAATCGGACAAAACCCGTTGTTCCTCCCAAATTTTAACGAAAAGCTGGTTCAAATGATTCGGCAAAATGTCCCCTCCAACGTTTTGCATTTCAACGGGGATATCACCAAGACATAGAGGTTTTGCTGTTCTTGTAGAGAAAATTGTATTAAATGCGAAAATTATTTGCCTCAAAAACGCTCACTAGTCTGCGCGGCTAGTAGAGTTCAGCTACTAAATAATAGAAAACAAAAACGAAAATGATGACATCCAGTTGCTTTTATCTTTAATGGTTTTGCGGACTGGACTAACGCAAATTTTCGCCGATCCTATGCAAATTAGACGATATAGGGGCATATATAATAAATCCGTTTGCAAAACGGATGATTTCGTTTTTTTTTTTTTTTATGAATGCGAACTGTGCGTATATGTTACGTTATTGCGTGACGTATTATTTGAAGGTGAGAGAACACAGATAAGTTAAGAGGTGATTTCATTTACGACGTCTGTGAAAAGGGGTGACCACAACCATGACTTCAAAAGGGTTGGGAAATCTATCGAGGGATTAGTAAACACGTGCTTGGGGGGATGTTGCTTAAGGCTTCATAATCGAAGGGATGCATTTCAAAGGTGAAAACATATACATAGGTCTGACTACCACGACATTGTCGATGAGATTAACCATGCATGGATCTGAAAACAGTACTATATTTAAGCACTTGACTAATCAACATTCTTGTCCTTTGACCCAATTTAGTAAGATTTTAGTTGACAACACATCTAGACTTAAACAAATCAATAATAAACGAAAACTTGAAATACTAGAAGTATTACAAATAAAAACTAAAAAAAAAAACTGCCATCAATGAAATAAACTTTACCAATAAAAGTAACATCATGAAATGGTTGTAAAGTTATTCGAATAATTAACCAATGAAATAAATACATACGTTATTTTAAAAAAAATCTATATATAAATTGTTCAAAGCCAGTTACATTAATTTATCCGTGGCATGATGAATCCAAAAGGATTGGGAAGTACTTGGAATTCTGAAAAATATCGTGATTACATCAGCCAGTTCCTGCAAGAAGTGAATGCTGTTATTCGGAAGTTAGAAGGGATCAAAAACAGAATTAATAAACAAACAAAAAAAAAAAACAGCAAACAAGAAAAAAACATCTACTTTAGTTAATGTAGTATACCTGCACATATAAATAGATATATAGGTATGGATACTTAGATACATAGATACATAGATGAAGCTAATAAAAAATATCTTTTTAACAAAACAAACTTATCAAGATAGAGAAAGCTCAACACTGAGCAATTAATTATCTATAATATAAATCTCACCTGTCTGTTTAAATGTATGTATGTATGTATGTATGTATGTATGTATTGTAGTCAGGTCATATCATATGCTACTGGTACCATGTAACCCAGTACTACCTCATGGTCGGGTGACCGGCGACTAAACCGGTCCCCCCCCAGACTTGTTTGGTGAGGAGGGTGACTAGTCTCCCTGAAGGATTAAAAACAAGGCCTTACAAAGGGCGAATGAACCCTTTTTCGGGGTCAACGGCCAACTGGCACTGTGTGTGTTTGTGTGTATGTATGTGTGAGCTGGGGTGAAGAGGGCTCCCGTTAATCGTGGCGAAGGCAACCTTTCTAGGAGAAGCAAATCTCTGATTTAAAAAAACCATAAAGCGGGAGACCAGTACCCGCATTAAGCTGGTCTGCAGTTTAACTTGTTGCTGGCTATCTTGCTCTTGCTTGTTGCTGGATCTCAACATTTTGAACCGAGAGAGAGACTTAGCTATCGTACAAAGCTAAGACTCTGTAACATCATCTATGTATAGATACTCCCTCAGGCATTTGTCTATAAAAATGGTCCTGTGGCGATGGAAAAGTTGTGACGCGTGGAAGCTTGAAATGCTGGAAGCATGTAATAATTGATCTCAATGACCGTCTTCAGTGTAATGCCTGCTTGAGCGTGTGAATTCACCGGTCGGACTAAAAAAAGTCATTTTGGGTCTATGTCTGAGGGAGTGGCACTCGTCTGAAAAGACGTTGCAATCATCATTATGTATGTATGTGTGTATGTATGTATGTACGTTTGTATGTCTGCCTAAAACTTTCGGCAAAGGCGACGGATTTTTACGAAATCGGTATCGTTTTAAAGCACGACAATTCGAACGACAGATATTGGAAAAAAAAAATGGCTAAAAACATTAATTCCTTCACCCTCAACTGGGCACTTATCTACAAGAAGGAGCCGCTTTTTTCGCCGATATTTTCGAAAGTCATCCCCTCTTTTCGATTAACTAGCCTTAATTTAAACCTTCGCCACTTTCGGTTTTTCGATGGATGCAACAGCAAAGACGTCACGTTATTTTTTTCATGTTCTTTTCCTTCTTCGAAGTACGGGTTCGATCTTGCCTGCCTACTATCACATTTTTTTTGTTTTGTTTTTGCTCAACACACACCTCCAAACACCCGGGCAACGCCGGGGACCCAGGCTAGTATTAAATAAAAGATGACGAATAAAAGTTACGTATAAATTGATTATATCATCTTCCTTACATACTACAATATCATTTTCTTTTTAAATTATCTTTTTGTTTTTACGAGCTAACTCTCTTTTTTTCTATTACGTCTTCATAACATTAATTTGCATTCCTGCACGTCACCAATAGAAAACGAATAAACAAAAGTTATAAGTTTTTATACTTTTCGTAGTCTTTTTTATACATTATATATATATATATGTATATATGTATATATATATATATATATATATATATATATATATATGTATATATATATATATATATATATATATATATATATATATATATAGTGCAATTTTTTTTTTAATTCAAAGACTCGCGTTTTCATTTTTATAACCTTCGTTTATTTCCTGGATTTTTTCCATTATAGCTGTTTCATTGATGAGTTGGCAATTTTACGATTTATGTTGTCATAAAAATATCCTGTCCCCACCAACTTTTTCAGATGTTTATCCATTAGATTTTTACAACAAAAGGTATATATTTTTAACATGCTGGCGTGTAGCTTGTGAAAAAGGCATGCTCTCGTTATTTCCGGATCCGTATCGAGACTGAGATTGAGGCTGAA
>NC_136493.1:45195119-45197619 GCF_053919585.1 Euprymna scolopes | reverse complement strand
TTCTTTCTTTCTTTCTTTCTTATTTCTTTCTTATTTAACCGATTTTACTCTCTTTTAACTATCGGTTTCACCGTCACATCTTACGTAGCGAGGGGTGTCACGTTCTTCCTTCCCTTTCTCTCTTTCTTTCTCATTTAATGACCGATTCCGTATCCTTTCTCTCCGTATCTTCCCATCCATATCAACTCCTGAAAAGCCGCTCTTTCTTTTTTATTTTTCCTTACTTTTCTCTATCTTTTTGGTCCCCCAAAGGAGGGTGGACCTGTAAATCCACCCTTGTCCGTTTGTCCGTCCGCACTTTTCTCAATAATTAACCTCGGAATTTTTGGCAAATTTTGCACAAACATTAAACATGATATGAGTAAAAAAAAAAGTAACAGAGCGAATTTTCCAGGAAAATTCCGTTTGCCCCCACCCCCTACAGATTTCAGGTTAAAATTGCTAAAATTGACACTTTTGTGCTTATTAAAATAAATTGATGCCTTGGATTTTTTATAAAACTTTTTGAAAAGTTGTAACAAACTGATTTCCATATAATTTTGTCTGTCTATACTTCGCGATAACTCTTGGGTGCGCCCCAGGGGCTCTTTTAGGGCTAATTAAAAACACTCCATTTTTGGGACTATTTTACCATATTTGTCCAAATTTTTCTGTGCATGTCTATTTAGCAGTTTTGCATGGTGCTAAACTCAAATTTAAATATGTTAAGACCTTGGGGACATTTGGGGCTGAATGGTGCGAGGGGTGTGTGCAAATGCTGAACTTAGCCATTTCTTTTTTTGCATGGTGAAGAACTCAAATTTAAATATGCCTAAAACTGCACCGTTTATTCAGTTTCACCAGGATTTGACGTTCCCTGTGGACCTTTTGGGCCTAAATGGGCGGGGTTTGTGTGCAAATGCTGAACTTAGTCATTTTTTATGCCTCGTTCACTGTGCAATCACGGGGGACCATGCATACATCATTTGTTTCTGTCTTAATTTATCTATTACTTTCTTTCAACTTTCTTTCTTTCTTTCTATGTTTTTTCTTTCTTATTTCTTCTCTTTTCTTTATTATTCCTTCCGTCTTTCGCTGAAGGCATTTTCCAATTTCATTTGAACAATATTTTCTTGTATCTAATTTTCTTTTTCTTTTTTTTTAATATATATATATATATATATATATATATATATATATATATATATATATATATATATATATATATATATATATATTTGCTTTTCTTCTTTTCCTTTTTAATCCTACGTCGAATAATTCAAATGTTAGCTACGAAAAAATGTCATCCATAATAAAACAAGAAGAAATGCGTAAGTATATTTACATACTGGAATAAACAAGTTATATATCGGTAACATTCTTTTGATTCCGTGTTCCAGTAAACATTATAGTCTTCTGACATTCTATAAGCATTTGTATTAAATTGTTATGACCTGGTGTATGCGTGTGGCTGTACGAGCTTGTATGTATGTTAGTGCATACGAACATATATTTATGTATATATATTAGCACACACACACACACACAGACATATAGATATATAAATAGACACACACATATAAATACATATAAATACATATATATATATATATAATTAAATACAAAAAAGATGCAGTGTTTACCTGATATAAACAATGGTAAACTTCAATCTATAAATATAAAAGCAAAAATGTATGTATGTATGTGTGTTCGCTTTTTCTGTATGTCTACAAAAGGCCTTTTTCAGAGAAGCTGTCGCTTGCCTAACAACTTTTTAAAACTTTTTATATCACATGTAAATCGTAATATCTCAGAGTTGTCAACGGAGCTCGCCTGTCTATTTAATTTGCTCGACTTCGAGAAGATAAATATTCAAAAGTTTTCGCTCGCCGCATGTGGACCCCCCCGAGTTTTTACTTACCCAAAACCACACACACCTCCAAACACCCGGGCAACGCCGGGTACCCCTCGCTAGTCTAATATAAATACCAATATTTATACATATACATTAGACACCGCCAAAAATGGCCGAAAAATCAAGTTGTTGTTGTTTTTTAAAACGAAATTACATTTATTAAAATCCATTATTTCTGAGTAACTTTTTTTCCCCCAGAAAGATAAAACCCTGAATTTTATCATATAGAAAGCAAAATAATGTAAAACTTTTTCTACTATTTTTAATTAAATTTTTAATGTTAAAATTTCTCCAAAAGTTAACAATTGACATTTTTGTCTTGCACAAAAAACGTACATAAATATTTAAAAAAAAAGAAAAAAAGGGTTTTGAAATAATTAATTTATTTATTTGTTGTCTAAGATTTAGGATGATTTTCTATGAGAATATGCAAAAATATTATAATATAAATACCTGGATTTAAAATAATTCCACTTATTCATATAGGCAACCAGTTACTTCGCGTCGATTGAGACAATGTTTACATTTGTACTTGATAAAAAGGAAAATATGGAAGACCAAACAGGCCAAAAAAAAAACTTATTTTTCAGTGACGAAAATTTCAAT
>NC_136493.1:45177619-45190119 GCF_053919585.1 Euprymna scolopes | reverse complement strand
GTAACGTAATAGCTATTGGTCCAGGTTTTAATTTTTTCCAATATAATATGATAATAAATAGAAATCTGCATTAATAAAAATATCATATTTAAGCGTAATTTTCGACCGGGCAATGACAGACGGCCTGCTAATATATATGCATATATATATATATATATATATATATATATATATATATATATATATATATATATATATATATATATATGTATAAACAAACATTATTATGATATATCTATCGTGAGTTCATTCTCTATGTACGTATCTCTACGTGAGTTCATTCCCTACAATCTCCGAAACGGCTAAGACGATTTTCTGAATTTTCACTCAAACTTTATATGTCTGGGAGTGTTTTAAGATAGATTTTGTATCGGATTGCCTTCGATAAGTACAAGGAAATCGATAATAAAAAAAAACCGATTAAAGAAGAACGGAACGTTTACAAACAGAAGAGGTCGACCTATAAAATCAACAGTGTGTTCTTTGATAAGACAAAGGCGCGTTGGAAATGAATTTTTCTGTTTAGAGCAAAACTGAACCACGATATTGGACTTTTGCATTTTAAACTTTAATTCAAGCCATAAAAATAACTTACAAACATATAACATATAAATAACTTTATAAAATCAATAGTATGTTGTTTACATGTAATCTATTGATTTGATTGAAAAATAGGCGATTTCATTGCTGTAGATGGCAATAAAAGTATTGAACGTAATGAACATTCGTTGATCCTCATTCAATCTCGGGCAACTCCGAAACCTGCTAGTATATATATATATATATATATATATATATATATATATATATATATATATATATAATACGTTAGTAATATATGTTTAGTTTTGTATCTATCTGCTCATAAACTAATTTAAATGAAGTTTTAAAAATTAATAACCCCCCCCTCTCTGTTTCTCTATCCCTCTCGCTTGCTCTCTCTTTATTTCTCTCTCAAGTAACGAGAAAGAGAGAGAGAGAGAGAGAGAGAGAGAGAGGGAGAGAGAGAGAAGATGGCAGATTGGTGGCGCTAGAAATGCCGGAGGTAAGATGGTGTCGCGAAAACTACGCCGGTCATATTGCAAATCGTTACAACTTGTCCTTGTGTACATGCCACAGTTCTTATTCTGGTTTGCGGTCGGGAGTATGCTAAGGAAGTGAGTGAGAGAGAAAGAGAGAAAGAAAGAGAAAGGGAGAGAGAGAGAGAGGAGGGTGAAGAGAAAAAGAAAAAGTGCAATGAGAGAGAGAGAGAGAGAAAGAGAAAAACAAAGAAACACAAAGAAAAAGAGAGAGAGATGGGGGTGCAGCATGCAACTAGCTGGCTGCACATAGCTGTTGTATTTTATCTGGCAATCTTTGCACAGCTGTGCAGCATTTCCCAACAAGTAAATGTGCAATCTCATCAGCACACCGCCGCCCTTCCCCCACCCGCGACTACCCCGGTAATGTTGGAGCACAACCTGATCAACAGACTTATCGTCTATCGCCCTCTATCTCCACTCTCCCATTCCCGGTGCATCCGTGACGAACATCACACAATGGATAAATGAGACACGTCTTATTTTTTTTTTCGTTGAGAGAATCGGGCAAGCAAATGGGTGTAAAATCTAATCTAGATTATGTTTTTGCTTGCTCTTTCACTCTTTACCCTTTTATTCTTGTCATTCGACTTAGTTTGTATGTCTGTATGTCCTCTATATAAGGCGACAGATGTCCCAACATATCGGTCAGAATATAACTGTTGCAATCAAACAGATTTGGATAGAAAACTCTGGTACGGAATCTGCTTTCTTGTCTATATAAACAACTATACATGACTACTCCATTTAATCACATAAATTAATATACGAACGTATTATTTTATGCGTAAAGTTTAAGTATTTACTTCAACAGTGCTCAATACATAGGTAGAGCTAGGTAGTAAGTTATAAAAATATATATGGCAATTAAGCTACACAGAATATTCCGCGTTTCATCCACGTTTCATATATATATATATATATATATATATATATATATATATATATATATATATATATATATATATATATATAAAGAAAATTAAAACTGTAAGTTGAACATTATAATGTTGAGCATATTTTATTTGGTTGGGATTAAATTATCTATATGTAAATACTGGGATTTATGTTAGATTGAAGTTTAATTTTGCGTACATCAGGTAAACACTACATCCTTTTCATATATATATATATATATATATATATATATATATATATATATATATTATATTATATTATATTATATTATATTATATTTTAGAGAGAATTAGACCTGGAGTCTAAAGAGCAGAGCTTATTTGAATACACTAGTAAATGTATTAATACTATTAAAAGAAAATAGTACTCATTGTTCTGTAGATATATAATAAACTCAATAGGTATAGATATCCGAGAGCTATTTTAATATTGAATAAAACGATTCATAATTTTGAATTAAAAATCAGTTTAAAAAGGGGAAAAAATCCAATAGATTGTACGATCGTTTCAGAAACGATGTTCATTTTATTTAAATTGATAATAAAAATTGACAATAATTTGACAAAAATTAAATTTTGTCCTTTAATAACAAATTCTCCTCATCAGCAAAAAATACGGGGGAGAGCAAAGCAGTTAAAGACACCAAAATAAAACTAGCATTTTAGTCGTGTGTATTCCCTTTTATCTCCATTATAAAATCTGTTTCAATTTGAGTCAGTCTATCTTTTGGAATGCTATTATATTTTTTCTTCCAATTAGAATAATTACTTATCTTTTATCTCTATCTCTCTCTCTCTCTCTCTCTCTCTCTCTATATATATATATATATATATATATATATATATATATTAGGTAAGAAAATATATGCATAAGCTTGACGAATTCTCACGAGAATAAACCGCGGAATACTCTATCCATAGCACTTTAAATTTCCGCATAAAATTGTATCGTCGTATATAAATTTATGTGATTAAATGAAGTAGTCATCGTCTATAATATAAATCTCACCTGTCTGTTTAAATGTATGTATGTATGTATGTATGTATGTATGTATGTATGTCTTCTTAAAATTTTCGACAGGGACGACAGATTTTCACGAGGTCGGTATCATTTTGAAGCTCGACCCTTCGGACGACAAATATCGAAAGATTGGCTAAAAACATTAATTCCTTCATCCTCAACTGGGCACTTTGTTATAGGGAAGGGTCGCTTTCTTCGCCGATATTTTCGAAAGTCATCGCCTCTTATCGATTGACTAGCCTTAATTAAAACCTACGTCACTTCCGATTTGGCGATGAGCGCAACAGCTAACGCGTCACGTTTTCTTTTCTTTTCTTTTTTTTTTTACTTTTTTACTTATTTTTCCTCCTTCGCGGTACGGGGTCGAGCTTGCTTGTCTATTACCACTTTTTTTTTTAGATGGCCTTTAGCATCATTTGAAAGAGAGAGAGAGAGAGAGAGAGAGAGAGAGAGAGAGAGAGACAGACAGACAGACAGACAGACAGACAGAGAGAAAGAGAGAGAGAAGAAGAGAGTGAGAGAAGGAGACGGAGAGAGAGAGAAATGGATTGGAATATATACACACACACATGTATGTATATATATATATATATATATATATATATATATATATATATATATATATATATATTATTATTATTATTATTATTATTATTATTATTATTTTTAAAACAGTAATCTACGTACATGCGTGTTTCGAGTTAATTAACTCTCATCAGCGTAGCTCAACTGTTTCTAGGGATCGAACTTCAGACCATGTTTCCACAGTCCGGCGCCTTAACCGTTAGGCCACGAACCCTAGATGAATTTACTGTTTATTCTTATCGCTTATAAATTTAGATTATGTATATATATATATATGAGATAAGTCACAGATTAAGTGAATTATCCTGTCAGATATAACACTGAGTTAATACTTTCAGAATGGTCCTAGCCAAAAAGATAAGGCTCAGTATTAGAGCAATATATAAGTTTAATGGTTACAGTTAAATTCTGTAAATCAAAATAGGAAATGAAATGCAGTTAGCAAAATGTTCAGCTATGAATAAACAAGTATTTTGCTTTTCAGCACATATATTGAAAATGTTATTTGAATGGTGAATAAGAGCTATAGGTAAAGGAACTTCATACAACCTACAAATGGAATTTTTAAAAAATAATTAAACAATCCTTTAAACATCCGCATAGGTACAGCACTATATTAAACAAAAACTCAATAAAAATGTCTTACTCTACGATAGCGAACCTAGCACAAACGATAATATATTCAAATAACTCTAAGAAAAGCCCTTGCCCCCTCCCCCGCAGATACCACCCACACAAAACTGTAATTGCCAAAACAAACAACTGTGCCCTTTAAGAAATGATTGCAGACACAAAGACGTCATATACTCATGCACAGTTATCGAACTCCGAATAACAACGGCAAATGTAAGTGATAGAATCTCCAACGACCACACTCAAAATACTTTAACCACAGAATCAACAACACTAGAGAACTCCAAAAACCTCCACGACAATACCCCCATAAATGGGACACAAAGTAACACCAATCTTACGCATGAATCCCCTCTTGAAAACGGCACAGATCCGATTATCCCACACGTATATCGGCGCAACGGCAAATCTAATAAAACTGAGAATATCCAACTATGTAAGCTCCTTTATTAACGAGAATGCAAATAGCAATAAAGGCAACTCCCTAACAACTCTTATTAAAAACCTCTCACGCAGGAAAATTCCGCACTCGCCAAAATGGAATATATTGGAAAAATCCAACTCCTACACCCCAAGATCCAAATCATGTCATCTTTGCATTTCAGAAGCTGTTGCAATAACAACATACACTAAAGCCACAATAAACGCCAAAAATGAGCCAATCTCGTTATGCAAACACAGGAAAAATGTCATGTATAGTCAGTTAAAAAACACTTAAGTCACTCTACTTAAAGTAGCAATACCAATATGCATGTATACACGCACGCCTTAAGTTAGCAAACTCTAAATGATTGAATCTCAGTGAACCATTTGTACACGCAAGTATATTGGGAAAACATTCCCAATCTAGAGGAATTACTATTAGAAAGACCCAAATACTTATGAATGTATGTATATATGTAATTATGTGGGTGCATACGCGTGGTTATATGCATAGATATGCTTGTGTGTATCTGTGTGTAGATGTATAATATATATGTGTATACACACACACACACACACACACACACACACATATATATATATATATATATATATATATATGTGCATGTGTGCGTGTGTGTATCCGTGCATGGATGCGTGCTCGTACGTGTGGGTGTATATATATTTTGTGTCAGGTCATGTCATATGCTACTGATACCATGTAACTCAGTACTACCTGCCTCATGGTCAGGTCACCGGCTACTAAACTGGAACCCTCATCAAACTTGTTTGGTGAGGAGAGTGGCTAGTCTCCCTGAAAGATTAAAAACAAGACCTTCCAAAGGGCGAATGAACCCTTGTTCGGGGTCAACGGCCAACTAGCACCGTGTGTGTTTGTGTGTATGTATGTGTGTGTTGGGGTGGAGAGGGCTCCTGTAAGCCGTGGTGAAGGCAACCTTTCTAGGAGAAGCAAATCTCTGATTTAAAAAAACATAAAGCGGGAGACCATTACCCGCATTAAGCTGGTCTACCGGTTAACTTGTTGCTGGCTATCTTGCTCTTGCTTGTTGCTGAATCTCAAAATTTTGAACCGAGAGAGAGACTTAGCTGTCGTACAAAGCTAAGACTCTGTAACATCATATGTGTATAGATACTCCCTCAAGGATTTGTCTATAAAATGGTCTTGTGGTGATGGAAGTCATTTTTGGGCTCATGTCTGAGAGAGTGGCACTCACCATATATCAATATATGTGTGTGCATGTATTTGTGTATGCATATGCGTGTATAGGTCTGTATATATATGTATATGTGTATGTGTGCATATGTATATATCAATAGATAGATAGATATATAGATAGTTATACAGATAGTTAGATCTAACCGCTTCTAGACCAACTTGTACTCAACCCTGCATGCGCACCAAATTTTCCCCACTCTAAGAATAGCAAATTAAACCTTTCGCCCGACATCCACTCCATTCCAACTAATAGCAGAACCCATTTATCTATAAATCGTCGCCAAACAGAAATATATGCGTTTTAAATAAATTTAACTAAACCAGACTACACTACTCTAACAAGCATAACAATCAGACTTTATCTCAGCACATCGGATTACTTCAGCAGATTCTCATAATAATAAAATCTCAATAACCTCTCCCATCAATATGCAGATTAAACTCTAATCAGCAAACATTTCGCCCCAAATTAAATTAAAGTAAAGTAACGTTCTCCATTCCGTTCGTGTGCATTTGTTCATTTCATAACTATACCCACCTCATCAACTCACTTAAAAAATAAATCCCCCAAGTAATTCAAAATTCCAGTTTCTTACGCATCTCTATTTCCCCTCATGTATTTACCCACCTCCCACAGCGCCTAAAAATAAGGCCCCCTCCAGTCCCACTCCCATTAAAAAGATCACAGAATGTATACTTCCCATTTAAACCTAACAATTAAGAGGTCACCATAATATAATTCGACCGATACCTGACACCCACACCTCCTCCCCAAAGGCACTCTAATATACACGATGCCAGCTCGCACAAACCTAACCTTCCTCCTTCCCTCCTCGGCCTCTCCACCCTATCTTCTTATTCCTCCTCTTCCTTTTCTCCTCAAACTAGCTTTCTTCCCATGTTCTCATCAAGTAAAACGATCCTCTAAACATCAGAAGATCGACCCATATTAGAAGCCCATACTTATGCATATCGGATTGAAAAATAATTTTTTTTCGAATATTTACCAATCCGAGGCCTGCTAATTTCGTGAATTCTCGCACTCGAAATATCCATATATAACTCAACGTATAAGTGTCTGTAAATTTGCACACCCATGTACGTATTTCATTATCGACGGAAATACATGCAATGGAACATTGATCCAATATCTCCGCGTCCGCAAGGATTTTGGATTTCTTCCACCAACGCATCTTTATATCGCCGACGAGGATGACCATTTTGTATGCCCTTCGGAATAACAGTATGGAACAACCAAACATTTTTGATATATTGGACTACTTCTTTTCCCCTGGATCACTACTCCTCCAACCTGGCAGTATTACCCCGGAAAATATTGAATTCATTCTGATAATGTACTGCCCAGGTTGTATTAAATTCCTTTTCCTATAACTCTTATTCACCATTCAAATAATATTTTCAATATATGTGCTGAAAAGCAAAAATACTTGTTTATTCATAGCTAAACATTTTACTAACTCCATTTCATTTCCTATTTTGATATGAGCCATTATTGAAAATCCATGGATTAAGGAATTAACATAATTTCTCTCTATATATATTCCTTGTTTCAAACAATAAATTATTAACTTAAATATGTGTTTATATTTTGATTTACAGAATTTAGCTGTAACCATTAAACTTCTATATACCGTTTTTAAAATATAATCATCCACTGACACGTGTTTCGTCGTCTACGACTCATCAGAGTGGCTGAATCTAGCGAGATTCGAAATCGGGACCCTACGGTAAGGAGCCTAAACTCTTACCGCTTGACCATCCCACACGACTGCTGGGGGTATATCACGATTTACTTAGATGTTATTTGTTTTTGCGATACGTTTGAATGAATTCAATTATTTACGAATACTAGCAGGTCGCCTGACATTGCCCAGTGATAAAATACGCTTAAATATATTTTGATTAATGCAGATTTAGGTTTTATTATTATATCATATTGGATCCAATATATAGTAATGATTTAAAAAAAAGAAAAAAAAATGACTCGTGCGCCTATACCGAGAACTGACACCAAAACGTTTAACTTACGATTTACTTTTTCCTTTGACGTTAATGCCTGAGCTATGAAGACAGGTTTGCTGCAAGGCTAAAAATTAAAATATAAACCAACAGCTATTACGTTATGCATGCATATTCGTAATGCAGTCGTTCGACCTTAAACTGGAAAATTACATTTTTTTTTTAAATTTTCACACTTTTGTACCGATTTTGTTCGGCTAAAACCCAAATATAAAGTTTCACATGGGTTTTTGTTTTTAACACACTGTATATTAAGTTTCGTGTCTGTAGATCAAAAACTGACTGAGGAGTTTCGTAGGCAAAATTTTTAAACAAATATATATACGCGCACATAAATATATATAGAAAGAAGTTTGTGTTTACTGAAAACATTTTACGCAAATATTACGCAAGCATAAATCATTTAGAATATCTGCATGAATATAATTATACGTCGTAGTTAACTAAAAATGATCATCCCATAAGAAAACCGGAATAATAGGGAATTAATTAAACTGAATGTTTAGAAGAATATGCAAATTAGCTAGATCTTTTGCAGATGAATGCGATTCCATGACCGATATATAACAAAGTTGTTTTTTTTCTTTTTAAATAAATAGAGAAAATGGTTTTTATTGTGAATATCAATGCACACACACACAAACAAAAAGAAACAAATTTATAGGAATACAGATTGTGAGTTTCCCTACCCATTTTTCTAGCGATGTTTTGACAATACCTATCATTTATCTATATATCTATAAACGTGAGAATGTGTGTGTGTGTATGTGTGTGTGTTTGTGCGAGGAAAATTCTCAACCTATATACTCAACGAATTTTTTACCTACAGACTTGAAATGTGATATATAGTGTATTCAGAACATTGGAAACCCTTTTAATCTGTTTTCATTTGAAAAAAGGGCTGCTAAGGGGTCAAAATTAAAAAATTGGTATATGGGGTTATCGGATTTTTATCTGTTTGTCAACTGCTTCACGACTGCGTATGCGTGAATTGTTCATATGACTGATGATATATGGTAATAATAAGTAGTTTGAAAGCTCCTTTTAAAGATAGTGTCATGCTGGCCTAATAGCTATCGTACTTGACTCACTGTCTTCGGGTTTTGGTTTCGATGTCAGTTCGCGTATATTTTTTTACTTAGTTTTACTTGCTTTATTTTTGTAAAAAAAAAATTTACCGTTTCGTTTAATAAAAGATTATGTTGTGTTATTGATTTGCGTCATCCTGCCCCATTTTAATAGGCGAGAAGGCATGATAAATGTAAATATTTTCGCATTTATTTATTTATGTCCCAAACGGTTTTATTTACATGTGAGCCAACATTAGTTGCGTAAAGTGAAATTTTATTTTCAAATGGAATTATTTACATTTTAAGAAATCGTCTTTTCCTCAGTATCCGTTTCAATTTAGAAGTTTTAACACAATGCAAAAATATCAGTCGCATTTGGAATGGAACTGATTACACATAACTAGTACACACAAATTTTTACCAGTCAATATCACCCCCTTATCTATCTATCTATCTATCTATCTATCTATCTATACAAATCCTAATCTTCTTCTTCATCTTCTTCTTCTTCGTCTTCTCTCTCTATCTCTATTTATTTCCTTATCTAAATGTCTATCAATCTATCTATCTATCTATCCATCTATCTATCTATTTCCTTATCTATCTATCTATCTATCTATCTATCTTTTTATTTCCTGATCTATCTATCTATCTATCTATCTATCTATCTATCTATCTATCTCTCTCTCTCTATATATATATATACAAATCCTTATCTTCTTCTTCCTCTTCTTCTTCTTCTTCTTCTTCTTCTTTCTCTCTCTCTATTTATTTCCTTATCTCTCTCTCTCTCTCTCTCTCTCTCTCTCTCTCTCTCTCTCTATATATATATATATATATATATATATATATATATATATATATATATATATCCCAATATCTATATTCTAATCTTCTTCTTCTTCTCGTTCCTCTCTCTCTCTCTCTCTCTCTCTCCTTCTATCTATCTATCTATCTTGCTAGCTAGCTAGGTAACTAGCTCACTAACTCTCTTTCAAGCAATGCCAAAGGCCATCCATTGAGAAAAACGTGAATCCCGCCTTATTTATCTTTCCTTATCTATCCATCTATCTATCAATCTATCTATCTATCCATCCATCCATATATCAATCAACTTTATTTTCTTTTGGTCGATTGATAGTTCCTACTTCTTCTGATGAATTTAGGGCAACATAGATTCATGGATTGATATAATAATTGAATGAATGATTTTGTGTTACGTAACAGTTATTGTCAAGAATTGTAAGTGTCAACGGAATTAAAGGAATAAATTGTAAGATGGTCAACATCATAAAATAAGGAATATAGACTCTTCTCATTTATTTGTAATTTGTATATACATGTATATATGCATGTATGTATTTGTATGTGTATGTATGTATAATATTGTACATAAACCAAATTTATATTTATAATTTTACTCTATTTTATTTCTATCCCTAACTCATATTAATTTTCTTATCAAGTTTTAAATCCATACATTTATTTTAATTTTTTCCAGATATATCTGCCTTTCTTTAATGCTAGGTTTATTTATGGCGTCTTTTACATTTAATAAACACCCTTTCCAATATTTGCTGATGAGGAAACCTTATTTAATAAAAAACTATATGTAATAATTATTGTCCGTAACTTGATGTCTACCACAATAAAAACTTTTTTTCCGAAACGATCGTACAAATAATTGATTTTGTTGTTGTTCCTTCTTATAGAACGGATTTTTAATTTAATTATAATTTGATTTTTAAATTATCAATCACATTAGTAAATATTAAATTAGCTCTATGATATTTACCTATCGAGCTTATTATATATCTAAATTACAACGAGCACTTTTTCTTTCCCTGTATTTTAATTAAACTAGTAATTTTACTATTACATTAAAATACACTTTGCTCTTTAGACTATTGTTCTAATCTCCTTTAAATATATATATATATATATATATATATATATATATATATAAGAATATGAATATATATATATATATAGGTATATGAATATATATATATATATATATATATATATATATATATATATATATATATATATATGATTTTCAGAATGTGAGAGATTTTATATAATAAATTCCACAGTCAAACAACGTCGAAGCCCACAAGAGCCATGACAGTCAAAAAACCGGAAGTCCAAGACGCAGCAGTCTTGGACTACCAGTTCTTTGACTGTCATGACTCTTGTGGGCTGCGACGTTGTTTGGCTGTGGAATTTATTATATATATATATATATATATATATATATATATATATATATATATATATATATATATATATATATAAGAAATGGATTGGAATATATATATATATATATATATTATACATATATATATATATATATTCTAATCCATTTCTCTCTCCGTCTCCTTCTCTCTCTCCTCTTTTTCTCTCTCTCTCTTTCAAATGATGCTAAACGCCATCTATTGAGAGTAACGTGTAGCACTTACAAGGTCGTCTAAACTCATAGAAGACGTAATATTATCGGCGCTGGTTAGTAAATTCGGTTTCAACAACAAAGTGCCAATACTCGAGATTGTCACAAATTTTCAGAATATCTATGCCGTAAATACTCGGAATAATCAAGAAAGAGCTTAAGACAAAGCACGTACATCACACATTAGCCAAAATGTTAATTTTTTTTATATACCGGTTTCATATCCGTTATTTGTTTTTTCATAAAACTCTAATAATGCATAAAAAATATCATAAATTAATAATTATAACGAACTCCCTTCCTATTGCTGTATGTTTATATATATATATATATATATATATATATATATATATATATATATATATATATATATATATGTATATATATATATAACTACTTAATTTACTCACATAAAATTAATATACGAAAGTATAGATTTATGCGTAAACTTTAAGTATTTACTTCAAAAGTGCTCAATACGTAGGTAGAGCTAGTTATTGAGCTATAAAATGTATATGGCGATTAAGCTACACTTAATATTCAGCGTTTCATCCACTCTAGGACCCTTTAGGCTTATGCGCATAATAACTCACTATATATATATATATATATATATATATATATATATATATATATATATATATATATATATATAAACATTCAACATAAGCGGATATCTTTCTAAAACTCTTTCAGCTACCATCTCATCAGGTGCAAAATCGAGAGCAATGAAAATAATATTAATGGCGAAAATAAAGAGCAATGGGGGATCTTTATATTGCCTGTCTAGCCGCACTGATGAGCTGTGAAACAGCGAAACAGTACCGTATGTGGATGACTATAACGCTCCCTATCTTGGGTTGGGCATATTGAGCAGTGATATACAAGCTGCCGACGCTCTTTGTATAAACAAATTGATCGGAGGCATTTGGACGATGTCAAAACATAGTTAATTCATTACCCCCACAGCATCAGCCGTATAGCGTAATGGTGAGAAGTCTTGACTGTCATTTGGGCGGTCGGGTTTCGATCTTGGCTTGAAGCAG
>NC_136493.1:45167619-45172619 GCF_053919585.1 Euprymna scolopes | reverse complement strand
AATGAACAGATCATGTGTGTACAAAAATAATGAACAGATCATGTTTGTGCAAAAATAATGAACAGATCATGTTTGTGCAAAAATAATGAACAGATCATGTGTGGGCATAAATAATGAACAGATCACGTTTGTACAAAAATAATGAACAGATCATGTGTGTGCAAAAATAATGAACAGATCATGTTTGTACAAAAATAATGAACAGATCATGTGTGTACAAAAATAATGAACAGATCATGTGTGTGCAAAAATAATGAACAGATCATGTTTGTACAAAAATAATGAACAGATCATGTTTGTGCAAAAATAATGAACAGATCATGTGTGGGCATAAATAATGAACAGATCATGTTTGTACAAAAATAATGAACAGATCATGTGTGTGCAAAAATAATGAACAGATTATGTTTGTGCAAAAATAATGAACAGATCATGATGGATTTTGTAATAAGTATTCGGAGCAAAACGCTGAATAAAATGAAACTTTTTTGTATAAATGTTGGGGTGCATATATAAATAAATATGTTCATTTTTAAAAGATGTATCATTATGAAATTTGGAATTTATATTCTCGGCAACACGGTGAGTAACATGTGACTATGTATTTTTTCTTTTGTATATTTACTATTTAAGGAGAGCAGACTTTCACAAATGTTTTACTATAATTTACAGACAAAAAAAAATAATAGAGAGAAAAGTTTCTTTAACATCCAACTTTTTAGTTAATTTAAATAATTCAATTCAAATAGAGCGTTGCGTGCGCATAATCGTCAATAATATGTATGTGTTTAATAAAATTCTAAAGTGTTGAATTTATTATTATTTATCATTATTAACTAGCTGACCGCTCGGCGTTGCCCGGTCGTACGATACGCTTAAACATGATATTTTAATTTATGCAGATTGCGTATGTATTATAAAATTAATCTTCTATTGATTATTATATATTACGAGAGAATAATTAGCCCGGTGGACTAATTCGCAAAAAGAAAAATAAATAAATAAAAAATAAAAATAATAAAAAATAATAATGATAATGTCGTTCATCAAATTCCATCTGTATTTGTTTACAATATCACGTCAGCTGATATTTGGGTTTGACTATCTTTAAAAAAAAAAGTCTTTCTTCTCTTATAGATAAGAAAAAAGAATTGTTACAGGGGAACATTTTATGTTACACCGGCCAAGGTTATATCGGTGTAACGTAACATATTTCTCTGTAAATTTTTCTTTTTATCTATAAGAGAAGAAAGAATATTTTTAAGATCGAATTTTTTCGAGTTTCGATACTTGTCGGATGTTTTTCTGTACAAAGCATATCTAAGAACACTGCCAGACATATAAATTACCTTTGTGTGAAATTTCCAAAAGATAGGCTCAGCCGTTTCGGAACCTATGAGGAAGGAACTCAAACACAGACACACACACGCACACACACATACACACAGACACAGACACACACACACACACACACACACACAAAGTTACTTTGATATAATAGTAGACATGACGGATTGTGGAAATAGGTGATGGTGATCTAATGGTTAACGGCACGGACTGACACCAATGTTGTTCTAAGTTCGAATCCAGTTGATTCCGCACAAACTGTTTTCACTTAGGATGTTGGAAAACATTCTCGTGGTCCCTCTAGTAAGTAACAAGACAGAATTATGATTAGAAAATTATTGGAGGAACCAATGCCAACAATAGAATCTTTGGATAAATACGATATGATGATGTTGAGTTGTGGAATATGTTTGCAAAGTAAGATGATTAACATTGATACTTTCTTTTCTTTCTTTTTTTTTTTTTTTGAAATTTTACAATTTAATGGTTGCAACTGAAACCGTTCCCCCCAAATCGTAAACATTTCACTCTCAATGACTCATTGGTTGTTTATACTCGTCATGTGACACGTATTCTCGAGGGGCGTTCCAAAAGTAATTGCTCCTATTTTTATTCCGTCCGGATAGATCAGAATGGATTGCAGATTGCATTGTTGTGATGGCTGCACTCATGCATTCATGACCCGAAAGTTTCATCTATCTGTTACTGATATTGACGGTGGGAAACTCTAACACCCTCCATGTTATCAACGTGCACCAGAAGCAGAGATGCTTCAATTAATCCCTGGTAAAAGTGCATTCAGAATGGTGGTAACTATGTAGAAAAATATATTCTGGAGCACAAGAGGTCCCTTGTTTTTATGATACCACTCCTGTCTTTGTAGCGCTTCAATTTTTCTAGTTAAAAAACAAGAAGCCTTACTTTTAGATGCTTAACTGTTCAAGGTTCAGGATTGTTAGCAATGTAAGATACTGAAGAACTAATGATGCATAAGATTGCTCATAGTTTGTCTCGAGAGTGCAAGCCACAACTCCATTCTTGTTAGAGACTATTTGACTAAGATGAGTATCAGGACAGTTTATCACCCTCCTTATAGTCCAGACCTTGCTCCCTGAGACTTTTGGTTATTCCTTAAGCTCAATAAAAAATTTAGAGACTGTCGTTATGAGACAATTGAGGAGATGAAAGTGACTGTGACGAAGGTCATTGACACGCTCACACAAGAGGATTTTTATGGAGCCTTCCAGAAGTTGTTGAAACAGCACAAGTGCATTGCACTCGGAGGAGATTACTTCAGAGAGACGAAGCGTTTCATGTGCGTGCTATCAACAAAAGTGCCCATACGAAAAAGTCTAGAAACTTATTGAAAGCATCTTGTTAAACTATAAGTAACCACATCTTCATGGTCTGCAATCAAGACCAACGCACGTACAAACTCTAACAACGCTTTAGTTTCTTAGAACTGCACGCCTGTGGAAATCTGTTCCGTCTGCCTGCTTCCCACCGGACTACAACTTGGATGTGTTCAAGTCCAACGTTAACAAATTCCCAATGAACCGCCCCCTTAAGTAAACACTTCGTCAAATCTCCACACTAACGTAATGTACTTGCAATAACCCTTATCCCTGAGTGGCTTCCAGGCCTTGATAAGTGGTGATCACTGTGTAAAAAAAAACAAAAAAAAAACATCTGGTTCACAAATTAATTTTCGCCGACATAGGACGGCTATTCTAGTATATATATATATATATATATATATATATATATATATATATATATATATATATATATACTAGAGCTTTACCCTGCCACGCGTTGCTATGGCTCAATTTGGTGTCATGGAAAATTCTAATAAAAAGAGAAAATGCATATTCTTAGTAGAGCAATGCACTCCAAAAAGTAAAAAAAAAAAAGCGAAAATGAAAAAAAAAATGGTACTCTTGCAGAATTGGACCCTGATCCTCGGGATTACCGTCAATCATAGCTTGGGTTCGACCAACAATCAGTGGATAAAGCTGAACGTAGCAAAAATGTTGAAACGCTAAATGTTTTTTTTTCTTTCTGTATACAAAAATGTGAGTTAGTAATTAATATTTGAGTGATGGGGGGGGGTTACTATACACAGATTCGAAAAAGTTGTCCAAAAACAAATAAATGAAAGCAAAGATAAGGCAAGTTAAGTTTCTACCTAACTGGATAATTGTTTAGTGTTTCTATGTAATGTAAAATTTTTAATCAGCTGGAGAAACAGAAATGGTTGCAGACTCTGTTGAATATGTTAAGTTTGGGAAAGTAAGTTGAAAACTAAAAACTATACAATACAGTGTCAAAAACACACCGAATATATGTTACCATGACATAGGCTGACATAATCGGTGGGTTTGTGACAGTATTTTGTATAGTTTTTAGTTTTAACTCACTTTCTCAAACTTAACGTACTCAACAGTGTCCACCACCATTTGTATCTTTCAAATACACCGATAAACACTGTTTTTCGAGCCGACTAAACGCTACATTAAATGAAAAGGGTTTGTATTACTAAACACAGATACAAAGAAGTTGTCAAAAAATAAATATATACAAATAAATGTTATCAAAGGCAAGAAAAGTAAATGTTCTACCTAACTGGATAAGATTGTAGTGTTTTTATGTAATGTATAATGTTTAATCGGTTCAAAAATATGCAGTGTTTATCGGTATATTTGAAAAATACAAATGGCGGCAGACTGTATCGAACACGTTAAGTTTGGGGAAATTTTGGGAAAATGAGTTTAAGCTAAAAAAACTATACAAAATACTGTTAGGAACTCACTCAATATATGTTAATGTGACGTAGGCTGACATATAATCAGTGGGTTTAAACTTTTGCTCCATACAAGTGACGACTTTTAAGAGTCCCTTTTAGTGATTACCTGCTTTGAGGATATTATACAACTAAACGGCAAATCTTCCCCCAAAATCCGGTATTATTTTACTTTCAAGTTCGTATTAAATGAAATATTTTATTGTAGATTTCAGTGTACTAAAAACGAATCTGCCAACCGTTTCCGTCACAAAAAGAAAGTTTTCATGATATGAAGAAATTACTTTTTCTAAAAGTGGGTGATCACTTTTCAATGTAAATTTAACTCAGCGACCCCGAAAACCTAAAAGAGTAGTAATTTTAAAGGAATTTTCGAGGGTGGAGTAATTCTTCATATTTACCTTCTTTTTTTTTCCAATAACATAAGACATTAAGAATTAGACTAATTTATTTTAGGTAGGCTTTTAAAAATAAAAAAAATTAACATAAACAAATGGTGCTAGTGACTTACCGATCCGCGCTATTTTATAAGATGTATTTCCAAGTTTCATTAAAGTTTTATGATATGTTTTTTTTATTCAATTCTAAGGTTAAAGTACAATATATATATATATATATATATATATATATATATATATATATATAATTTAAAAAATAGGAATTTTTTTACCCATCTATTAATTAGATAGTTAAATGTTGTAATTCGAAAGTCGTCAACGTGTGGTGCACGTGAAAGGCTAATTTCTACCGGAAATGAAATGGCGGACAGTCTCGCAGTTACGAAAAATATTTTTTATTTTATTTAATATATTTTTATAATTTGCGATCTTAACGATCTTAATTTATTTTA
>NC_136493.1:45132619-45162619 GCF_053919585.1 Euprymna scolopes | reverse complement strand
TCATCTAATTTCTTGGTATTTTGTGGATTCTACTCGTGAACTTTTTAACCTTCAAAGTATTCAATAAATTCTAAATTTGATTCGATTCAAGAGACTTACTTGGTCAATTAAAAGTACTAATACTATTATTTTCGAACCATTCATATTTAAGTTTTGCGGTATTTTTTTTTTTAGATCCTTGACGTTAGAACACTGAGAATTTTCCAGGTTTCATCTTCGTGACGATTCATCAGACTATTACATGGGATTTATGTTTCCGTGTGTGCTTATTATATGTTCGTGCAATGCTAATTTTTCTGGTTAGTCAATCAGATTCTTGATTATTTACACATCCATGTTCAACTGACCTCTAATTAATCCCTTTTGTGTTCGTTTTTTGGAATGAATAGTCAGCTTTTCCTTGATCTAGTTTTATATTTTGTTTCAGTTTATTTGTTTATTATTATTATGATTATTATTAATATTACTGTTGTTGTTATTATCATTATTGTTATTATTATTGTTGTTATTATAATAATTATTATTGTTATTCTTATTATTGTTATTTGTTATTATTATTATAATTATAATTATTTTATTATTATTATTATTATTATTATTATTATTAAAGTTGTTGTTATTATTAATATTGTTAGAATTATTGTTATTATCATAATTGTTATTATTATTATTGTAATTATATTTTTTTATCTTTATTATTATTGTTATTATTAATGTTATTATTATTTTTGTTTTTATTATTATTATTATTATTATTATTATTGTATTTATTATTATAATTATTACTATTGTTATTATTATTGTTATTATTATCATTATTGTTATTATTTATCATTATTATTGTTATAATTATTATTATTGTTATTATTTATTATTATTATTATTATTTATTATTATTATTGCGGTTATTATTATTATTATTGTTGTTGTTCTTATTATTATTGATATGTCTGTTATTATTATTTTCATTATTATTATTATTATTATTATTACTGTTATTATTATTATTGTTATTAATCATTATTATTATTTTATTATTGTTATTATTATTATTATTTTATTATTAATAGTTTTGTTATTATTATTATTGTTATTATTATTTTTATTGTTGTTCTTCTTCTTATTATTATTATTGTTATTCTTGTTATTATTGTTATTATTAATGTTATTATTATTATTGTTATTATTTATTGTAATTATTATTATTTTTATTATTATTATTGTTATTGTTGTTATTATTATATTATTATAAATATTATTGTTCTTCTTCTTATTATTATTATTGTTATTGTTATTATAAGTAGTAGTAATTATTTATTTATTATTATTGTTATTTTATTAATATTATTATTATTATTATTATTATTATTGTTGTTATTATTATTATTGTTATAATTTCTTTTTTTTATAATTATTAATATTGTAATCTTTTTATTATTATTGTTATGGTGTAATTATTATTAATATTATTGTTATTGTCATTATTATTAATTATTATTATTATTATTGTTGTTATTATGATAATTGTTATCATTATTTATTATTATTATTATTATTATTATTATTATTGTTGTTGTTGTTGTTGTCGTTGTTATTATTGTTATTAATGTTATTATTGTTATTATTAATATTGGTGTTATTTTTATTATTATTATTGTTGCTGTTATCATTATAATTATTATTAATATTATTATTATTATTGTTATTATTTTTATCATTATTGTTATTATTATTATTATTCTTTTATTATTTTCATTGTTATTATTATTATTATTATTAATCTTATTATTGGTGTTATTATTATCATTATTGTTATTCTTATAATTATAATAATTATTATTGTTTTTGTTATTGTTATTATTATTGTCATTATTATTGTTTTATCATTATTATTATTATTGTTGTGGTTATTATGATTGTTGTTATTATTTTTTCTTCTTCTTATTGCTATTATTATTATTATTTTTTTTTATTAATTTTTATTATTTTTATTATTATAATTGTTTTTGTCATTATTATTTTTATTATTATTATAATTATTTTTGTTATTATTATTATTGTTGTTAATCTCATTATTATTATTATTATAGTTGTTATTATTATTATTGTTATTGTTGCTATTATTATTTATTATTGTTATTATTATTATTATTATTGTTATTATTATCATTATTGTTGTTGTTATTATAATTATTCTTATTCTGATTCTTCTTATTGTTATTGCTATTATTATTATTATAATTATTATTATTATCAGTAGTAGTATCAATAGTAGTAGTATTGTTATTATTATTATTTTCATTATTATTATTCTTGTTATTATTATCATTGTAATTATTAATGTTATTATTATCATTGTTATTATTATTTATTATTATTGTATTTATTATTATAATAATTATTATTATTGTTATTATTATTGTTATCATTTATTATTATTATTATTATTATTCTTGTTATTATTTATTATTATTATTATTGTTATTATTATAATTGTTATTTTCATTGTTTTTATTAATATTATTATTGTTATTATTTATTATTAATATTATTATTATTATTGTTATTATTATTGTTTTTATCATTGTTTTTATTAATATCATTATTGTTATTATTATTGTTGTTATTATTATTAATATTATTGTTATTATTATTACTGTTGTTGTAGTTATTATTATCATTGTTGTTATAAATATAATTATTATTATTATTATTATTGTTATTATTATTAATGGTGTTATTATTAATATTATTATTATTATTATTATTATTAATAATGGTGTTATTATTATTATCGTTGTTGTTATAAATATTATTAATATTATTATTTTTTTTGTTATTATTATTATTATTAATATTATTATTATTGTTATTATTATTATTTGTGTTGGTAATTTTATTATTATTATTGTTGTTATTATTATTATTGTTGTTGTTTTTATTATTATTATTATTATTATTATTATTATTATTATTATTATTATTATTATTATTATTATTTTCTCCTGTCTTCTTCATTTTCGTTGTTTGAGATTCTAGGATTGTATACCAACAAATATAATCAATGTTATCAAAGTTACCTCGACACCATTTCTACCATATTGACATTTGATGGCGAGACTGAACCATTTTTGTTTCATGTAGGTCTACTTCAAGGTAACACACTTTTTTTCTTCTCCATTCTGTTTGTAGACTTCATCCTTCACATGTCTGTGTCTGTAGACATGATCCACACAAATGGGTGTAAGATTAAGCCTCAACAAATCTCGCGTCATCCAGCTGTTCACCTGACCCGCACTGATTCCGCTAATGACAAAGTCCCTTTGTAAATTCACAATCTCTTCTACAATCTATTAAGCAAGCCTTAAACTGTGTTGGCTTGTATCTCAATGATAGACAAATTATGAACAAATGCTATTCTTCCAATTCAGGTCACTGTATACAAAACATTGAATCAAACGCCACTAAAACAGGTCGATAATTATAAGCACCTAGTATCATTCATCGCATCCTCAATCAAAGATTCTTAAACTAGAAAGAGAATGGAACGGTCTGTTTCTACTGATCTGAGTAAAACGTGGATATCACAGCTCAACAAAAACATCTATTGTCAATGCAAGGTGGGTTCAGCTTGTAGGCGATTGTGCTATAGCAGTAAATAAATTTATTCCTCCCTTGCTTCTATGAAGCCATACTACCACTCCAGAAGTAGAATGCTTACATATCAACGTATGGCAATGTTGAGAGGCAGGATTTGGTAGCAGTCATCAGGAACCGGGATATATGATGTGAGCGTGTGAACTCGATCATCCCGACTACGGTCAAAAGATGATGACTTTTTTTATACATAGGAGTCACCACTTATCAATACCCGGAGGCCACTCAAGGATAGGGGTTTATGAGTGTACAGTAGTCAATAGGACGATATCGTAGTAATCGTTAGTAGTGCATATTTGGTAAATTGGATTACTTAAGTAGAACGGCCCATCAAGAACTTATTTATATTGGACTTGAAGACTACCATATTGTAGTCAGCTGGAAAGCAAGAAAACGAAAGAGAGTTCCACAGGCGTGCAGTTCTAAGAAAGACGCTTTGTTCATAGAACGTTTAAGTTTAGGCACAGATAAAGAGTGGGGGAAATTATTGATAGTGTTTTCAGCTAGACGAGTGTTTTTTGTTAAAGTTTTATGAAGGGTACTCTTGAGTTGAAAGCCATGTTTAGTTTCAGAACAGTTTCCGATGGTTAGTTGTTCTATACAAGTGCTGGAGGTGACTGGTTCTCAGTAGACAGAACAGTTTCCGATGGTTAGTTGTTCTATACAAGTGCTGGAGGTGGCTGGTACTCTGTAGACTGTACGAGCCTTTTTCAAGTCTCACACAAAAACACACATTCACATTTCAAGCTGTCATATGCATACGCGCACACAAACATACGCGCCCACGTCCACACATGTACACATATTCACGTTCGCGTACATTCACGTGTATAGACACACACGCTAACGTGCACACGAACGCACACATGGACGACGTCACTTCCGCTTTCTAGGGAAGAATACACATGCGCAAATGACCACCGGAAACGAGTATAAAACAAAGAGACAAGCTGTTTCTAATCCTTTTAGAACCAACCCTCGACGAGGGAGGTTGGGCTAACCAGCCGCCTCCCTTTCGGGAGGCGCACGCTCGCGCGCGTCACGCCAGTTACTACTATGTATGGGGCACAAGCTAAGAGACTGTATGTACTCTTTCTCTCTCTATCTACTACTGGTCCCCGAGAACACCTTCGCGTAGCTGACTACTAACTGATGTCAACTCTCTATCCACTTTTTTGTCTACACGCTGGACTATCATTCCCATTTTCCACTACAACACTTATTTCTCTTCCCACGCGCGAACAAACGATAGTGAGATGAACACACATTTCCTATCCTTCTACAACACAAACCCCGCAACGAACATTGGTTACACTCGCGCGGACATGAACACATGTTATAACTAAAACGTTCATTCTTTCAACAGCAAATAAACGACGTTTATCTTATCCATCAATTGAGTCTTTGTTTCCTCCAATTCCATTCGTTTCATTATTCTTTTGTAACGGGATTGGGGTATTTATATATCCTAGTTTCCTACAAGACAGAACAGTTTCCGATGGTTAGTTGTTCTATACAAGTCCTGGATTTGACTGGTTCTCAGCAGACAGTTCTTAAATTGAAAACCACACAGCAAAAGATTCTTCTCGCGATGACACAAAAAAACAAAAAAAACAAAAACATGCGAGGTTGCTGATGAAAAGGTTTCATTTTTATGGAGCAGTTCTGGTTTCTGATTGGTTGGTAGCAGCATGTGAATTAATTTGATTCGTCAGTTTCTAGCAGCATCGTTTATACCTAGAATCTTCCAACTGGGAGGTACCATACCCCTCATTACTCATGATGGGGAATGTGTCTCCTTGCGGCTTCGACTGCAGGGAGACTGGGCAGAGTACTCGTCAAGGATCCATTCTTGACACTCAGCCCAACAGGTGTGGGGCCGGAACCGGCACTGAACCTGTCGGACTGAGGTAAACCGCTTGGGTATCACACAGGAGGTTCACCCTCCCAGGCCTTGCCATCCGGATTTCGGGTGGATAAAGTTTATTGCTTGTCGTCTGAGGCGCCCCTACTGGGGAATGCCGACGGGGGTTCCCTGGCAATTTTTGTTCAGGCAAGAGTGCCCTCCTTTAGGAGAGCTTGCCGACTCTCCACTTTCCCGACGTTGTGTCACACTTTGGATTGGTGGACACCAGACAGATATCTACCCTTCATTACTCAAAAATATTGCAACAGGAACAATAGATTGGAGCTCAGACTAGACCTTTTAATGAAAATAACGAAAAAGCGAAGACAAGCTCTCAATGTCTCTTCTATGGGAAAGATGTTGCAGGGAAGAGAAAAAAGAATTCCTCACTAAGCTACAAAGTCTATTTTGAAACTCTGTCAAGGCTTCTGCAACATGATTCTTGAACAGGTAGAGAATTGCATCAGCACTGAGATATCTACTGGGGAGGTAGAATGATCCCACCATTTTTCCAGCGATTTCGGCAACAGATTTTATGTTCCATTTCAAATCAGGAGTAAAGAGCCATTCACTTCAATTGATACCAAACGGGGATCAGAGCTTTGATGATATAAAGATTGAAGCTTGGTTTTAGACGTATTAAAATTGGCCAGCCACTACTTCCCCGTTGTACCACGTGCTCAAGATCAGAGGAGAGAGAATAGGAGAGAACTTGGTCATTTTGCTTGGCTCTTGAGGTGTTGCCATAGTTGGTAGTGTTGTCAGCATAAATGTGTACGAATGATATTTAATACTGTCTTTGAAAAATTTCAAGTTGTTATCATTCTGCATATTTGGAACATATTTAAAGGATCTTGTTTAATCTGTTTATTTCATGTACCTTCTATCTACTTCCTCTCTCTCTCTCTCTCTCTCTCTCTCTTTCTCTCTAGCATTTTTTGTTGTTGTTGAATATATATATATATATATATATATATATATATATATATATATATATATATATATATATATATACTAGCGGGGCGGTACCCGGCGTTGCCCGGGTGTTTTTAGGTGTGTGTATGGGGGTGGGGGATAAGTAATAACCCTGAAACAATGTTAAAAAAATCGGAAAACCAAATAAAAAGAAAAAAACCGCTGTGGGGGGGGAGTAAATTAAAGAATAAGCAAAGTAAAAAATAAATAAATAAATAAATAAAGAAACGTTGCCCGCGTGTCTAAAGATGTAAAATAAAAATAGTTTTGGTCGTGAGGCTAGATTGAACCCGGAACGCGGAGGTGAAACTAACTCCAACCACTTAACTGTCTAGGCTAAGAGTAAAGTAAATTGATTATAGTGTTAAAATCAGGGTTATAAAGCGAGTGAAAGAGGTTTGATTGACAGATAGCCACTAAATGAGGTCATCGCGGGAGCATTACGAGATGACGTAGCAGTATTTTATTTTTATTAAATTACGTATTTCGTTTCCTGTCTAGACATCTCTCTCTATCTGTCTCTCTCTCTCTTTCTCTCGCTGTTTGCGTTTGTGTGTGTGTGTCTCTCTCTCTCTCTCTCTCTCTCTCTCTCACACACACACACACACACACACACACACTTCGTCTTCCTTACTCTAAAGACTGGAAAATGGCGTCTGGCTGTTTTTTTCTTGTAACAATTTCGATCGTTAATATTTTTTGTAAGCGTATTTTTGTTTACTTCAAATTTTTGGCTTGTTATCTTTCGTTTAACTATCGTATCTAACTATTTTGAATGTGCTAATAACTTTGGTAACGTTGCCATAGCGTAGAAGTTCATAGTTTAGCTTGTGTAAGGGTTAATTTTTTTTTTACCGATAACATGTTTTTGTAAATTCAGACTGCCATTAGAGCTTGCTGACGTCAAGATCACGTGACATGACTCAGCGGGTTTTAAATACAAGTTGACCCAAAATAAACGGACCCGTGTATACTTTATGCAGAAGAGTTGGCGCCCGTATTTTTTTGGGCAGTTATAAATCGATTTAAAAATATGTAATGCTTTACATTAAAACGTCACTTTTTTGGGGACCCCCCTGCAGAAAATCGATCAGTTGACGCACTTCTGATGGTCCTTTTGGGCTAATTTTTCGATATTTGTCGTCCGGAGGGTGGGGCTTTAATATGATACCAAGTTTGTGAATTTTTGTTCCGTCGGTCAAAAGTTTTTAGCAGACACACAAACAAACATATATATATATATATATATATATATATATATATATATATATATATATATATATATATATATATATATATATATAGTCCTGGTCAAAATCATAAGACCACTTAAGAAAGTAAGCGTTTACGCATATTATGGAATTTTTAATCAAACAAATATTTGAAACCATTGCCAAAAGGGAAAATTTAATGGAAAAAATGGCATCTGCTTCATTCGAAACCTTAACCCTGATCTAATAATTATTTAAAAAAAAACAAACATTTTCACCTGGTCAAAATGATAAGACCACTGATAATTTATCTAACAAAAGGCAATTATAAATTACTAAAAAGGGTCTCAGTATTTAGTATAGCCTCCATTATTATGAATTACTTCAAAAATTCTCTTCGGCATGCTTGCGACTAAGTTTTTTTATCAGTTGCGAAGGAATTTTATCCATGTACTGAAAACTGAATCAGAAAGTTCCTTTATCGAATCATACTGGGTTCCATCCTTGAACACTTCTTTTGCTATCCATCCCCAAAAGATTTTCAATGGGATTGCGGTCCGGAGAACATGCTGGATGATCTAAGAATTCTATATTATTTGAAGAAAAGTATTCTCGTGCTTGTCGAGAAGTGTGTATCGCAGCGTTGTCTTGCTGGAAAATCCAATTTCTTCCACACAGACGTGGACCTTCAGTCCTGATAGAAGCATTTTCAAGCATTGAAATGTACTTCAATGATGTTTGCCGGTCTTCTACTACTTGCAACTTTAGGGTGCCAGTTGACGAGAAAGCACCCCAGATCATTAAAGACCCTCCTCCACTATGCCGAGTTGAAAAAGTCTCTTTGGGCAAATTTTTATCATGCCAATAGTGTTGAAATCCATCTGGACCTTCTACAGTAAACTTTTTGTCATCGAAGAAAATTACATTTTCCCACTTCTCTTCATTCCAAGTCTGGTATTTGGCGACATATTTAAGTCGGTTAGTTTTGTGCTGTTCAAGAAGACGTGGTTTCTGTAGTCGCTTTAAATGATTGAAACCCTTCATTTTCAGATGCCTTCTGGTGGTTTTGGGACTACATTCTGCTGCTGTTTGGCTTTTCAATCAACTTGAGCTCATACTGGAGGTTTTTTTTTTTTAACTTCTTCTAATACGGTGATCCAGTGATGGGGTTATTTTTATTTATTTTAATTTTTTTTTTGTCGACCTGAACTCTTTTTGTGCCCATATTGATCTGGATTTCTTAAAAAATTTGTGACGACCGTTTTGCTACGATTCACTTCGTTTGCAATGGGTCTATGGGAGAGTCAACCCCTATTAAGCTCAAAGATCCTTCCTCTCTCTCAAACTCTGATAATGGTTTCCCTTTTGCCATTTATAATTTAGTAAGATGTTTTTTATCAACTAACAAGTTGCTTTTAGTAACATAGAAAGCTTTTCATATTCATTTTTTCAAAACTAGCCGATTTTATTAAAGTGGTCTTTTCATTTTGACCAGGTGAAAATGTTTGTTTTTTTAAATATAATTATTAGATCAGGGTTAAAGTTTCGAATGAAGCAGATTTCATTTTTTTCCATCATATTTTCCCTTTTGGCAATGGGTTCAACCATTTGTGTGATTAAAAATTCGATATTATGCGTAAACGCTTACTTTTCTAAGTGGTCTTATGATTTTGACCAGAACTATATATACATATATATATATATACTATATATATATATATATATATATATGTATATATATATATATGAATTGTTAAATCGTACCTGTTAGTATCTGTCGGAAATGTTATGTTGCTAATGTCACGCGATATTTTTATAAAGACGTAAATGCGTTCCCAAAATAATAACTTCTTAGGTTTATTCAACATGTCTATATTTATTTATTTATATAATTTATTTTTATATAATTTTTATATATAAATAATTCAAAACTAGTTAGATTAATATATCTCTGACGATGAATCCAGAGAGATTACTTGGACTTACGATAAATATGTCTATCACATCAGACAGTCTTTACCAGAAGTGGAAAACTAATCTCTAAAACACACACACACACACACACACACACACACACACACACACACACATATATATATATATATATATATATATATATATATATAGTAATTTATAAAATATATATGGCGATTAAGCTACACTGAATATTCTGCGTTTCATCCAACTATAGGATTCGTCAGGCTTATGCGCATAAGCCTGACGAATCCTATAGTTGGATGAAACGCAGAATATTCAGTGTAGCTTAATCGCCATATATATTTTATAAATTACTAACTAGCTCTACCTACGTATTGAGCACTTTTGAAGTAAATACTTAAAGTTTACGCATAAATCTATACTTTCGTATATTAAATTTATGTGAATAAATGAAGTAGTTATATATATATATATATATATATATATATATATATATATATATATATATATATATATATATATAAAGCTGAACGTCTCTGTGTGTGTCTGGTCACGAATATGGTTGACTATTATAGAATATGATTGACTATTATAGAAAACTGATCACATATAATGATAGAAGATGTATCGAGAAACAGGTGTGGGTAGGTTTGATGTAGCATAATAATGATTCATTAAAATTGTGGGGTCTGCGTACGTGCCTGGTCCACAAAGTATAATAATAAAAAAAAAGATTTAGGTAAACAAACGTTGATTAACGAAGTTTTATGAAATGTCCGAGTAATAAAGAATGCTGTATTGCAGTTATTCTACTAGGAAAGGTGTCGAATTGTGCTTCCATTAGTACAGTTTTTAATATATATATATATATATATATATATATATATATATATATATATATATATATATATATGAACGTCTGTGTGCGTGTTTGTGTGTGTGTGGTCACAAATAGGCTCCTATATGGTTGACTATTTTAAAAAACTGATTACATATAATGATAGAAGATGTATCGAGGATCAAGAATGGGTATGTTTGATCTGGCAGAACAGTGGTTCATAAAAATTTTGGGGTCTTCGTTCGTGCTTGGCCCACAAAGTATGGAAATAAAAAATGAAAAAAAAAAAAAAAGAAAACGTTTACAAGTGTTTTTGATATAGATGTACATAATAATACTTTGACATGTATGTTTTAACTAAAATAGGGATGGTATAATAAAAGCATGGGGTCTGCGTTCGCGCCTGGCCTCCATAGAATGGAAATAGGCACAAACTTTAATAAAGACTTTTCATATCTATCTGCGTAAGTATACTTCGATAATTATGTTTCAGTTTGAATAAATATGGTATAATAAAATTATGGGGTGTTCGTTCGCATCTGACCTCCATAGAATGGAAATATGTCACAAAGTTTAACAAGGTTTTTTTAAAATAGATCCACATAATATTGCAATAAGTGTTTCAGTGTGAACAGGTATGGTATAATAAATTATGGGGTTTATCTATCATATTTTTCTTTGGTTTTGATACCCCCAAATTTGAAGCTATCTCTTTACAACCATTCCTTTTCATAACCTATCATACTTTCATAAATCAGAGTCCATTTTCTGTAGGCTGTTTTTGAACCCACTCAACGACGGATAATTTTGCTAGTATATATATATATATATATATATATATATATATATATATATATATATATATATATATATATATATATATATATTGCTCGTTTTAATTGGGCTACGCAACGAATAATATTATTAAGATATGGAGAGGAAAAAACGTGAAAAAAAAAAAAAAAAAGAAAGAAAAACCTAAGACGCACATTGTTAATTTCATCCAATTAGTGTGTCTGGCAAATTATTTTACATGTCGCTTGTGTGGTAATAAAACTTCCCAAATGGACTTGTAATGTTAGACTATGTAATGTGTTAACTTTGGTCAAAATCGTCTGTTCTTTTCTTCATCGAATTTTTTCGATTATCGATTATCGATACTTATCAAAGACATTTTTATGCACACCTATCCAAGAACACCATCAGGCACATAAAGTACCTGTGTGAGAAATTTCGTAAAAATTGGCCAAGCCGTTTTCCAGTTCATAGGGAACGAACTTACACACACAGACACACACATTGATGAAGTCCATTATATATTTATTGTTATATAAACATGGTCACATCCTGCTGCTACAAATAGCCACTTGTTTCAATCAAACAACAGATATCATCAGGCAGCGACTTGACTCTGCCTGATGATATCTGTTGTTTGATTGAAACAAGTGGCTATTTGTAGCAGCAGGATGTGACCATGTTTATATAACAATAAACAAATATTATCAGCTCTTTTTATTGAGCACTATCTAACAACCTCGTTGAATTCATTAGTCCATTACTTTTGAATAAAAAAAACCGAGTATATATATATATATATATATATATATATATATATATATATATATATATATGCGCGCGCGCGTGCGGGTGTGTGCTTATGGGAAAATATGCTTATTTAATCATATTTCACCTTTTATTTATAATAATCCTTTAATTTCTAAAGCTCGATGTAACTACAGAGCATATACAAATAAATGAAAAATGTATATATTCCAAATGTCAAGTGTTGGCCATCTTACCGTTTAAATTAAAATATGGTGTAACTAAAAGAAAAATTAATTGCAACTGCTCTTCCGATTTTCAGATTTTATAATTATGCCTATGTTTCATTATTACTTTTTTTTTAAGTTGATGAGTTCCTTTTTTCTGATAAGTAAGGGCAGAGTAAATTCCAAAATTGACATAATAATTACATGGCTGATTCTGCGTTAAGAAACAGGTGCTGTCAAAAACTTGATATTTAACATGCTTAAACAAATAAACGGTTAGACAGACATTTTAAAATTTGGAATATCGACCTTTTGTTATCTATCTATCTATCTATCTATCTATCTATCTAGTGGCTTCCTTCAGTCTTGACAGACTATGGGTACCTACTGTAAGGGTGTCTGCGCGTGCGATTTTTTGGCCAAGAGTTGTACAATCTGCAACCACACGTGTCCTGAATCAGCATTGTTAAATACCAATGGATACTGGAGGTTCAGGACAACTGGAAACAATGCCGATATAAACGGATAGTACTTACAGCGCCTAGAATTCCCAAATGGTCCCCCCCCCATCTGATAATAGCAAGGCTCAACGTTACTTAACCGGTAATCTGACGAGGACCAGTTGTCAACCTAATTATGCCGTATGCACACGCACGCACGCATGCACACACACACACACACACTCACATATGTGACTACTTCATTTAATCACATAAATTAATATACAAAAGTATAATTTCATGCGTAAACTAAGTATTTACTTCAACAGTGCTCAATACATAGGTAGAGCTAGGTAGTAAGTTAGAAATATATATATGGCAATTAAGCTATACAGAATATTCCGCGTTTCATCCACACTAGGATTCGTCAGGCTTATACAGGGTGACCCCCCAAAAAACAGAGGACATTCGATTGTTTTTCTGAGACTTTTACAGTCAACGGAAAAAAGGGCTAAAGATCCTAGTGTTTTGATGTGATGTTTCGAATATAATAAACTAGTTATGACCAAAGTTTCATTTCATTCGGACAAAACACTAAGAAACGGGGCCTAATTAGAGTTGGGGCCTGTTTTTATTTTTTATTTATTTATTTATTTTTTTTTGGTCACCCTGTATATATATATATATATATATATATATATATATATATATATATATATATATATATATATATATATATATATATACTAGCAAAGATACCCGTGCTTCGCACGGAGCTTTGTTGCGCACTCGGGTACCAAAATCTGTGGGCACCTTTCCAGTAAGTTGATGTTGTAAGAGCAACGATTGCATAAGGTGATTAACATTTTAACTACCTCTTGTAGTGACTGAAATTCAATCAGGAACTTCACAAAACATTTTCATCAAAAAGGAAGGTTACTTGATGTTACATAGTAAATTTTTCATTGAAGTCATTTTCAACTCTTGCTTAAATTTTATCTTGCACATTCAATACTAAAAACTTACCACAATCAGATCATGTCAGTTTTTCCTCATATCCATTTCTCGAACTTTTCACTAAAGAGCCTCAGGGTAAACTACATTTCTGCTGCTTTGATTTGGAGCCAGAATGCAGAGTTTTTCTGAACTTACTGTCCGGCTGATGGAGACGTAGAACATACCGTGACTGAAGCAGTCTGATGTCAAGTCTACGCCAATGGTGTTAAATGTCTGACCTTGACTTTTGTTTATGCTCATTGCAAAACACACCTTCACAGGAAATTGGAGTCTCCGGAATTTAAATGGAAGTACTGAGTCCGATGGAACTAAGGGGATCCTTGGCAATAGAACGGTTTCGCCTTTGTAGGGACCACAGGAAATGGTGGCCTCAAGTACATTGGTGTGCAATCTGGTGATAACACATCTGGTTCCGTTTGTTGTTTTTGGCGGTTCCAAGGATCGAAGAATCATGATTGGCGATCCAATTTTGAGATTTAAAATGTGTGGAGGCATTCCAGATATCTCCAAAGAGTTTAAAAACTCCACAGGGTAGTGAACAGCTTCATATTCATTAGTAGCTGAATCAACTGACTTGTATTGCTTTGTGTCTCCTGGAAATTCATCCATTATTGAATTGTTCAAATGATTCACATTGCTGTTTAATGGCGAAATAATAGCCCTCTCAGCAAGCCAATCCGGTGATTTTCCATTGTTTTGCAGGTCTGGGTACACTTTGTCTTTCAGTTGCTTCTGATTACCGACACATTTACCAAGCGCAGTTGGAATCTTAATTGTGTCAGGTGAAGAAGTGATAGGAAACTGACCATTACCGATTTGGAGAAGCAATTTTGAGAAGTCTGCTGCAGCTGTGTTATCAGAGATATAGGCTCTCATATTAGTAGTCAGTCTCTTCACTATAACGTGCCTCCAGAGATAGGATTGTTTCAAACTTGCATTGACAATGTTAGCCCTTGTGCCATTTTTAACCACTGGGAGGATTTGACGGAAATCACCGCAAAATAAGGTTGGAATGCCACCCATGGGATTCTTGTTTCCTGTGATGTCTTGCAGTGTTCGGTCAATTGCTTCATAAGCACTCTTGTGTGTCATTGGGGCTTCGTCTACAATGATTGCAGAGGTGTCTCTAATTACATTTGCCAAGGCTGAGTTACCAGTAATTTTGCAAACTGGCTGATCCATTCGATGAGTATCCAAGGGTACTTTAAAAGTGCTGTGAAGAGTGCGGCCACCTTGTAGTAGAGTAGCAGCAATGCCACTGAATGCTGTTGCAAGCACAATCTTTCTCATGGATCTAATCTTTGCAAGGATCAAATTGATTACAAAAGTCTTGCCCGTACCACCTGGAGCATCAAGAAACATCATGTTTTTGTTCATTTCACCTTGTGCTTCCAACATTGCCATGAATGAATTGTAAACTTCTCTTTGAGAATCGGTCAGTTTTTCTTGCATATTTTCTGCTTGTAGGGAAGTTCTTCAAGATTATAAGTAACTTCACGTTGATACTCTCTCGCGAGTCTTTCATCTCTCCCTTGCATTGGTGCAGGTAATCCATAGCTTGCCAATGGTTGACCGCACATAAGGAGAACTTTTTCTTCAATTAGACAAAGAGTTTTATTGTAGATGTCCTCATTAAAATCTGCTTCTGGATTGTTAACTTCTTGCCTGTATCTGTGAAGAATGTCTTCAGATATTACATCACGAAAAGCCATCCAGATCTCAAGAGGATTTCTTGGCTCACAGGCTGTTAAAATTATCACAAATAGGCTTCGCAAATTTGAAGGTGATTGAGTGGCACTTGCCTCTCCTACTGCTTGATGCAAGTGATGGTCATTTTCTAGAAGGCCTCGAGCAAGGCACGCTGCTCTGTATGTTTCAAACACCTGACCATTGTATGCTCGCAAATTTTGAAATGAAGTTGGACCAGCAACCTCATTGAGCAACAGGCGTAAGAAATAACACTCCCCTGCTTTTGGACTAATCGTGTAGATTCTCCCAATGCATGGTGCCTTCGACACATCATCATTTTCAGTACCTTCAACTTGTACCCCACGCATTCTTCTCATCCATTTCTTTGTCGATTTGTTCCAAGTGTAAAACTCAGGGACTTCTACGTATTTGAGACCCCTTGCAAAGTCATCCTCATGGCAGAGTTGAAAAAATGCTGTCAAAGTTGTGGCAGGCGGTGGACCTTGGGCTCGTTCCAGAGCAGTATCAGCTGAGAACATGACACGCTGCCCATTTTCAAGATGAACAGAAAGTTGTACAATTGGGGGGAAATGTTCTTGGATGGGATGTTCCAATATCCTCCAGGCTGCCTCTGAACTGCCGACATACCTTGCATTCTGGAACTGCTGGATCTCATCCACAATGTGACTTTGTACTTGGCCTTGTTGGTTAGCTGCTCCATCAGTTCTTTGTAGTTCAAACACTGCTTGATCACATCCTTTATTCACGTATTTGAGGACATATTTGATGCTTTGGATCGAGCTGCAAATTTCTACGTTAATGTGAGCGTTGAACTGCTGAAGGGGGACCTTGTTGTACGGAACAATCCACTGGTTTGTTATTTCTTGATTAACATACCGACCATTTCTCTTCATCCTTATTGTACCAGTCTGGCCTCCATCTTCTGGTTTTCTTCGCCTGTACTTGGGGTAAGAGTCTTGGCCTTGCTTGGTACACTGAAGAAATTCTTTTGGGTATTTTTTGGAACATTTGTTGTCAATCATACATGGACAATTTGGATTAAATGGTCCACAAGGTCCATGCACCATATGTGCCATCACTTTAGCATCAAGATCAGGATCTTCCTCTTTGTCAGGGATCTCTGCAGATATGCAGAGATCCATTTTTTCTGGTAGAAGTTTGTCCTCTGGGGCCTGCCAGGTGAGGATGTGTGCATGCGGCAGTCCTCTTTTTTGATATTCAATACTGTACAGGAAAGCCCTCAACCTGCCAAATCCTCCCTTTTTAATAAATTCAAGTAACTTTTTTAGCTTCTGCCTGAAAACCCTGGCAACAATATCTGGACGATCCTGAGGGTCTTGCCCTTGAAGACAATTTTCTGTAATTTCTGTCCACTTTGGATTTGTTGTGAACGTGATGAAGAGGTCGGCTCGGCCCATTCGCCGAACATATGCCATGGCATCACTTTGACGCTCAAACATGTATCGAGGGCCTCCTGTATAAGTTGCCGGAAGTACAACTCGTTGACCAAACTGTTCTGGATTCCCATCCTCCCTAAGAATTGAATCTCTCAAGTTGCTATAATTGTCAGCTCTCGGTCTGTTGCTCACGCCTCAGGAACTGTAAACGTTCTGTTTCAATCTTGCAGTACACATCCACCAGCCATTGTTGAAATAGCCTTCGGTACCAGAGAAAATAGTTTCCAGGCCGAGTCATTAAATGGTACGAATAAAATTGCTGTTGGGTAACTTTTCGCCCATTGGATGCCTTCATGTAGATGTTGTAAGATGGAGAACCATAGGGGTACATTAACGGGTACATTAAAGTATCGTAGAGGGGATGTAGTTCGGAGATCCATGTTAATGTATCATTTCTAAAACGCACGACAATATCCCGGTTAGCTGTTGGTTCATTCTCCATTAATATTCCAATCTCATACGTTGTTGTTGGAGCATTGAATCGCCGTGGATGCTCTTCTTGCGGCCTTCGGTCTTCCCTTATGACAACTTTATGTTCTACCAAGTGTTCTTCTTCAATCCTCTCCTTTGTTGTTTTCAGCTGACAAATAAAGCTGTTGTTCTCATGTAAAAATTCAGTCAGACTTTGGAGAATGTCTCTATTGAGTCTACTGTCACGTCCCCGATTATGTAGTTCCTCTTCCAGACTATCCAAGAAGTAGACTTGAATAAACTTTGCTGTTTCATCTTCAGGTGGTAAAAGACTCCCAATCTGGTGGCAAACCTGGCCTCGAATTCTAAAAGAAGGATTCCACCCATGTACTGCCGCAATTTTGTGACCAAATGATGTCATTGCAAAACAATTGTTATAACTGCGTAGATTTTGCAGAAAATCTTTAGAGATGGGACCATTGCCGGAGAGCAAATCTTGAAGCAACTGAGGCAGTGGTGGAAAGCTATCAAGCACAACTTTGCCAGAAGAACAACAACAACCAGGGGTTTCTCCTTTAAATTTTACAGCTGAGCAATGTTGACATACTTTGTCCATTTTTCCTATATCAGCTGGAGTGAGAGAGTCATTTTTGTTGTAGAGCAATCCTTTTCTATTGCAGTGTTCTATTTCATGGTGTCTCAAAGCAGTCATTCGTTGTCTAGCTGGCTCGTTTTCTGTCAATTGCTGGGGCAAAGTCATACTCTCTCTCCATGCAGCCTCTCGTTGTTGCCCTTGGTATAGGCGAAAGCTTCGTTGGGTTTCCGATTCATTCTGATGTCGTTGAGCCACTCTCAACTCACCTTGTGTACGTCTACTTACCTCATATAATTCATTCGATCGTAATATTGCTTCTCTTTCCAGTGCATATCTTTGCCTTTCTTGAATTTCATCTTGTGATGAATTTAACCGCCTTACAGCATGTCTAGTTCTGTCAGCTTCACGTTGGGTTTCTCTTTCCAAATCTGACAGTCTTGCTCTCCTTTCTCTTTGACGTATCCTGTTAAGTTCTAGACGTCTTTCTCTATCTGAATTGTTTTCATTGAAGCGAATTGCAGCAACTCTTAGTCTATTAGCTTCCAATCTTTCCATTCTTTCTTCCTCACTTTCGTTTCTACTTCGTTTGGGTGGCATAATTTCGGTTTTAAACGGAATTGTTTAACGATATTAATGATTGTAAATTAATTAAGCGTAAAGGAAATGTATACTAACTGAAATGGACGAACTATAAATAATATTTCTGAATAGTACAATTATAAACAATTATATTGTACCTATTTACTATGCCTCCCCACGGGACAGAGTTAGACACCAGGGTCGTTTTTTAACGTGGAGAAAAGGTACAAAAATAAAAATTGTCTCAGTCGTGAAGGATTTCTCCTCCACCGAAAGAGAACAAGAAAATGAAGTGCAGCATCTGAAGAACAGATGGTATTTATTTGCTCCCCCACCGAGCAAATTAGGCACAAGGCCAATTTTTAATGTGAGGAGTGAAGGGAGGGGGAAGGGAAAAAGGGGACCAGCTCCCGATAGGTGGGAAATGGGAGCTGGTTAAAGGTCAGGCATGTGGGGTTGCCCCCATATCTGGTCTTTGCTAGTCATAGCTTGCAGCATCTGAAGAACAGATGGTATTTATTTGCTCCCCCACTGAGCAAATTAGGCACAAGGCCGTTTTTAATGTGAGGTAAAAACCAGCTCCCCTAAAAGTAGGCAAAAAGGGGGCACTCTGGTTACCAAAAATAATAATTGTCCCAGTATAGAGGGTTTCCCCTCCATTGACTGGTACAAATTATCTTAAGTGCAGCATCTGAAGAACAGATACTACACTTTGATCTTGACCAAAAGGAATGAATAAAAGCGACCTACGTGTGACTCATTACTTCCGGGTGTAAACGTCACAGTCTAAAAGTAATAATTAAAAAAAAAAGTAAATGTAAAATAAATTTAATACCAACTTAGGTTAACTAAGTAAACAGTACAATTAAAACAGTTCTATTAAAACAAATAATTACTAAGATCTAGGTAATTGTTAGTCTCATTGTTATGGTTTTAAAGAAAAAAATGTGTAAAAAAAATTCTGCTTTTGTGAGTACGTGTATTTCTTTTAAATGACATAACCTTTTTATTTTATTATTTATATCTCTTTTAAATTTATATATTTTGTTTGTAAACTGGAAGAAATTCAGTTGAATAAAACCTTGTTCGTGTTCTTTACGTTAAACTCATTTTTATAAAAGGTTCATCCGGTTTAAAGAAAGCACTAAGTTTAAATAAGACTGGAAATAACTAATTCAATATATAAATAGAAAAATGAAATAAATATAAGCTTTAAGTCTTAAGATAGTAATAATCAAAATGTAATAAATTATTTGTAGTTCAAATCTATGATAAACAGGCTTTCGAAATAGGCTCGACCAGAAAGATTAAATTGGAACGAAATTATAATCTCCGTGCCATTTTCAAAACAACCCCACAAAAGTAACGATATCCTGCAGTTGGTTAAATGACAATGGTTGTAAGAAAAATGTAAAAGAAAATGCGCTTATCTGTTTATTTTGACCTGTTTTATTTAATTAAAAAAAAATTGGCTATAACTGGAAGAGAGCGTTATGTTTTGGGGGTTGTTTAAAAAATAGAATGAAAATAAAGTTAGTTCCGTTTTAATTGTGTTTAATTGCGGCAAGCGCTAACAAAATCGAAAAATCACTGTTTACATTCGAAATGTTAACTTTTATAGGTTTACAGGTTTGCTGACAAGGCTGGGGGTGTTTAATACAATTATTTTACTAAATTGATTTTTTTCATTTAAAAATAAAATTATTTCTTTTTTAATAAAGTTTTATTTTAAAATATTTGTTTTTGTTTATTTATATAAAATTACGATAGTTGAATTGTATTCTTTCAATTATATTGGCAAGTAAAATATAAAAGATTAAAACGGAACGAAATTGAAATTTCCATTACATTTTCAATACAATCCCAAAACATAAAGCTTTGCTCGCCAATGAATTGTTTTGATAATATACGTAAAGTGAAATAAATCGAATATAAAATTAAATGAAAATATATTAAATAATTAAATGTTAAATAGATTTTGTAAATAGTACAGTTGAAATGATTAGAATATTTCCAATATGTAATAAGGTCGAGGTAATTAGTTAAAGAGATTTAATATAATGTGATATGCAAATGAGCATAAGTCATTCGATATGGGGGTGGTTTGTAGACTAGTATATAAAGAAATTAGGCATAGATTCTTATGTCTCCTATAACAGAAACATCCTAAAATGGGTTCTAATGTTTCTCTACCAGGAGAGATCTACCCTCTTACCTCCTTTATATTTCGTTGATGATGGAGAGCTGTACACACAGACAGAAACACACGAACCCTATTACTTTATAAAAATATATATATATATATATATATATATATATATATATATATATATATATATAAATATATATACGTTTTACTTGGGGGATATATATATATATATATATATATATATTATCCTAATTAAAACGTACAAGTTTATTAATTTTTATTAATTTCCTACAAATATATATATGTGTGTGTGTGTGTGTGTGTGTGTGTGTGTGTGTGTGATTGGTAGGAAGTTAATAAACTTGTACGTTTTAATTGGGATTCCCAACGAATAATGTTATAAAGATGTGGAGAAAAAAAAAAACAAAACAAAAAAAAAAACGCTGGAGAAAGGGGGGAAAAAAAAGACGAAAAACCTACGTAGACATCGTTAATTTCATCCAATTAGTGCGTCTGGCAAACTAAATACTGGGAGACAAACTCATTTAATACTTACTGTTTTGCCGCGATGAGTCACGTGAATAAACCAAACTAAAATAAAACAAGCGACAATACTGCGTTTTTATATTTTTTATATATATATATATTTTGTATTTACATGATGCAAGCGAAATTAGAAAAGTTACATTTCGTGGGTAAAAAACACCTGATGGTTCAAGATATTATGTCTAAAGATATAATTACGATTTTTAGCACGTTTTTTTTTTTATCATTATTCTAAATTTTAAGGTAATTACTAAAAAGAAAATGTCCTCACAAAATATTGGTAATGAATACCCGAAGGATATTACTACGCGGAAAAAAATATACGTATTTGTTAGAGAGTTTTAAAAGCAAGTTGTTTTTTTTTAACTTTGCTTTTACTTATATAAAAATATTGTACGGATTATCAAAATACTAATGGTAATTTGCAAAAGATTTAAGAGGATATTATGATGATGATGATGATGATGATGATGATGATGATGATGATGATGATGATGATCTAGAACATGAAAGTTATATACAAGTTCACTCATCCAAGCAAGGAGGTCGGATGTCATAAAAGTAAACAAGAGGAAACAAATCCTGCCAGGTCGTAGATTTCGCCGTCCCAGCAGGCCGCAGCGTTAATATCTAGAAGACGGAGAAGCGAGTCAAATACACTGGACTGGCCAGAGTGCAATGTAGTCTTTGCATGTACACGCTCGGAACCCACACGTTGTATGTAGGCAGTCGTAAGGAAAAATAGACAAGGAGAGAATTCGACTCGCTTGTTTTTACTTGAAACAACAGACATTTATTTACAGGTACTTCTAAAATAACATCTTATCTCTTGTCTTCTCGTACTCCAATGTGTTTAACAAGATTCTTCAAAAATTGACCGAGGATTGTCAAAAAGTAGAAATTATAAAAAAAAGATGCAAGAAATTTCGAAGCAGGAATCGCGAATATAAAAAAAGTACCTAAGAAAAAACCGTCGAAATGGCACACAGACACTAACCACTGAAACTCAGAAAAACTAAAAGCACCCAGCGCTTGTTTCAGATGTGGTGGAATACATTGGGTAAGGGATTGTCCATTTTTAACAAGAAGATGTCATTCATGCAACAAGATCGGTCATAAAAGTTCGCACTGTAGGAAAACTCAGAATATTAGCCGTGTACGCCAAACCAGAACTAAGGACGTCGTAGATGAAAATCTACGCAAATATGTAACGGTTAACATTTTCGACAAGGCTATTAAATTCCAATTAGACAGTGGATCGGATCTTTCAATAATAAATCTCAAAACGTGGAAAATATTACGAAAGCCGACTATATTAAAAACTAACAGAACGGCGACGGCCATTATTGGTACAAAAATTCATTTTGAATGTGAATTAATTACAAACGTCACTTTACGGAGGAAAACAAAAAAACTAAGATTGTATGTGCTAAAAGATAGTGAGAACCTGTTCGGTTCTGACAGCATGGAGGAGTTTCGTCTCTGGGATCTTCCTATATCCACATTCTGCAAGAAAATAGATACCCGCTCAGCAGAAACGGAGAAACTTATAACTTGTTTTAAAAAAAGAATTTACAAACGTATTTACTCCTGGCCTGGGGAGATGTACAAAAATGGCCGCAGATTTTAAGTTGAAGCCTGGCATACAACCGGTGTTTAAAAAGAAACGTAATGTCCCGTTCGCTTCCCTGAACAAAATAAATCAGGAACTAGATAGATTAGTAAGCATCGGTATACTGGCTAAAATTGAATATAGTGAGTGGGCTGCTCCGGCAGTTTATGTAAAGAAAAGGTCCGGGGAAATTCGCGTTTGCGCCGACTTCGCGACCGGACTCAACGGGCCCTTCGAAGATTTTCACTATCCATTACCTAGTCCAGAAGATGTGTTCACGAAATTAAATGGCGACAATTTTTTTTTTCTAAGATCGACCTAAGCGACGCTTACCTAGAGATTCCAGTAAACGACAAAAGCGCTAACCTCCTCTGTATTAACACTCATCGGGGTTTGTACAGATACGAAAGACTCGCGTTTAGTATCAAGGTGGCACCCGCAATATTTCAACAAGTAATGGATACTATGCTGTCCGGCTTGGACACCGCAATCGCATATCTTGATGACATTATCATAGCGAGCAAAAGCAAGGAGGAACATGAAAATCATATCAAACAAGTATTACGTCGAATACAAGATTATGGATTTAAGATCAAAGCAGATAAATGCGAGTTCTTATTACAAACAATTAAATACCTAGGTCAAATAATCGATAAAGATGGCAGACGCCCAGACCCAGATAGGGCGACCGCTATTAAAGAAATGCCGGTATCAGTAAACATAACTCAATTGCAGAGTTTTTTTAGGTTTGGCAAATTATTACCAGGGGTTCATCCCAAATATGCACAAATTGCGCGCACCACTTAATGAATTGCTGAAAAAGGATAAGGCTTGGGAGTGGACAGAAGATTGCCAGACATCATTCCAAGAAATAAAAAGAATCCTGACTTCAAAACTATTCCTAGCGCATTTCAACCCGCAGTTGGACATAATAGTAGTTAGCGATGCTAGTCAATATGGTGTCGGGGCATGCGTGCTACATGGAATGCTGGATGGCTCGAAACAGCCTATTGCTTTCGCATCACTGACTCTCTTGCCAGCGGAAAAGAATTATTCTCAAATCGAGAAAGAGGGCCCAGGAATTGTATTTGCAGATTCAAAATTCCACCGGTTCTTGTACGGAAGACATTTTTTTTTCTACACACCGATCATAAACCGTTAATATCCCTTTTTGGATCAAAAAGAGGACTTCCAACATTCATTGCGAACCGACTATTAAGATGGGGAACTATTCTGCTGAACTATAATTTTACAATTCAATTTCTACCCTCAAAACAACTAACCCATGCAGACGGTCTATCAAGACTGATTCCTGCCAAAATGGAACTTCTTGAAGATTCAGTAATCGCGGCACTACGTATTGATAGTGATGTAAAAACCATGATAAACAATATTATATCAGCGAACTGCCAATCACACTTCAGGAAATTAAGTCAGAATCCCTAAATGACAATTTCATTCAAACCACGAAACAGAAATTAGCACTGGTGACACCAGTTCAGACATTTTTTTCTGGTTGCGACGAAATACTGTTATACGGTGAAAGAGTTGTTATCCCTCAAACCCTTCAAAAAGAATTCTCAGGGATTTTCACATGGGGCATCCAGGAATAAACAGAATGAAAAGCTAAATGAGAAGTTTTGTTTATTGGCCAGCTATGGACCAAGATATTACCGACATGGTGGACAGATGCAGAGGTTGTGCTTTGCCTGCAAAAGCGCCACCGATAACATATGAACCTTGGCCTAAGGCTGAACAACCATGGTCGAGGATCCACATCGATTATGCGGGACCTGTGGAGGATTTTTACTACCTGATAGTAGTTTACTCTTACTCTAAATGGCCAGAGGTACTAAGATGCAAAAAACTGACCACGGCAACAACGACAATTTTTTTATTGGAATTGTTTGCTCGGTTTGGGGTTGTAGACTGTTTAGTTAGGGACAACGCTACACAGTTCACCTCGACAAAGTTCAGAGAATTCTGCGAGACGTATCAAGTCAAGCATATTACGACACCCCAATACCACGCCAGAAGCAACGGCCAGGCCGAACACTTCGTCGATCGCTTAAAAGGGCATTAAAAAAGGCGTCCGGTACACCGACAGAAAAGGCTCTTCAGCAATTTCTGCAGGTTTAGAGAATCTCGAGAAATCCGAACAAACCAGATGCGGGATCCCCAGCAGAAATCATGTTTGGATGGAAAATAAAATCCCTATTTAAACTGCTATCCAAACACATAGTACACAACAGAACCTCTACAATGCCAATGAAACGGTTTAACAGCGGAGATAACTTGTATTTTAGTCATTTTAGAAATAACGTTTCTTTTTGGGAACAGGGAATGATCTTACGAAGAATCGGCCATGTTACATACACCATTCAGGGCCCAAAGTTCCAACATAAAAGGCACCTGAACCAAATCAGGAAACGCTTCTACGAGGATCAAGAAAAAGCACCGCAGGACGGCAGTGAGGCGATTGAAACTGTGTATGACTGTTTTGACATAGACCCTCCAAAAGGGATGTCAGAACCGAGACGCCCCGGCAGGAGGAGGAAGCGCACAGACCCCTTGATGATCTGCGCCAAAAGGAAGAAATACTGATTTTCACAACCGCGAAAATCAGCTTGGGAGGGGAGGGGGTATTGTGTATTCAAATGGACTGTTCTATCCATTATATAAACCATAGACCTTTTGATCCCAGGTGTGGATTAAACACCAGAGCGACCCTCGCCTGCTCGGTGACGTTTACTACTCTTTTCAGTTGTAACCTTTTTACGTTGTTGTTCCAGTAATACATTGTTTAAACTCTATTCCGTTGTTCTGTTTTCTTTGTAGCTTATTGCAAGGCATAACAACCTTTTATAAACTTGACTAAAGAAGAACTAAAGAATCTCGACCAGAAGCCCAGGAAACTGATGACGATGCATAATGCTCTTTTCTCTTCCGTGCAACATATTTCCCAGAGAAGAGACGTTGCGAGCATCTGTTTGCTTTATCGTTATTTTCGTGGCAATTGCTGATCTGAGCCACAATCTATCGCCCCTTCGTAAAACTTTCACGAAAAACACTCGTCTAGCTGAAACCACTATTAATAATTTCCCCCAGGCGTTATCTATTTTTCGATTTATTCAGAAAGAAAATACAACGTTGTTATATGTGGGTCATAAAATTGCATTCATCGGAAAAAGATCTAGCTAATTTACATATTCTTTTACACTTATTTATTCTTTTAATTGATTATTAATTTTAATTAATTATTAATTTTAATTAATTCCCTATTAGTTTTTCGGTTTTCTTATGTTACTACCATCTTTAGTTAACTTTTACGTGTAATTATATTTATGCCGATATTATACATAATATATACTTGCGTAATATTAGGGCCAAAACAGCATCTTTCTATATATATTTATGTATTCTTATATGTTTAAAAAAGTTTACCTACGAAACTCTTGTGTCAGTTTTTGATCTACAGGCATGAAACTTAATATATAGAGTATTTGAACCTATTCGAAATTTCATATTTGGGGTTTTTCCGGGGAACATCGGTGCAAAAGTTTGAAAATTAAAGAAGTAGAATTTGCCAAGTGAAAGTCGAATGACCGCATTACAAATATGCATGCATAACGTAATAGCCATTGGTTCATGTTTTAATTTTTAGCCTGGCAGCAAGCATGTCTTCATAGCTCAGGCATTAACGCCAAAGAGAAAAGTAAATTGTAAGCTAAATGTTTTGGTTTCGATTCTCGGTGGTGACACACGAGTCATTTTTTTAATAACTTTTTAAATCATTACTATATATTCGGTCCAATATAAGATAATAAATACGAAATCTGCATTAATCAAAATATCATATTTAAGCGTGTTTTACGACGACTGCTAGTATATATATATATATATATATATATATATATATATATATATATATATATATATATATATATAAACTAGCAGGGAGATCCGGCATTGCCCGGGATTGAATATCTTTATTGTCATCGAAATCCGTAAAATCTCCCGGAAGAATGCTTCAAATGCCCTCATTCAGTAACTTAGTCCAAAATATATGTTATTCTACATTGCATTCTAGAGAACTTACTGTTTCTTTGATAAAATTACTTTCTAGTTCATAAAAAAAACATTAAGAAATTTACGCGCAGGGTTTGAACCTACAGACCACGTCATGCAAAAAAACAAAACAAAAAAAAACAAACAAACAAAAAGAAAACAATTAAAAAAACACGTAAATTTTCAAGTTATATAAAATTCTTTGCAGTTTGAAAAAATTAAGAAATTTACGTGCGGGGTTTGAACCTACAGATCACGTCATGCAAAAAAAAAAAAAAAAAAAAGAAAAAAAAACACGCTATCAACTTAACCACTGTAGAATTTTCAAAGTCCATTGTTCTATCATTGTTGCTAAGCGACGACATGGAAAAATGGCTTTATCGATGATAGATAAATTAAAATAACGGTTTCGATTATCGATTATCGGTAATTATCGGAGGTGTTCTGAAACAAAACTACTAATATCACTCCCTAACGTATATTAAAGTTCTGTAAATTTAAATAAAAAATCTGTTCATCCGTTTCGGAGTCTATAAGGAACGCACTCACACACGCACACACAGACAAAGTTGCATTTATATAATCGAAGATATATATATACATATGCGAGATAAGACACTGATATAATTCAGATGAAAATCCTGATAGATATTACTTGAAGTAATACTTTCAAGGAAATCCTAGCCAAAAGGGAAAAGCTCAATATTTAAGAATAGAGCAATTTGCCATATATATTTTATAACTTACTATATATATATATATATATATATATATATATATATATATATATATATATATATATATGGTAAGTTATAAAATATATATGGCAATTAAGCTACACAGAATATTCCTCGTTTCATCCACGCTAGGATTCATCAGGCTTATGCACGAATCCTAGCGTGGATGAAACGCAGAATATTCTGTGTAGCTTAATTGCCATATATATTTTATAACTTACTACCTAGCTCTACCTACGTATTGAGCACTATTGAAGTAAATACTTAAAGTTTATGCATAAATTTATACTTTCTTATAATTTATGTGATTAAATGAAGTAATCATATATATATATATATATATATATATATATATATATATATATATATATATATGATTACTTCATTTAATTGCGTGTGTTTAATTGTGTGTGTGTGTGTGTGTGAAATTTCTAGATTCGTATCTAAAGTCAAAATAACATAGAGATGCAATGCATGTTTTAGTTTGAAACAAAAGAACTTATAAACGAATTATATCAAGAGCAGATGAAAAGTACTTCGTATCGCGTTCTATAATAAAGAAAGGAAATTAACTTAATTAATTTAAGACGAAGCTTATTAAAATAATAATAATAATAATAATAATAATAATAATAATAATAATAATAATAATAATACTGGCAAAGCAACTATAATTTTTTTTAATATCGGCTGTTCTGGGTGCATCATTCGAGGAGTAAGTTAATTTCATTACATCGGAAAGCGTCTTTACAAAAAAAAAAAAAAAAAAAAAAAAAAACACAGCAAAATAAATAAATAAATAAAAACACATGTATGCATACACGTTTATGTACATACACATAATCACTCACAGACACGAACACGTACACACACCCCAAAATACACACAGACATACAAAATATACACACATGCTTACACATACACATGCACACATAAACGCGCATACATACATGCGCACATATGCATACAGAATTTAACCGAATGTAGTAATCTATATATTAATACCGTCGTACCTTTAACGTACGTACGTACGTGTGCCACGGTTTCCAGATTTTAAATTATTCGATCGGGAGATCCTATTTATTAAAAAAGAGGAGAAAAGCATACTACGAACATTCAATTAGTATATAGATACGCTAATTTAATGTCCGTAGTATGTAACCCCTTTCTATCCTCCATAATATAAATCTCACATTTCTGTTTAAATGAATGTATGTATGTATGTATGTATGTATGTATGTACGTATGTATGTATGTATGTATGTATGTATGTATGTATGTATGTCATCCTATAAGGGCGAATGAACTCTTTTTCTGGGTCAACGGCCAACTAGCACCGTGTATATTTGTGTGTGTGTATATGTGTATTGGGGTGGAGAGGGCTCCCGTAAGCCGTGGTGAAGGCAACCTTTCTAGAAGAAGCAAATCTCTGATTTAAAAAACCATAAAGCGGAAGACCATTACCCGCATTAAGCTGGTCTGCAGTTTAATTTGTTGCTGGCTATCTTGCTCTTGCTTGTTGCTGGATCTCAACATTTTGAACCGAGAGAGAGACTTAGCTGTCGTACAAAGCTAAGACTCTGTAACATCATCTTTGTATAGATACTCCCTCAGGCATTTGGGCTCATGGATTTTAAATGTCTGAGGGAGTGGCACTCGTCTAACAAGACGTTGCAATCATCATCATGTCATCCTATAACTTTTGACAGAGGCGACGTATCTTCAGAAAAGACGTCACTTTTTTTTTTTTTTTTTTTTTTTACGTTCTTTTCCTCCTTCGCGGTACGGGTTGGAGCCTGCCTGCTCTCTACCACTTTTATTTTTTTGTTCAATGCACACCTCCAAACACCCAGGCAACACCGGGCACCCAGGCTAGTTTTTAATAAATAAGATCTCCCGATCACCGAAGACGCAATGTAAAACAAAAAAAGGTTTAAATAAAAAATAGAAAACGATGTCCCTTTTGTCTGAAATGTTTGAAGAAAGTGAATTAAATCAAAGACAACATCTAGTAAAAGTAGACAACAAGAAAATTCCAAAAAGCAATGTAGGAAAATTCCAAATTAGAAGATTCCCAGACCATATGGTGTTCAGAGATATTTGGATAAAAACAAAATTGGTCAACTTATATGAAATTACTGCATCTCAAACTGATAAAATATTGGCAGGTGATTGTTAATTCAATACCCACATAGCAGCAGTCGAATAGCGCAACAATTATAAGCTTTTTTGTCGTTTGGGCGGTAGGGTTTCGATCCTGGCTTGAGGTAGTTGCTTGTTTAACCGCACTGATGAGCTGTGAAACAGCGAAACAGGATTGTATGTGGATGACTATATATATATATATATATATATATATATATATATATATATATATATATATAT
>NC_136493.1:45100119-45130119 GCF_053919585.1 Euprymna scolopes | reverse complement strand
TTGCAGCATTAGGAATTTATTATATAATGTTATGAATTGAATTTTAAAAAAATTTTCAGTTTTAACTAGTCCTTTACTTTTATATATATTACAATAGAAAAATGCGAGCATGAAAAATAATATGATTTAGCTTAAACATGGATAAGTAAAGGACTAGTTAAAACTGAAAAAGAATTTTTTTAAATTCAATTAATATATATATATATATATATATATATATATATATATATATATATATATATATATATATATATATATATATTAAATCCACAGAACAGTGTTTCATGGTGTACAGCTGATGATCCCTTAAAAAAATAAATTATTATCGGTACTATAGTAAATTCGAGAAAGCAAGTTTGTACAGTGATTGCAGGTGATTGAATGACTTGCTGACTAAATGGTTTTCTAACGAATGATAACTTTTTTGTATAGTTTTAAAGGTTAAAAACTTCCAAGACTATATATATATATATATATATATATATATATATATATATATATATATATATATATATATATATATTTCCACATTCAAGCAATATTGCTGAACATACTCACACACATATTTATTGCATGTAAATTTTCTTTAGAAATCTTTATTTGAAAGTCAAAAAGATTTTTTAACTAAAATATCTGTTTAGTATTGCGCTTTTTTAAATGCGTCTCAGTAATTACCTTGATTAGTTTTTATTTTATTTCTTTTTCTTTATTATTTTTTTGTTTTTCTTTTTTTTCATCTTCCTTTTTCTTTATTTCCCTTTTCTTTTACTTTTTATCTTATTTATTTTGCCTTCTTTTCCTTTGTCTTTATTTTCCGTTTTTTTTTTTTTTCATTTTCTTTATTATTTTTTCTGTTTCTTCCTTTTTTTTTTTTCATACTTATCATCTCAATCGGTCGTTGATCTTATCGTTTTCTATTCTACGGTGACATGTCAGCAGCGAAACGTATCAATTCAATTAAGGCAACATGTACGCCGACACGTCACCGCCCTACCCTTGAATATAGTGACGTGAAAGAGAGCGCTATCAAGCTACAGTCGGCTTATATTTCAAACTGGTAAAAATCGCATGTCTACGTTAAGTTAGCAGATTGTTCATTTAATCTGAAAATATTACATCATTATGGCTGTAAATCAGATATCTTTTTTCTTTTATATAAAATAAATTATGTAGAAATATAATTTTTTCCCCGTCATATTTTTTAAAAATCCGACGCAAATAGCATTCTGATACATCGATACTTGATTCGACACAAATAGCATTCTATCCGACGTAACAATACTTGATTCGAACTAGCTTATTTTTTATTTTTTATTTTTTTGTTCTGCTATAGCTTATCTCCCGTCAGATTAAAAAAAAAAAAAAAAAAAAAACTGACACAATTAACATTCTTTACGACATACCAATACTTGATTCGAACTAGCCTATTTTTCGTGTCTTCTACTGCTATATCATATACAGTTATATAGTTTATCTCCCGACAGATGAAAAAATAAATCCGATACTTCTATCCTACATAACAATACTTGATTCGAACTAAATATTTGTCGTATCTGCTTTCGCTATTTTATATGCAGGAATATATTTCATCACGTGTCAGATTTTTCGAAATCAGACTCGAATATTATACTAACATACTGATATTTGATTCGAAATAGCCTATTTTTTTGTTTCTATCTTCCACTATGGAGGAATATATTTTATTTTCTGGGATTTTCTTTCGCAAAATAATTATTCCAGCTAAGAAAACATTTAAATTGGATACTTTTTCCATCTTTCATTTATGATTAAAAGGGGGTAAAAAAAACAAAAAAAAACTCATATGTTAAGAACTAGATGGAGTGACCGGCTATAGTTGTGTTTATCACATTTTCCTCTCTCGCACAACCCCATGTGGGAAAAAATATCATACTTTTAGTCATAATAGTTTACATACTACTTACATAATTTGTGACTTGTTAGTTTAATGCAAAGCTTTTTGTTTGTGCATAAACAAATGAAGAATTGTCAAAGTGACGGTAAATGTTTATATAAATACTTAGTAGATATCATTTACGCGACGTCGATTCCATAGTTCACTGAGTAGAATTGCTTACTATCAGCTACATGGTTGCAAGTTGGATTCTTGTCTGTGAATGTTTGTTATTTAAGCCATAGTAAAAGGATGCGGATAAAGTGATAGCGCGTATTTATGCATATTTATTTATTTATTCCATGACGTGATCTGTAGGTTCAAACTCCGCACGTAAATTTCTTATATCTTTGTTTCGTTAACTGCAAATAATTTTACCAAACTTGAAAATTTACTTGTTATTTTTATTTATTTATTCATTTATTTATTGCATGACGTGGTCTATAGGTTCAAACTCCGCACGTAAATTTCTTATATCTTTGTTTCATTAACAGCAAATAATTTTACCAAACTTGAAAATTTACGTGGTATTTATTTATTTATTTATTGCATGACGTGGTCTGTAGGTTCAAACTCCGCACGTAAATTTCTTATATCTTTGTTTCATTAACTGCAAATAATTTTATCAAACTTGAAAATTTACGTGGTATTTATTTTTATTTATTTATTTATTGCATGACGTGGTCTGTAGGTTCAAACTCCGCACGTAAATTTCTTATATTTTTGTTTCATTAACTGCAAATAATTTTATCAAACTTTAAAATTTACGTGTTTTTTTTATTTTTATTTATTTATTTATCTATTGCATGTCGTGGTTTAAACCCCTGCAAGTAATTTTCTTAATGTTTCTTTTTTTTCGATAACTGGAAAAAAGTTTATATAAAATAATTTTACAAAAGAAACAGTAGGTTCTCTAGAGTGCAATGTAAAATAACATTTTGGACCAAGTTACTGCATGGAAGCGTGTAAAGCTTCATCCCGAGCGATTTCAAGGATTTCGATGACAATAAAAATTATGTAAGTGTGAAATATTAGTTGATCACCATTCAATCGCGAGCAACGTCGGGTCTTCTTGCTAGTATATATATATATATATATATATATATATATATATATATATATATATATATATATAAAATGAAAATTACAATTGAAATTACCAAAATGATCCAAGATGGTAAAATTAAAGTAAATTATAAATATTAAAGAATTAATATTTATAAAATTATCTCAGCCAGATACAAAAGCTCGATAAAACCAAATAGGAAATAGAGCTTATAATATGAGCAAACAGTTAATAAAATATGTTAAAAAAACACTTTGAAATGAGTTAAAAACATATTTTGTCTGAAAAGGAAACATTAGATCAATGGATAGTCCTTAATCCGCGGAGTTTCGAAGAAATACTCTCCTTCTCATCAGAGGGTAGGAATTAGCAAAATGCGGGATCGGATTTTGCATGCAGAAGTATTTGATGAAACAACAAGTAAGTCAAAGATCTTACTTGAAAACAATATATATATATATATATATATATATATATACACACACCTTTTTTACAGGTTTATAATATATTTTTGAAAATTTGAATCAATTTTCAATATCACTATAATATATATATATATATATATATATATATATATATATATATATATATATAGTGACTGCCAAATTTATGAAGTGTTTTTGATTTTCGTAACAGAGTCTGTTTTCAAAATCTATCTAAAATCAAGTAATTATCTAATCAATATAGAATTTTCACCGATTAATAAGTAAAGAAAGCACTTTATAAATGTGTAACTTTTTTTTTTCATATTCGTTGTATAAATATATTTTGAGGGGATTCATACCTCCCTTGCTTATTTGTCTCTTGTTCGACCTCATAAACTACTTTTACCATCACAATGAATGCATTGACGATGGTATGCACGAATTTTAGAAAGGCGAACCGTTGCAAGATACATCTGCCTTACTTAAAAATGCTAGGTTTATTTTGGTGTCTTTAGTTAAAAACCAACCACTCAATATTTTTGCTGATGAGGAGACTTTGCTTTCAAAAACTATATGATAGAATTATTGTCCAAGACTCAATGTCTATCACAATAAAAACATCGTTTCCGAAACGATCGTACAATTTATTGATTTTATTTGTTCTTCCTTATGAAACCAATTTTTAATTTTTAATATTAATTATAAATTATCAATCATATTACTTAATATTAAAATAGCTCTAGGATATACATGCCTATTGAGCTTTTTATATATCTACATTATAACGAGCACTGTTTTCTTTTAATTTAATTGTATTATTGAATGCACTAATACATTTAAATATACTCTGCTCTTTAGACTCTTGTTCTAATCCCCAAAGTATATATATATATATATATATATATATATATATATATATATATATATATATACACACACACACACACACACACATATATATATATATATATATATATATATATATATATACACACACATTGAAATCGTCTTACATAAATGCAAATACGTTTCACCACCCTAGTGACTCAGCAGTTTTATACGGTCCACCCTCCTAGGCCGTTTCCTCCTATATTTCGGGGCAATTAAGTTTATTGCTGACTGCCTGAGGTCGCCCTATCGGGGAATGCTGACGATATTGCCCAGCCACCTTTTTTCAGACTTTGTGTCTCATCTTCCTGCGGTGAGAAGAGGGTGGGTGGGTAAACAGACACCTCACATTGATTGTACCAGCATATTTAAAAATGATGAGGAACACTTAAATCCGTATAATAGATAAAAACGAAACAGGACCGGCAATGCGAAACAACAAAGCTCTAGATAACAACAACAAAAGCAACAACCGCAACAATTACACGACGGGTTTCAAATCACGCCTTCTCGGATGAAATCGGTCAGACAGTCTAGTAGCTTTTAGCAGTGTTGCGCGGAGGATAACAGTCAAAGGTGTCAAATTAGCGATATCATTATTACTTTCAATTCATCTAACACCCCCCCCTCCTCTGCTGAAACGGAATCGTTTACGTAAGTCAATTTAAATGTTTATATAATGAACATTTGTAGAGTTATGTCTATAATTGCACACACACACACACACACACACACACACACACACACACACAAAAAAAAAAAATGGCTGTTCATATTATTAATACATTTAAACTTGTTTAATTCGAGGCGGACAAAATAACGTAGAATAATAAGCTGGTTGTCATCGAGTCGGTCAAGTTTCGATCCCAGCTTGAGACAATTACTTATCTAGCCGCACTGAGGAGCTGTGATACAACGAAACAGCCTGACTAAATATTCTCTCTGCCATGGTTTGGGTATATATAGTTGATATGAACTGCCAGACGCATATAAGCGTATAATGCAATGCGTTTTTTTTTTTTTTTTTTTTTTTTTTCAAAAAAAAAATGGAGCTTGGCGTAGCGGTTATAAGAGCCGAGTTTCAATTATACATTGAGGCAATTGCTTGTCTAATTATACTGGGACCTTGGGGAGGCTTATTGCCATCCAAATTCCAGTTAAAAATAATGATAGTTGTGTAGAATAAACTACATTTTGGACTAAGTTACTCCATGGATGCATGTGAAGCCTCTTCCCGGGAGATTTCACGGATTTCGATGACAATTAAAATATAGTAGTGTGAAATATTCGTTGATCATCATTCAATCCCGGGTAAGGTCGGGTCTCCCTGCTAGTACTATATAATCCCGGTAAAGATATAGAAGTAGAAACTATCGGTCTGCATAAAGATAATGACCTCGTTGTAGCCAAAAACGCTGATGCAATGAATATAAAAAAAGAATTATAATGAACAGAATTAAAGTAGATATAACGTGAAACATTAAAATAGTTAAACCAAAATTAATTTTGCTGGCAAAACCGTTAACTTAATTTTGTCATTGTCCTATATTTTTCACCCAGACAGTCGCTTTGACTCGTTCTGAATGCATTTCCTGTCTACTTAACGCCAACTCCTCATACTTCTACCCAATAATGTTCCTATTTACTTGCCTCTCCACGAGGGCAAAGTTAGACACGAGGTCAGTTAGTGAGACAATAATAATTACTAGCAGAACCCGTGGAAATTCCACGGTAGTTGAAAGCATCATCACACAAGCAAACAATAGATTGTCCTTCAATAGAATAATAAAGTGTTTCTAATTATTATTATTATTATTAGTAGTAGTAGTAGTAGTAGTAGTAGTAGTAGTTCCGATCAGGCCGTGAATTAAAAAACTACATATTTTTCTAGTCAAATATAGAGAACTGCTTGAGATATATTATTACTGATTCTCTCTCCTCTGATCTCGAGTGCGTGGTTCAGTGGGGGAAAAGGTGGCTGGTTACCTTTAATGCATCCAAAACCAAACTGCTATCCTTACATCATCAACGCTCTGATCCCCATCTGGCATCAATTGTGATGGATGGCTCTCGTCTGGGTGAGGCCCCGTGTTTTGACAAGCTTCTGGGTTTGACCTTTACTCCTGATCTGAAATGGAACACGTACATCAAGTCTGTTGCCAAGGTCGCTGGAAAGATGGTGGGATCCTTCTACCGCTCCAGAAGATATCTCACTACGGATGCAATTCTCTATCTATATAAAAGCCAAGTACGTCCAAGGATGGAATACTGTTGCCATATCTGGGCAGGAGCTGCTAAAAACAGCCTATCCTGCCTTGACAGAGTACAAAATAAACTTCGTGGCTTAGTGGGGAATGCCCTTTTCTCTACCCTGCAACCTCTCTCCCACAGAAGAGACGTTGCGAGCCTGTCCTTGTTTTATCGTTATTTCCATGGCAGATGCTCGTCTGAACTCCAATCTCTGGTCCCCCCTCGCCAATCTTTCACGAAAAACACCCGTCTAGCTGAATCCACTGTGAAAAATTTCCCCCACTCTATATCTGTGCCTAAATCAAAACGCAGATTCCATGAACAAAGCTTCTTTGTTAGAACTGCACGCCTGTGGAACTCTGTTCCGTCTGCCTGCTTCCCTCCGGACTACAACTTGGATGTCTTCAAGTCCAATGTTAACAAATTCCTAATGAACCGCCCCCTTAAGTAAACATTTCAGCAAATCTCCTCACTAACATAATGTACTTGCAATAACCCTTATCCCTGAGTGGCTTCCGGGCCTTGATAAGTGGTGATCACTGTGTAAAAAAAAAAAAAAAAAAAAAGAAATATAAGTATAGTGAGACATCACTTTTCTAGGGATTATAATTCAATCAAAGTGGCTTGTAAATCTCTTAGTAATAATTGTGTCACAATCTTTTCTTAATAATCTGATAATTTGCCAAATAAGAAATAAGATTAGATAGAAATATGTTACATGTCAACCTTTGACATTTTTTTTCATAGTTATAGGAAAATGGAATGAGTATGTATGGAGTGCGTTTTCGTTGTGGTAGAAGATAAGTGTCCAGCAAGTATTTCAGGTATTTACATTCCCTTGATTGAGGATGTAGATTATGAAGAATTTGTCCCTGAAGACAGCCCGAAAGCTACCAAAAGAAATCACACAACGAATAGAATTTCCCGGGTATGGAATGTAATTTAGCCACCAGAAGTTAGTGATTGGAATTTTGAATGCTCGGCTTATGAACAAAAGTAGGTTAGAAAATAGCGGATAGTGATTAAAAAGTTCTATTGGAGATAAAAATAAAAATAAAGTCAAACGTATTGTGATTAAAAGGAAAAATTGCAATAATTGTTGCGTAATTGCTGTAGACCCGTGCGAGGGGTCACAAATCAAAGAAACCACATGTAGTGTAAAGTGTATAAAATATAATATGTATTTATCATAAAGAATACAGGAGCCACTAAAGTTGTATGAGAGGAATGTGTTCGTAGCATGCGGTTAAACATGGTATGTTTATTTAGCCCGTTGGCCCCGGCCTTGGCATTATCTACTACCATTTGGAGTCCGACGCAGCTTAGGCACCAGAGCCAGTAGGGGGAAGTGGGGTGTGCGGGGGTCTTTGCTAAGCTAGGCTAGACTTGCATTAAAACAAGTAATTCATTAGTTTATTCCTACAATAGAATCACTATCATACTAAAACGTCTTCATTCTTACCATGTACCTATTTAAAATCAGTATAACTCCCCAGTTTATGGGATGGCAGGCGACATATTTAAAAAAAAAAATAATATTTACAAAACAAAGGGATTTTTTTAATATATATATGGGAGTAAGATGAAGGTGAAGGGGCAAAACTAGCAAACACCCAAAAAGAAAGAAAAATAAAACAATTAAACAAAATGCCTATGGGGGCGGGTTAGTAAGTGGTCCCTCCCTACCTACTCGCTAATCATCAAATGGAACGCCCACTATCTTCCAGTCCCCCCAAAAGGAGGTGTGAAAGCAAGCAGGTCGTTCCCTAATGGGGAGTGGAGGACCTAAGGGACAGCACTTCCACGAAAATAACACAAGGTTGGGGTCGTCGGGGATGGTCGGCGTCTTCCAAGATATGATATGTAAGGGGTTAAAATCGACCTGGGACAAAACAAACAGGTGGACTGGGCATCTTTGGAAGCTCTCCTAGTGCTGATGAAAAATAAAGAGTCAGGAATAGGATCAACACTCATTCATACCCTACTCTAGGCCCTAATAAAGAATTTGTTTTCCACTCTGGGTGGTTACTCTGCCTAACTACCCTCTACCCGAGGGACATCTATCTGTCAAGGGGCTGGGTTCCGAAAAAACAGGGACTCCAGCACCATCCAACCAATGACTACTAGGGCGGGAAAACGAACTCGAACCTAGCGCCTCGTCGGATGCACAAACTAGTGTTATGCACCCATCTCCTATCAAAGTCTATGCAGTGCAATCTTTTTCAATCACATCTGATCTTTATTTTAAGTTGATGCTTAAAATAAACAACTAGATCGTGATCCGAAACAGATTTCCCCTCATAGACAATGCCCAGATGTGAAACCAATGCCACTAACCTAGCTACGGCTAGGACCACTAGAAACACCGACCATTTCTCTCCATCAAACGGCGGGTCCACATTGTCGACTACATACGCTAAATCAAGTGGCACCGACCGCTCAGGGTTGATGCGAGCCGTTATCTCTCTGACATACTCCCAGAGACTCCGAACTCCACTGCAAATGAAAGAACGCATATTCTCTTGTCTCCTCCTCCTCTTCATTATTGCAGCGTGGGCAGGGGGGATAATAATATTCTCTATTCCTGCAGTCCCTGGCTAGTCTGCCAAAGAGTGACAGCGCGTCTCGGACTAGCCTCAATGTAATGGAAAACTCTGAAATGTTTATATGGCTACTGGCTGGCGCCCAACTCCACAGCAAGAGAACTTCCCCCCTCGACAGATGTAGCCAGTCCACCAGCAGATCGTTTGCGGTTCCCACCACTAAATCCTCATATAGCCTCCTCCTAGACCGCGCAAGGTCACTGGACCCCGGCAATGCCCTAAGGGTGGCTCGGCATTCAGTGAGGAAACACAATTCCGCCGCCGGTCTTCTGCAACCTTCAGTGGTAGGGGCGGATATGATCCATGGAAAGGCTTACTTTATGGTTAGTACCCAGTGTGTTTCTTCTAACAGTGTCCGACTCAGGAACGCCAATCTTTCAGCATGCTTATGACTCTGCAGGTCAGGCATTCCTAAGCCTCCCTCGCCAAGTTTCTGTGTACAGACCTGTCTACGGACATATGGCTTTCCTCCCTTCCACAGAAGTTTAAACAGGAGGCGCTCTAAAGCCTTAAAGTGGTCCGCAGGCAGGGGAAGAACAGACAAGCGGTAAAGAATTAATGGAAACACAACGGAAGTAGCACATGCCTCTGCACGGACAATTTCCTCCGAATCCAAGTTCCTACTTCCGACACGACCTTCGTCTATACCTCTGACCAATTCTTGTCCAGCTGGTGTCCAGGCCCGAACCACACTCCTAACCGGGCCATCTGTCCAGCCAAACGCATCTGGAAGCGAGTTTACCCCAGTCCAAGCGCCCAACCGCAGGCCAACGGACTTGCTGCGATTGACTACGGCCCCTGTGACAACTTCATACACAGTGATCGCCTCCATCACCGCTCTAATATCGCTTTGTTGCGCAACAAAAACGGTGACATCATCAGCGTACGTGAACACCCTGGCAAATTTGCTGCCAGGTAGAGCTATGCCACACAGGACTGGTTTCGTCACCTCATCCCTTACTTTGCGAAGGAAGGGCTCCAATGCCAGGACATATAACAGACGCAACAGTGGACAACCCTGGTGTACCAACCGAGAGATCCCTAAGGGCTCCTACAAGCTACCATTTACTTGCACCACTACCATGGGATCACGATACAGACCAGAAACACACTTGCGGAAGTCCAGACCAAAGCCGGCGGTCTCTATAACAATCGGACGCCTTGGACTGATCTAAATTGATCAGCGTGGCTTCCGTGTTGGCTTCTAAACCCTCTGTGATCGTGCGCATCAAGTGCAAGTTGTTTTGAATCAATCAGCCCTTCACAGCATAGTTCTGCTCCGGCTCAACCAGTCACCAATAACCTTCAGTCGGTTTGCAATAACGCGGGACAAAATCTTTAACTCTGTGTTTAGCAGTGATGGGCCTATAGTCATCTAGATTCCCTCCACCATGCCATTCTCCCTTCTTCAGAAGCGTGACCACTCCTTTGGTAACCTGCCCAGGGATCGAGCCCTGCGCAAACCAGTGGTTAAACACGCCCTTCAGAAGGGGCACGAACATGGGCGACAACCTCAAGAACAGTTCGTAGGGCAGATCATCGAGTCCTAGAGATTTAATATAGCCAACGTGCTTCAACGCAGTAATGATCTCATGCTGTGTAACCATCCCCTCGCAGCTAGCCGCGGGGTGAGCCAGCTAAATAGCTGCCAAACTCCCGACTGCGGAGTCTGGGTAGTTGGGTAAATCTCTCCTCCAGATGTTGTCGAAACCCATTGCAAATCTCCAATGCCGATACGAGTGTGCCCTTCCAGGGTTTTCACCTCCCGAATGTAACGGCCCAAGCCACGTTTTAGGGTGTCCCCACACTGAACAGCGTCAACATTTACGGCTTCGTTGGAGACACTTTTTAATCTAGATCTAACTACTTGACCCCCATATCGCTTGCTAGCCAAGTGATCCAGGTCCCCCTTAACTAGCGGTAGCTCTAGGGGATCCTCCCCTGCCACCACCCGTGTCAGCCTATCCTCTAGGTGCCTTTTGGTCCGAGCCCTTGTAAACGCGAAGCGTTGGCTATATTGGACGCAACTAACCTACCAGCTACTCCCGGTCACTGCCCTCACTAACTCCCGCTGAATCCCCCACTAACTCCTGCTGAATTAGTGTTGTCAGCTGCTGCCGGAAGTCTTCCAACTCCAACAAGCTTCCAGTAGCCAGCCAACCTAGGTCTATTACCTTACTTCAAACGGGCCATAACTAGTTTGTCATCCGAATGACCTAGCCAGTGGAATGTGGGGCAAGATAAGAAATCTATGTCACCTTTTCTAACTAACATCCTATCCAAGTAGGTACTTGGACGGGAGGCCATATGATTTTGTCACGTCCACATCTCCGGGTGATCCAGATGGAATCTGTTGACAAGATCGCACAAGGCCATCAGGTCAGACAGGCTGCTTTCACACCTCTCCGACCCTCTATCTCCCCCGACCTTATCTATTTTCGGGTCCAGGATGGAATTCCAGCCTCCCCCCCCCCCATTAACACTACCCACTCCGGACCCGAAGAGAGAAACACCTCCACCCGCCGAAAAAAGGAAACCCTCTCACTGCAGACGTTAGGTGCATAAACGGCCATGATCTGGAACTCGCCGCTTTTAACAGCAACATCGACAATGACCAACCTCCCACGAGCGTCCGTATGGACAACGGTAACCGTCGCAGACAGGGTGCGAGTCACTAGAACAGAAACCCCACAGCTACGGAGATTGCCATATGCTGAGTAAACGTCAAAGTCGTTTACCAATCCAACAAAGTGGGTTTCCTGCAATGCAGGTATGTCTACCTCAAGGGCCACGAGATCTCTCAGCACGTGAGCAGCCTTGCTTCGGGATCTCATGCCCCTCGCATTAAAACTAGCTAGGTTCAAGGCCATGACCATTATTCCCTAACTAGTAGTATTCGTCACAGATGGGTCTGAAATCTTCGAGTAAGTCCATCGAAGGTCTGACCAAGACTGCCTGTGAGCAGGTCGGACGTAAGCCGTCCGTCTCATGCCAGGCCCCCGACGTCCAAGAAGAACGTCATTTTTAATGCCTTATAAAAGGATGGGTGAATTTATATTTATTTTAATATGATTTGTCAGTAGGTAATAATGTTATTACCGGAAATGCGTTGGAATTTATACTTATTTCGACATCATACGTAGGTACGTAATAATGCTTTTACCTGAAATGCGTTGGTTTAAAAGATCAATAATGTACACCAACACCCCAATAATTTTACTTATTTTCACATAAAATTTTAAGTAGACAATAATGTTATCACCCGAAATGCGTTAATTTGGAGAGGAAATGGTTATAACGATTTTTACCAGATAAAGAGTGACTTAACATGAAACTTTAAATAGGTAATAATCTTAATTTGGAAAGGAAATTGTTTTAATCATTTTTCACTGAGATGGATGAATCAGAAACTAAGAGAAGAGATTGCTAGGTTGTGAAAAAAAACAAAAAAAAAACGTCCATCGTGTCAATCCATCTTGGCCTTTTGGTCAAGATCAAAGTGTAGTATCTGTTCCGGCAGATGCTGCAGGCTATGACTAGCTATGACTAGCTATGACTAGCAAAGACCAGATGTGGGGGCAACCCCACATGCCTGACCATTAACCAGCGCCCATTTCCCACCTCTCGGGAGCTGGTCCCCTTTTTCCCTTCCCCCTCCCTTCACTCCTCACATTAAAAATCGGCCTTGTGCCTAATTTGCTCGGTGGGGGAGCAAATAAATACCATCTGTTCCGGCAGATACTACACTTAAGATAATTTGTACCAGTCAATGGAGGGGAAACCCTCTATACTGGGACAATTATTATTTTTGGTAACCAGAGTGCCCCCTTTTTGCCTACTTTTCGGGGAGCTGGTTTTTACCTCACATTAAAAACGGCCTTGTGCCTAATTTGCTCAGTGGGGGAGCAAATAAATACCATCTGTTCCGGCAGATACTGCAAGCTATGACTGGCTATGACTAGCTATGACTAGCAAAGACCAGATGTGGGGGCAACCCCACATGACTGACCATTAACCAGCTCCCATTTCCCACCTCTCGGGAGCTGGTCCCCTTTTTTCCCTTCCCCCTCCCTTCACGCCTCACATTAAAAATCGGCCTTGTGCCTAATTTTCTCGGTGGGAGAGCAAATAAATACCATCTGTTCCGGCAGATACTGCAAGCTATGACTAGCTATGACTAGCAAAGACCAGACGTGAGGGCAACCCCACATGCCTGACCATTAACCAGCTCCCATTTCCCACCTCTCGGGAGCTGGTCCCCTTTTTCCCTTCCCCCTCCAGTCACTCCTCACATTAAAAATCGGCCTTGTGCCTAATTTGCTCGGTGGGGGAGCAAATAAATACCATCTGTTCCGGCAGATACTGCAAGCTATGACTAGCTATGACTAGCAAAGACCAGATGTGGGGGCAACCCCACATGCCTGACCTTTAACCAGCTCCCATTTCCCATCTCTCGGGAGCTGGTCCCCTTTTTCTCTTCCCCCTCCCTTCACTCCTCACATTAAAAATTGGCCTTGTGCCTAATTTGCTCGGTGGGAGAGCAAATAAATACCATCTATCTTGGCCTTTTGGTCAATATCAAAGTGTAGTATCTGTTCCGGCAGATACTGCAAGCTATGACTAGCTAGGACTAGCTATGACTAGCAAAGACCAGATGTGGGGGAAACCCCACATGCTTGACCTTTAACCAGCTCCCATTTCCCACCTCTCGGGAGCTGGTCCCCCCTTTCCCTACCCCCTCCCTTCACTCCTCACATTAAAAATCGGCCTTGTGCCTAATTTGCTCGGTGGGGGAGCAAATAAATACCATCTGTTCTCCAGATGCTGCACTTCCATTTCTTGTTCTCTTTCGGTGGAGGAGAAATCCTTCATGACTGAGACAATTTTTACTTTTGTACCTTTTCTCCACGTTAAAAAACGACCCTGGTGTCTAACTCTGTCCCGTGGGGAGGCATAGTAGATAGGTACATAGGTGCCCTGTGCTCAATTCTAGATGATCTAGAGAAATAGCTAAACTCCACCGGAAGAAAGTACGGCATCACTGTACTCCAGAAGTCAGTTCTGCTTGGCATAGCAAACATCCTACGTCAGACACTGTCCGTTTAATTAACCCTTTGAATATGCTCACTAGCTTTATGGTAGAAACCTGGTCTTGTGTGAAGAATAATATCACCGGTGTAAAGCATCTTAAAAACTGTGAAATTAACGAACATAATAATAATAATAATAATAATAATAATAATAATAATAATAATAATAATAATAATAAAGTAAACACATGCGACATTAACCCCTCCTTTCTATGGGGGTCGATTTATGTTCTATCATATAAAGCTTCCTCATTGTAAACAAATAATATATAAAAAAAAGTCATAACAACCGGTGATATTTTGGCCCAATAAAAGTTTAAAATCCGTCGGGACAACACATTGTAGACAGATTGGCGCCTCCTCTGAAAAACGAGAAAGACGTTTCATTGGGTTACGTATAGTAAAATGTCCTTCGCGGGTTTTGGTGACACCTTATACTAACTAAAACAGCATATCTAGAACACAACAAAGGCTGTTCTTAGACTTTGCGTTGAGATCATTAAAATATTTTGTTCAAACACACAGGTCATCCTCCGAAGTTTTGTTTTATTAACTAGCGGGGGGTACCCAACGTTGCCTGTGTGTGTGGGGACGTAGTAAGGAACCTCCAGGAAGGGGGGTGTAAAATAATGTGGTAGTAGCGGGATGGGGGAGGGAGATAAAAACATCAGTAGGCAGTTTGGCTGAAGAAAGATGTTAAAAAAGAGGTAGTAGGTCAGCAGACTCAAACCAGTTACGCGAAGGAAGAAAAAAATATTTTAACGTCTTAGTCGATGTCCATTGCGCCGCCCGAAGTCTAGAACGTTTAAATTAAGCATAGTCAATCCAACGGTGACGATAACTTGCGAAAATGTCGGCGAAAAATACGACACCTCCTTGTACAAAACTGCCCAATATAGAGTGAAAGAATAAATTTTTTTTTGCCAATTTTTTTTTATATTTGTCGTCCGAAGGATCGACCTGAAAAACGATACCGATCTTGTGAGGATTCGCCGCGTGTGTCGAAAATTTTTGTGATACATACAAGTACACACACACACACACACACACACACACACACACACACACACACACACACACACACGCACACACACATTTTGTCTTTTATTTATTAGACTGGCGGTAGTGCCCGGCATTGCCCGGCATTGCCCGGGTGTTTGGAGGTGTAAAAGAAAAAAAGAAGAATGTTTTCGTAGGCCAGTAGGCTTGAACCCGAAGGCAGAGATGTTATAATAGTTGAAATTAAACAATTAAAAAGTTAAGTAACATTTGCATAAATTTAATGAGGTCAAACATCATGCCCCCGCACTTAACTTTGGCTGCTAGGCAGTTTTTTTTTTTTTTTTTGGTTTTGTTTTGTTTCGCCAAGATGTTGTGGGAAACCAATCCCTCCATAAATAGGAAGTGCCCAAATGAATAGCAATTATCTGATATGACGGTTTTCACCGCATTGACCAAAGCTGAGTTGCTTTCTGGGCGTCCCCGGCGGGAAAGCTGATGGAATTCCATTCACTCCATCAGTTTCCCTTTATTTATACTAAAAAGCTGAACAAACATGTGACAAAACGGAATAGCGCGAATTTTATAAAAGTTGATCCGAATAAATCTAAACATGACGTCCGTTCGCAAATCATGGATATTATAATCTAAGGAGTATATAAAAAGTTGTAAAAAATAGTAACCCCCAGAGAACCCCGGCGAAAAAAGCCATTGCTGAACATACAGAAATGCACACGCCGCGTTTGCCTTTTATATATATAGATAGACTAGCAAGCCATCCAACCGTTGCCCGGTCGTAAAATACGCATAAATATATTTTAATCATACAGATTTCTTATTTATTATTCTAGAGCCAATTTTCTATCGATTATTAATCAGTACACAGTAAGGATGTCAAAAGTTATAACAAAATATATGACTTTGAAACCATCCGTTAAAATTATTAGGAAGACGAATAATTCATACTGTAGCAGCCACACCACTACCTAGAGACACATGATGAAATAGAAGAACGAATCAACGAAACCGCCACCCCATCAGCTCGTGCAATGAAACGGAACCGTTCTCTTTTTCGTATCCGATAACAAGTGCCACGAAGGAACAATTGCATTCATGTCCGCAATTTGATCATAGCAGCCATTGTTGTTCGAGTCAAAGATGTAAAACAAGCTAAACATATAATATTTCAGTGTTTTGTTTTTGTTTTCTTTTCTTTAGATGTGGATTGATAACTTGTATTCTTTTGATTATTTGAGTTATCATCATCCTTATATTTATGGACTAGCATGGGTGCCCGGCGTTGCCCGGGTGTTAGGAGGTGTATGCTGAGCAAAAAACAAAAACAAAAAAAAACAACAACAACAAAAAAGGTCAATTTGATTTTACCCCTATTATGACCCCTTAACTAATGTAAGTAAAGAAGTGCACAGCGTCAGGATAACCAACAAAAGATAGTACTTATGCAAAGAATGTACCGTGCTGAAATAATACCGTTATTTAGAAAGCTATTCTTAACATGGGGAGGGAGTTTTGCATCTATTCTATACTTTCACCTAACAATTTAATAAACAAAAATAGATAGTATGTATGCATAGAAAATACCGTGCTGAAATAATGTTATTTAGAAAGACATTCTTAACATGGGGATGGTACTTTGTAACTATTCTGTCCTTTCACCTAACAATTTAATAAACAAAAGTTAAACTTAAGCAGACAAGGAATAAAAAAAAACGGTAAATTTTTAGATTAGGTCAAAAACATGGTACTTATGCAGAGAAGCTAACCCGCTGAAATAATGACGTTATTATTTAGAAAGCCATTCTTAACATGGGGATAGGGGTGTTTTGTAACTATTTTGGACTTTCACCTAACAATTTAATAAACAAAAGTTAAACTTAAGCAGACAAGGAATGAAAAAAAAACGGTAAATTTTTAGATTTGGTCCACCTCCACAATTTTCTTTTAAATGACGACTTTTGTAGGTTTTCGACTATGCTGAATACGGAAATCGCATTGAAATTTTGCAGAAATAAGCAATTATCGAGATATTAAAAATTTGTATAATGCATTGTAATCTCTGGTAGCCGTCTTTTTTACACGCTTGGCGCGTCATAAACAAATCTACGCGCGTAACAAAGATGGCCGTCAAAAAATACAATGCATAAAACAACTATCTATATCTCGATAAGTACTTATTTCTGCAAAATTTCAATGCGATTTCTGTATTCAGCATAGTCGGAAACCTTTAAAAGTCGTCATTTAAAAGAAAGTTGTGGAGGTGGATCTAATCTAAAAAAATACCAAAAAAAACATAAACCTTTAATTAAGCTTGGAAATACGATTTAAAAAAATAGCGTGGATCAGTAAGTGCATTAGCACCCATTAATCGACTCACGTGACCTTATTGCCAAATAAGGTCCGGCTACAATGCTGAACGCGCCGTTCACATTGTTTTTTTGGGGTTTTTTTTTCAAGTTAAATTCAACTTTCACAATATCTTTTTATTTTTTTATAATTTCACAATATCTTTTTTTAATAATAAATTGTTAGTTAAAAAAGCACAGAATAGTTACAAAACACCATCCCCTCTCTATGGTAAGAATGGCTGAAAAAAATATTAGGTACTCATGTAGAGAGTGATCCGTGCTGAAATAATAACGTTATTATTTAAAAAGCTATTCTTAACATGGGGAGGGGAGGGTGTTTTGTATCTTTTCTGTACTTTAACCTTACAATTGAATAAAAAACATATCATAAAACTTTAATTAAACTTGGAAATTTGAAAAATACAAACGGTGATGGACACTGTTGATGGTGTTAAGTTTGAGAAAATGATTTAAAACTAAAAAACTAAACAAAATACTATCAGAAACCCACCGAATATGTCAGCCTATATCCATTCGTCTTTTTCAAATACATAGATAAACACTGCGTTTTTTAGCCGATTAAACATTTTACATTAAATAAAAACACTAAAAAATTATCCAGTTAGATAGAAACGTAATTTACCTTACCTTTGCTTTAATTTATTTTTTTTTGAACAACTTTTTAGAATCTGTGTATAGTAACACCCCCCTTACCCAACTATTAATTAAAAAACTCACATTTTTTAATACAACAAAAAAGAAAACTATTTAGCTTTTCAATGGTTTAGCAACTTTCGGCTTAATCCACTGAATGTTGGTCGAGCCCAAGCCATGATTGATGGTAACTCCCGAGGATACGGATCCAATTCTGCAACAGTACCATATTTTTTTTCATTTTCGCCTCTTTTTAAAAAACTTTTTAGAGTGGATTGTTGTACTAAGAATATAAGAAACATGCATTTTCTCTTTGTTTTCAGCTTTCAAAACGTATCCATTTATATACGTAATTATTTTCAATTTTCAACAAACACAACGCTTCAAGTGGAGGCAAGGAAGAAGAAAAAATCTTTTTCTCTCTTAATTTCTCTTAATTTCAATATTGCGCGGCAGGCGCGACACTCCTTCTGATGACCTGTTTTTATTTTATTTTAAATATGGAGCCGTTAACAAGACCATCCGGCTACTACTACAACTATAGAACGCAGAATTCCACCATGCGGTAAAAAAAAAAAAAAAAAAAAAAGAAAAAAAAACAGACACTTCACTGACAAAGATATTTAACATCGAAATATACCTGATATAAGCAAATAAATTTGTTTATATTTTTTTTAAATGCGTTGTTTTCAGCTTTCAAAACGTATCCATTTATATACGTAATTATTTTCAATTTTCAACTAACACAACACTTCAAATGGAAGTAAGGATCAAGAAGAAATATTTTCTCTCTAAATATATATATATATATATATATATATATATATATATATATATATATATATATATATATACATACATTCTTCAGAATAAAATTATCTAAGGTCCTGGATATGACCTTAAACTATATCCGATGGTGAGGGCTCCAGCTTGCAGGCCTTAGGGAGTGCGGAGCCACCCTTTAATTGCCATCGCTCCCAGGTCCACTCTGACCCGGAGTGGTAGCACCTGTTAGGGTCCCAACTATGGGTTAAATAGAATAAGACTTAAAAAACAAATATACTATATTAACAAATCGTTCTTCAAAATTACCAGAATCGGCATTAAATAACCTGAAAGTGGTTGATATGCCGTAAAACAAAACAACCAACCAAAAATTATCTAAGAATCAACTGGTATGGCAACCTGTGATTATAAGTCTTACAAAATATTATTGTCAGTAATATTCTATAAGTACTATCCCATCTAAATAAAAATTGCTCGGTATACCAGATAGAGCAAGTAAAGATCCAAAGGCCACTCAAGGATAAAGGTATATATATATCTATAAAGTAATAGCGTTTGTGTGTGTCTTTATTTTTTTATTTTTCTTCCTTTTAAGATTGTAATGCTGGGTATGGGGCAGCCAAACCAGCTGCCAACATTGCCCCGCTTTTTTATTGAAACTAACCGAGAGCTCTTTTTAGTATCCTCGCTGTTCCCTTAAGTGCAATTGTCTGAATCTCTTTTGCACTTGGTTCACCAGGAATATTAGTTAGGTAGGACTTCAGGTTCTTCTTCATAAGTCCTGTGGCACCTATGATAACTGGTATGATCGATATCCCCTTTAGGTTCCAGTTTCTTTTCATATCATACATGAGACCTTGGTATTTGGTCTGTTTCTCTCTTTCAGCTCTGTTAAGACCGCCATCATTAGGAACACTCACTTCAATCAAGGTTGCAACTCTCTCTGACTTATTCCATATAACTATGTCAGGTTTCACAGCAGCATTTTCAAGGTAGGTGGCTGTAGGGATTACATGGTCGTAATGTATGGTATATAAATCATTTCCAACTGTTTTTTCAGGTTGATGTTCCCAGGACTTGCTGCTACACTGGATGTTTAATTTTTTACAGATGATCCAGTGGAGGTACTTGCATACTCCATCATGTCTCGCTGTATAGTAGCCATCCCCTAGAAGAACTTTGCAACTTGATATCAGATGACCAACACTTTCCAATTCTGTGTGGCAGAATCTGCATTTATTGTCATTACTGATCCCTGCCATCTTCTTGAATGCATTGGTCATCAATCCCTGGTCTTGGGCAGCCATTATAACCCTTTCCTGATCGTAGTGGAGGGATCCTCTTTTGAGCCAGTCCAAAGAACCTTCTTTATCTATGTATTCCCGAGAAAGTTCCCCCAGAAAATACTTTGCACGCTGATGTTGTTCCCATTCTTTAAGGTTCATCTGTTGAAAGGTCTCGGTATATTTCTGCCGGCTCTTTCTTGCTATTTCTGTGGCACACTTGTTTGGTGTTTCGTCCTCATCTGAGAGACAACTCTGACCAAAATGTTTGGCCAGCTGGGTGACTGATGTTGTTCTGCTGGCTCTTGTCTCTTGATGTTCATATACTATTGAGAGGGTGTCATTCTGGGAGCTTCTCAGATACTGGCCGGTGCTCACAATAGTTGCCCTATGTTGATGATTAGTCTCTGAGAGTTCCAGACCTCCTTCTCCCCTGGGCACATACAGCCTTGGTAGACACTGATTTCTATATATTATTTTATGAAGCGTTAATAGCTTCCGTGTCTTTACATCTAGCCGGTTGATGTATTTTTGTGGCCAGTCAATGATACCAAAGCTGTATGTTATTACTGGCATAGCAAACTGGTTTATGGCAGTAATTTTATTTTTATTGGTGAGCTGGGTTTTGCATATTTTCCTCACCCGGCGTACATATTCTTTACTAATCTTCTCCCTCATCTTGGCATGTTGTATGTTCTCGTTTTCCTCAATGCCAAGATACTTGTAAGGCTCATGCTCTTCTAGATCCCTGATGTCGATGTTTTCATTAAGCTGCATATTTTCTGTGTGGGTCTTCTTCCCAGCTCTGAGTGTACATTTGGCACATTTATCCAGGCCAAACTTCATTCCGATGTCACTGGAGAATGTGTGTACTACCTGCAGAAGGTGGTGCAGATCGGTGTCAGAGCTAGCATACAGCTTAAGATCATCCATGAAGAGCAGATGGTTTATTCTCTTGCTTGGATCTCGATGGCGTCCCTGACTCAAATTGTAGGCGCTGTGATTTTACTTCAGGAGCTTGCTTAGTGAATCTATTGCCATACAGAAGAGTAAGGGAGATAAGCTATCACCTTGGAATATTCCCCTTTTGATTTTTACTTCAGGGATGATGGTTTTTCCTCCATTGTGATTTAATGATATTGTAGTTTTCCACATCTGAAGGTGAGCAGCCATTGTTTTCCTAATTACCGGGTGGACTTTGTATAACTCAAGGCACCGAAGTAGCCATGAGTGTGGCACACTGTCAAATGCCTTCTGATAATCAATCCATGCCATGCTCAGGTTTTTGTGTCTCTTCCTACAGTCTTCTAGGACGGTCTTGTTGATTAATAGCTGGTCTTTGGTACCGAGGCATTTTCTTCTGCACCCTGTCTGCTCTTTTTCAAGGTAGGTCCCAGAAGATAGATGGTCATATATACCATCGGCTATCAGACCAGTGAAAAACTTGTAGGTAGTTGTAAGGCAGCATATTGGTCTGTATTTATTTGGCCGTTGTGTCTCCTTGGTCTTGGGTATGAGGCTGGTGTCCCCCTCTGTCAGCCAGGGTGGTGTTGCTTCTTCATCTCTTAGCATCCTGCTGAAGCAATCACTGTAGTGGGGGTGGAGTGCAGTCAATTGCTTCAGCAAAATGTTTTGGATATTGTCGATGCCAGGTGCTTTGTGGTTGGATAATTGTGCCAGTTTTCTTGTTATCATACCAGGAGTTATGACTGGTTCTGGCATATGAGGCTTGGTTTCATTGAGCCTAATAATATCTTCAATCCACTGGGCCTCTTGATTATATTTACCTTCTGTTTCAAATAGAGGTCTCCAGTAGTTTTCCAGGGCTTCCTCTGCAGGTGAACTATCTACAGTAATGGTGTCCCTTATCAGCTGCCTGTAAAAAGTCCTTTGGTTTGTTTTAAACTGCCTATTTTGAATCTGGGAGTTGATCTTGTTCTCCTGATTTTTAATTCTCTGGGAAAGTGCTGGTATTTTTCCTTCCAACTCCCTAGCTGTATTATGTAATCCCTCAATTTTCTCATGGTGGTATTTGGTACAGAGTTTTTTTATGGTGGTCTTAAGTCGACCCTGTATCGAGGGATTTGCAAGGAACTGTTTTATTTGGCTTAGTTCTTTCCTACAGAGTTCAGTTGTTTTTGCAGCTTGGTCTTCCAGTGAGCTGTTGTCTAGAGACTCTGGGCCCTATTCGATGATTGTGATTGAATGTTCGAAGGTTAATTTTTCTGTCAATATAGAGGCCAGCTGCATATGTGATATGGTTGAGTTCTGCGAGCATTACTGTTGTTGGAATTAGCCTCTTGAGAGCGATGTTAACTTTGGCTATAACAGTCTTTGCTCTTCCAGCTGCTTGGATCTTGGACAAACGTGGTCTGTCCTTCATTCTCATAAACCTCACCTCTTCAATTGTGTTGCTGAGCTCCTCCTCCAAAGCTAACTGTTCATCATCTGCTTCTGGGAGTACAAATGATGGTGGTGAGTGTCTATGTGATTGTGGCGGTGATGCAGGTGGTGGTATCCTGGTAGGTGATGTAGATTCCTGTGTTGGTGTTTTTGGAGTTTCCAGCAGAGAGTTTGTGAAGGCAGGTGTCATGTCATGCAGAGACTCCAGTGGCGCAGGAGTTCCAGGAGAGCTGGGTATGTGCTGGGATATTTGGATGGGTTCTGATGGTAAAGTTGGTGGTTGTTGCTGGAGTAAGTCTATTGTGGGAATTTTTATTGGGTTTTCCAGGGGACATCTGTTGTTCACACATGTAGTCTAGTTCTCTTGTGGTGAACAATTTCAGGCTGTTATATCGTTGTGATGCAATTTTCCCTGGAGGGATGCTTGCTATTCCAGGATAAAAATGAAAAAAGATCCCCCTCCAGGTTGCTGTTCTTTCTTTTTGTATTTTATGCTTTTGTTTAGCATAGTCCGTTGCCCATATAAGTGTCCACCTCTCTTCCCTTTCCCATACCACCTCCTGTCGAAGTTTTGTTTCCTCATTCTCTACTTTCTGGTAGTCTTTTTCTGCAGTCTTCAAAGCCTCACATCTAATGGTATCTACGTCCTCTTGTGGAATATATCTTCCCATCTGTGAGATGAGGGATCGCAGGTTGTGTAAAGGTGTGTGCTTTTTCTCTGCTGGGAGGTTTGATGTTTTTATAGCCTCGATTAGTATCTTTCCTGAGCTGCGTCCCCATTTCTCAAACCTTGAGTAGTGGTAGCAGTGCAGAAGGATCTTCTTTTGCTCGACAGACCATGGCTGGGTTTTAATCCCCCCTCCTGTTTCTTTTGGGATCTGTCAAGCGGGCTGGAGGAAGGACGCTTGGTCCATCTTGATCATGGACTGGTTGCTGTCCTTGTGTGACCTCTGGGGTGATTGGGGTACCACCTTTTAAGGCAAGAAGGTTCACACCATTTCTTTCCTCTTCCTGCCTGGTGCGTAAACAGGTTGAGGGGCCCTTTTTATCCTGGGCGACGGCCGTCCAGTTTGAGTTGCTTTTGTTTGGCATTTTTCATGGTTGTTCCTCATTGTCCACGGCTTTTTATTGTGTCTGTGTGTACAACTCTATGACCAAAGAAATATAAAGTGTCTATAATGTGTGTACACCTCTCCTGGTCAAGAAATATTAATACCCATTGTAGGATGCTTCTGTCAAAGGAGACATTTATTTTTATGTGTCACTTCTATATATAGCATTCTTCACATCACATATACATTGCCTGAGTTATGGTTATTAGCATATCACATTAAATTAAATCATTTTAAATAATTAGATCGATTATATTACTTATTCGGCATAATAGCCTCGTTAATAGTGTACTATTTAAAATATAATTTAAAATGTAATTATTTAGTTTATTTTCATTTCAATTTATATTTTATTTAACTTAAATTTACTTATTATTATCGTAAATCTGAAACCTTTTAATTTTCAAACCAGAAAACCAAGGGGAATAACTGTGATAGTTTAATTCTTTGAGCACGTTATTAAATATTTTCTTTAATAGATTTGTTTTCATCTCGAAATATTCTTCTAAGTTGAATTATTATTTTTATTTTTAATCCGGAAGTAATTTTTTTTTCGCTTATTCTTAATTTTTAAGTAACCTTTTGGTACTCATGCAGAGAGTCCACCCGGCTTTCTCCGGAACATGACGCCAACAGCCGGAGTAAACTGAGCGTCGCTGAGGAAATTAACCCGAGCGTCGTAACAAGAAAAGAAAACCGACCTTAAATTTTATTAACTGTAAAGAAAAATTTTATAATAATATTTTTTGTTTTTTGTTTTGGCTATATATATATATATATATATATATATATATATATATATATATATATATATATATACTAGCAGGGGTGCCCGGCGTTGCTCGGGTGTTTGGAGGTGTATGCTGTGCAAAAAAAGCAAAAAAAACAAATAAAATGGTTAATTTTTTAAAATTTGACCCCTATTATGACCTCTTAAAATTTATTGTTTCGGGCTCAAATCACTTTATTAAGTTAGATCCAGGTTCAAGGAACCTATATCTAAAATTTCAAGTGTCTAGACCCAAAATTGTCGGAGGAGTTTGGTAGAGTTCTTAAAGGTCAAATCGTTGAAATTTGACCCCTTAACAGTCAAATTTCTGGCTGACACCCGTCACATCGATTTTCCCAAATCTCAGTACCCGGTATTTCAAATTTCGAGTCTATAGACTAAAAATTGACAGAGTTATTGCGTAGGGAAATGTACACAGACAGACAGCCACACAGACAGACAGACAGACACGTTCACTTTTATAGATATATAGATTTGGTACTCATGCAGAGAGTGCTCCGTGCTGAAATAATAACGGCCCCCTAATGTAAACGGAAGTTTTATGAAATATTTAACTGCTGAAGCACCTGTTAACAACTATGCAAGTTGTATAATGAAAAAAAAAGCATGGTTTTGTAAACTTAGTGACAGCATAATACGCGTCCTAAATCATGAGATGAAAAAAAATGAACGAATGAGCGGTTTTCGGAGATGCTGAAAACGAATATCAGTTAAATTTATTTTTATATGAAGAAATTACTACGTGGCCAGAAGATGGGTGCTCATTTTACGTTAAATTTATATAGTAAAGTGATCCCACCTTTTGAAAAGCATTTCTTAATATCATGAAAACTACTAATCTGCCCCAAATTTAAATGTGATATTCGTTTTCAGTACCACTGAAAACCGTTAAAAATGTTTTTTGAGGAGTTAGAAAGAAACTTGACATTGACCGATTTTTTTGTTCGAGGTTCAAAGGTAAGTCAAATAAACACCTTTTTTTTGTAAAATTTTTTTTTTTCAAGAAAAATTGAAAAAAAAATTATCTTTGTTTTTTGGGGTGGTATTTTTATTTTTATTTATTTTTTTTTTTTTCTCAAGGAAAAACCCGAAAACTAGAAAAATTGAAACAAAACTGGGTGGGATAGAGTTTTTTTCTTTTTTTTTTCATATTAAAACAGATATTGTTGTTGTTTCCTCAGACCGTTGTTTTATTAATGGTGTGTGTGATGAATCGTATTCCGCATTCGCGCTGGAGATCTCTCTGTGTTGCTCGCTCAAACGCCCACAATGGCAATTGTAGGCCTAGACTTGGCAAAAAATAAATAAATAAATAAAATAAAGGTACCAGTCCGGATGATGTAAAGGTTCGGCATGTGGTAGCCTGACACCTCCAGGCATAGCCATCGCTTACTTTTCCTTGTCCACATGATGCACACGTTTTCGTTTAAGCCAGTAATTTTTTTCTTGAAAAAAGTCGAGGACTCCAGTTGGTGTTTCCAGCTGCTCACTTAAAGCTGAAAAATTAATTTTTTTTTCTGACGTTAAAATACGAAATGGTGTGCTTTTTTTTAACTGAATTATTTTCTTTTCTTCCTCTTCCAAATTGTCGTCTGATGCTTTGAATTTTCAACTCGCGCGAACGTGCGAACGCGCGTCGCGTTGAAAACCATCGCGCTACATTGTTATTGGTTCAGCTTTATGTTTCATCAGACGGCCTAATTTTCTTTACGACGCTCGGCTTACTCCGGCTGTTGACGTCATGTTCCGAAGAAAGCCGGGCGTGCGCTGAGTTACGTCTGGATCACTCTCTGCATGAGTACAACCCTTTTATATTTGTTATTGTTGAGTTATCCGGTTTCTTTTCACTGTATTTAGTAGTTTTACGCCGATATAATTGTTTATTTTTGATAATAAAATAATTACAGCCATTGAACTATAAGTGGTTTGTTTGCCATACTTATAGGTAAATGTGCACTGAACAGATAGTATAATATTTAAAGTTAAATTCAAAATTTGATGTATCTTTTAATTTAAACGCGAAAAAAAAACACAATTGGGACGCTGAAAACGTACACAATAAAACAATACGTTGTAAAATGATCTTATGGTTGTCAACAGATTAATGTAGATCTATTTGTAAGAAAATTGAGTTAAAATAACTTAAACGTAGTACGGAAATGAACGATGTAAAAAAAAAATGCAAAAAGTATTAACAATTTTTTATTTGGATAATTTAAACACGAAAAAAAAAACAATTGGGACGCTGAAAACGTACACAGTAAAACAATACGTTGTCAACGGGTTAGAGTTGATTTATTTGTAAGAAAATTGTGACAGTATAGCTATAATACAGATTAGTTGCAAAACATTCCCACCCTTCCCATGTTAAATAATAACTTCTAAGTAATAGCGTTAATATTTTAGTGCGCAGGTCAAATTCTGCAAAAGGAGCGATTTAAGTTTATTTTTTAATGCTGTTATGGGTTCATGTTTATGTGCGCATACGCAATCGGAAGTCGTAAATCGGATGTTGGGTTACAATACCCGTTATTTGGGTAACAATACCCGTCATTTGAGTTTTATAATTATTTAAATTTAATATGAAATATAATTTTTTTTTTTACCATATATGATATCACATACATCGCTATGGTATAATTATTACCATGAATCGGTATTTTTTAGCTTACTGACCCCTCACCATTCACCTTTGAATTGTCGACTTTTAAAAGTTTTGGGGGACGCTGACAACGAATATTGCATTTATTTCTTGCGCAAACGAGTAGTTATTCATATTTAAAGACATTTGGTATCCAACGTAATCACTACAGTTTGGCAAGCAAGATGGCCGCCTCTGCATTTACTAAAAATCATCAAAAAGAGCCAAACGAGCCAAAAAGAAAAAAAAATAACCCCTGGCCTACTTTCACTTTCTCGTGATTGGATAAATAATTATTTTTATGAGAAAAATAAAAACATTTATTTTCATTTTTTTACACAAAGCGATTTTTTTCTTCTGACACCAAATTTGATGATCAAACCCGTCGCAAATTTACCGTTTGCATGGTATGAACTCCTGGACCCTGGGACTTTTTGAAGAAATGTTAGTTTCAATAAAGTTTATATTGGGACGGTGGGGGAGAATATCGGCGGCGACCGGGGGGATGTTGGGGCGTTATTGTAATTGTACTATCTAGAAATGTTTCCTGTGAAGGTGTACTTTGCAATGAACATGAATAAAAGACAAGGTCAGACGTTTAAAACCATTGGCGTAGACCTGACATTAGACTGCTTCAGTCACGGTATGTTCTACGTCTCCATCAGCCGGACAGGAAGTTCAGGAAAACTCTACATTCTAGCTTCAAATCAAAGAAGCAGAAGTGTAGTTTACCACGAGGCTCTTCAATGAAAATTTCTACAAAAGAATATGATGAAAAACTGATCTGATCTGATTGTGGTATGTTTTTAGTATTCAATGTGTTAGATAAGATTTAAGCATCGAGTTGGAATTTAATTCCCTCTTACAACATCCACTTACTGGAAAGATGCCCACAAATCGCGTACCTAAGTGTGCAGAAAAGTCCCGTGCGATGCGCGGGTATCTTTGCTAGTATATATATATATATATATATATATATATATATATATATATATATATATATATATATATATATATATATATATAAACTGTAAGCCATGTCAATTAAGCACAGGATAGGACAAAATAAATTTAAACATATATATACTTAAAATATATATTAAATAAAAAATAAAAAATTGAAAAATCGATATTAAAATAAAATATATAGAAATACGGAAGACAAGCTATAATTAAATATAAATAAAAATGAACATCATGATAAATAGTATGTGCCGTTCTGGTTTTTCCTGAAACAGAAAACAATATGGCTGACGAGAACCAAACATTATTTACCATCAACTGGTCACCCTTATGTCAGGCTTAAAACCGACTGTACCAATGTTTTCTGACCTTCTGTATAGTTTTAAATAAATAAATATTAAGCTCTTATATTGACATTTTTTCTTTGTAGTCGAGCACTTTGTTGGAATTCTTTCCTATTAAACATTAAACAAATCACCTCGAGTGTACGATCGTTTCGGAAACGATGTTCATTTTTATTGAAATTGCTAATAAGTATTGAAAATAATTTGCCAAAGGTTTTGCCGTATAAACATAGTCTCCACAACAGCAAAAATGAGGGGGGGGGTTTAGTTAAAAACACCAAAATAAAACTAGCATTTTTGTCGTAAGGCAGATATTCCTTATTTAACTCCATTATAAAATTAGTTTTAAGTTCAGTCAAGCTATCCTTTGGCATCGTGTATATATATATATATATATATATATATATATATATATATATATATATATATATATATATAAAAGTGAAGTAATATATACACACACACACACACATATATATATATATATATATATATATATATATATATATATATATAACTACTTCATTTACTCATATAAAATTAATATACGAAAGTATAAATTTATGCGTAAACCTGCATAAGCCTGAAGAGTCCTAGAGTGGATGAAATGCGAAATATTCAGTGTAGCTTAATCGCCATATATATTTTATAACTTACTATATATATATATATATATATATATATATATATATATATATATATATATATATATATATATATATATATATATATATATATATTCAAACGTACATATGATTCTTTTTTTCGATTCTCCGTATAATTTTTATATTAAAATCGAAAATATTGATGGAATATTCTAAAAGCCGATGCCATAAAAACTCGATGCAATAATAAAAAAAACAACACACTCCAATACTTTCAATCTAAAAATGCTGCTCAAGAACTCCGTAACCTTCCTAGGATAAAAAAAGGCCGATGAAACAAATATCTTCGTTGTCCTTTATAAATCTGATTAAAATTTAAAATTTCAAAACATTCTTAATAACAAGGTGAAATTCTAAGGAATTAATAAAACAAATCCTACAAATTTACTTAAAAAAAAAACGCAAGTTTACAAACTAATTACAACAAATAATGCACAACTTGATAATTATCAACTTCCCAAAATAATTAGAGACTATAAACCCTGCTACCTATATGGGACGTTCAGGATACACAAATCTAATTTTCCTCTCCGATCTGTCATATCTTAAATGCTTACTCCAATCTATTTTCTTACAAAAACCTTTAACTAATTTATTATCCGTATATTCCAAACAAGTATAGTGTCAAGGCTATACATGAACTAATGCAAATCCTAAAAAAGATGCAATCGGAAAACAAAATCGTTGCTTCTCACGATGTAGAAAGTTTATTTACTAATGTAGCAGAAACAGTTGATATAATTATTAACAGCATTTCCAG
>NC_136493.1:45065119-45095119 GCF_053919585.1 Euprymna scolopes | reverse complement strand
AGGTCTGCTTAGCAGTTGGTTATTCCCCAGCATATGTACTCCTTCTTTCAGTTATCTTACTCTCCACCTTTCCTGTCTATAATTTTTACTTCGTCCCAGAATGGTAGACGGTTTCGTTTTTCCTTCCAGATATGGTTCAGTTGTGAAAATCACACCCAACATGAGAGCAGTAGTCCGATGAATATGAATAGCCAATCCTCATCTCCAAAATTCAGAAACGTCATTTATCTATTTTGTTTAGTTTATTTCGATTATTCGGACATATTCTTATCCTGGTTTTCACTTTGGCAGCATTTTTTTTTTTTCGAAGTTCCGGAATCTTCATGTCCAAATTATCTCCACTCAGTCATCTGTAAAAAAAGTTGAATGTTGAATATGCAAGTCCTGGGAACACATACAAGAAAGAACAGTTAGAAACAAGTCATACACGATCCACTCTGGATATGCAATTACTACAACTACGTACTTGGGACTCAGAGCTTTCAAACCTGACATATTGATATGGAATAATAATAATAATAATAATAATAATAATAATAATAATAATAATAAAAACAACCCTAGTAGAAGTTAATGTCCCAATGATGATGGGTAAAACAGAACTGAAAGAGAAAATATAACGAAATACCAAGGTTTTATGAAACTGGAATCTTAGGAGGATCTCCATCATCCCAGTAATTATAGGAGAAACAGAACTCATTAATTTAAAAAAAAAAAAAAAACTACTAGACAAATATACCCGATGAGCCAAGTGAAAGATAGATACGAACTATTGCATTTAAAGTGACAGCTGTTGTATTTCCGTGGGGTGTGTATATATTTTGTACATATATACACGTGTATGTAACGAGTGTACCAGTCTCTTCTTTATACATGTATTTTCGTGTGATCGCCTAGTTTTCAAAATGCCACAAAACAACTTATCCGGTATATGTTCACATATTAAGACAAATAAGGGACGAATAAATATCTTTGTCTCTTGCCAAAAGGGACGAATACCATTTTATGGAGTTACAACAGTTAGCCAATTAGGGAACACATTTGGCCCATCTTGGATCTTGTTGGATGGAAAGCTACAACGAAAACTCTACTAAGAACAACAGACGTGGGGTTTATTTCAGAATGTTGTTCCCATCTCGGAAAGATTGAACGCTTAAATAGTAATTATTGATCTTGCCACTTGCTAGGTGCCATCCCGTATGTCGATCGTCTGCCGTCTGTTACAGACTCTCCCTAACTAACTTTCTAACTCGTTCGTCATCTATCTATGTAATCCAAAATCCTTGCCTGGTCTTTTGTCACGTATCTTTGTTTATTAAAACCAAACATTCCAATCCGATATTATTAAACGTCCTACTAAAAATGTTATTGTTTTACATATTTCTGACTTAATTATTTCTACATTAAATTCCAGTCCTATTTCAAAATATTCTTCCGTTATCAAAACACTTTGTTAGCTCCATAACATTGTCACCAGTTCAAATGTTGGTCACTCCCCTCTCTATCCGGGACATCCAACGTTGGCCGGCCATAATATGATACGATTAGAATCTTAAAAATATCTCTACGTTGGAATGTCTAAGACAGTGGGTGAATGTTTGGCATCCAGCGGGACGCCCCATACACAGCTGGAACAAAATGAGATAATTAAAAAGGAGGGACTTGGAATTGAACCTTTTATTTAATCTACGGAAATAGATTGCTCGCTCAGTCAGCACATCGAGATACGATATATTGTCTTGGTGAACGAGCATTTTTTTACTATTGTATTTGTGGCCGTATGGGCAACGTTTTCCAAAGCATGTTACATAATTTTTTATATTAGTCGTTCTTTCTTTCTGAATAAAATCGACGAAGAAAATATGTTCTCATACATATCCTAAAATACGGAGACCAAAACTTTGCTTGCTGATCTTTAAGTCTTTGGTCGTTTTAGTGGCTGCACCTCATACCGTCTATTGAGATGACTGCCGATTTGATTCTGGAATAAAGTGATAGATCCTTGTCATGTATTGACGAAAAATAATCGAGAAAGAAACTGACTTTAGTTTATACATTAGATGGTTATGTCTGCATTGGTTCAATTTACAATAAAAATCAGTAAAACCCCATCACGATTTAATGAAAAATATTTAAGCTTTAAAAGCAGTAATTAGGCACGTACACTTCTACATGGAAAATGTGTGTTAATGGTTTTTTAATCAAATAGAAAACTATAAAAAAAATTTAATCAAATAGAAAACTATACAAAAGTTCAGATCATCAAAACCGGTGTTAAACAAACATTACCTTAATTGATAGTCGTTGGCCTGACATATTGATAATAAAAATCCATGATGATTTTTTATAAAGTACTAACCTTCAAATAGCAAGTGCCAAAATTCAGCCAAATCAGGTTGTTAGTTTGCAGTATTATAACTTTCATTTTAAGCATCTAAACTCGAGAAATTCGCGATTTAAACATATAAACACTGCTTAAATATTAACTAAAACGTTGGTCTTATAAACGTTTTATATCGAACCTAAAGGCCTTAACGTTCTCATTAGAAAAGACAAAACAGCGTCAACCGAAACGGAAAACGAACCGAATAACGAATTATCAAGAAATTTCTCGTTTTATTTTACGTTTTGGCTGACGCCGTGTCGTCTTTTTACTCGAGAAAATCAAGGCTGTAAGGTTCGATATAAAATGTCTACAACGACGCCGTGTTGGTTAATATTGAAGCAATATTTACATATTAAAATGGTGTATTTGTCGTAGTTAGATGCACAAAATTAAATAAATAATATCTCCAAATGACTCCTCATGTAATAATATTTAATATATAATATATTTCACGCATACACAGAATTATTTTCTTGCAATCAACTTAATACTAGATGGAGTGACATTACCAAATCTTTGTTGCCTATGTAGCAACACTTGCAAACAAAGCTCTGAAGAGTCGACACGTTGTTGTTTTTGATCAATTGTGAGCAAATGTAGAACATTCTCATTAACAAAAATCCAAACAAAAATGTGAATACATTGCTTTCTGATATTTTTACTTCTGTGTTATTCATCGCAAATGAGCGTTTCAGCACTATTTGTGTTTGAAAGGACCTAGTTTTAAAGGCAGCACGCCACTTTTAACTTCTGTTGGTCAAAGCGGATCAGAGGCTGGATAAGCTTTATAAAGCCATTGCTTTGTTTGAATAGTATTTTCCCCATCAGAAAGCAATGTTTTATCAACACATAAAATCAAGATTTTTCCATTATTTTGAAAATTTGCAACAACAGCTCGACTGAAATAGGTGTAATTCGTAAATTAACAACCTGAGTTGGCTCAAATTTTGGCACCTGCTATTTGAAGGTTAGTACTTTATAAAAAATAACATAATGTCAAGCCAACGATTGTCAATTAAGGTAATGTTTGTTTAACACCGGTTTTGATAATCTGAACTTTTGTATAGTTTTCTATTTGATTAAAAAATAATTAACACACATTTTCCATGTAGAAATGCGTGCCTAATTACTTCTTTTAAAGGTATAATATTTTACATTAAACCGTGATGGGGTTTACTGATTTTAATTGTAAATTGAACCAATGCAGACATAACCATCTAATGTATAAACTAAAGTCAGTTTCTTTCTGGAGTTTTTTTTTCTTTTTTGTCATCGATAGCTTTCTTCCTGCAAAATCTATATTTGATTCTGGTTTACCTGTTCTCTTTATGGATTATTGCAGCGTGTTATTAAAAACAATAAACTCAAATTCGATTCAATGCTTTTCTTCAGAAAGTACTTTGATTGCATCGGAAATATTTAATACTGACGTTTCTGTCTTTTTTTCTTTTTTTTTGTCCCCGACAAAAAGGGGGTGAACCTGTAAATTCACTCTTGTTTGTTCGTCCGTTTGTCTGTTTGCACTTTCTCAATAATTACACCTTGGAATTTTTTTGAAATTTTGCACAACCATTTAACATGATATAAGTAAAAAAAATAAATAAATAAATAACAGAACGGATTTTCCGAGAAAACTCTGGTTACCCACTCCCCTAGAGGTGCCTTTCGTGTTAAAATGACTAAAATTGACACTTTCGTGCTTATTAAAAAAAATTGATGTCTTGGTTTTTTATAAAACTTTTTGAAAAGTTGTAACTAACTGATCTCTGTATAATTTTGTTTGTCTATACTTCGCGATAACTCTGGGGTTTGCCCCAGGGGCTCTTTTAGGGCTAAAAAGAAAAAGAAAAAAAACACTGAATTTTTGGGACTCTTTTACTATATTTGTCCAAAATTTTCTGTGTATGTCTATTTAGATGTTTTTGCATGGTGCTGAACTCAAATTTAAATATTTTAAGGCCTTTAGGACTTTTCGGGCTAAATCGGGGGAGGAGAGATAGACAGTCATTTCTTTATTTTTTTGCATAGTACAGAACTCAAATTTAAATATGTTAAGGCTTAAAAATGCATTGTTTGTTCATTTTCACCAGGATTTGACGTCCTCTGTGGACATTGGGGGGTAAACGGGAGGCGGGGGAAAATGCTGAACTTAGTCATTTTTTATGCCCCATTCCCTGCGCACTCTAGGGGACCATGCATGCTTCACTTGTTTACATAGGAGTTGCCACTTATCAAGGCCCAAAGGCCACTCGAAGATAAGGTTTAATAGGCGTACAGTAGTCAATGGGAGGGGCCATAACTCTGTATTCACGAATACAGAGTTACTTTGTTTTGTTTGGGAGAAAAGAATAAAGTTTCTAATGAAAAAAACAAAAAAACAAAAAAATGTCATAGTTCAAAATAAATAATTAGTCAATGCTGGCAAAGTGTAGGGAGTTTATTTTAAAGCGCGCTGTAATCGTATTTTTTTTTTTTTTTGTTAACTCTTATTGTTTCCAAACAAGTCACATGGTCACTTGGACAGAAGAAGTTACTATTTGTAATCATATCTCCAGAAGATTATATAAGGAGTTGAGCGGTGAGATATTTGTTCACATTACATTTAAACTTGTGCTTATTAGTACAGAAAGGACAGCGAGAAACAGGGAGGAATTTCCAAAGTCTAGCAAACTGAAGGAAGAAACTATCAAACGATCGACGTTCATAATGTAATGCCTCCTATATTTTATCCCGCCCAAATAGAGCAGAACTGATTGCAAATTACATTATTACGATGATTGAACTTATGAATTCATAACCCGGAAGTTTCATCTCGCTGTTGCAGATATTGACGGCGTGAGACTCTAAGAAAGTAATGTCTGTCATGAACGGGTATCAGAAGCAGATGTACGTCATTGACTTTCTCCATACGAAAAAAAAAAAAAAAATTACCGACGCATGCTGAATGTCACTACAGTTTATGTGGACAGAGTAAGGAGATGAGTTCCTCGATTTCGGAGTGACGACAAAAATGTGAGTGCCAAATCGCGCTCAGGATACCTATGCAAACGCATTACCGCATCACTAGCAAACGTGCATTGAGAATTGTGGTGACTACTAAAACCACGGAACACAAACGGTCGCTCGTTTTTATGGCATTACTCCCGTCTCTGTAGCGCATCAACTCCTTTTTAGCGATATATATATATATATATATATATATATATATATATATATATATATATATATATATATATATATATAATTAAATACAGTGAAGGGTTTCGCAATTAACACCAGATTCGAACCCGGCAACACGAGCTATCTCTGGTTCGATTAACAAAGACCGTATCCAATCGGCTATCATTAAAAATAACGTTGAATTTAAACATTTTATTTTTGTAAATGTTCTTAATATCAGTCACAGTGATCTAATCGTTATACGATGATCCATGCATTAGAGCTAAATTGACCGACTTAATTCAACTCAATTGCTCAACGATAAAAAAACGAGTTTCTTAAAGGGCTGACACACACACACACACACACACACACACACACATATATATATATATATATATATATATATATATATATATATATATATATATATATATATATATATATGTCATAACGACATAATCGCGTTGACACACCGGTTCTCGTCAGATCACCGAAGTGAAGCAACGTTGAGCCTGGCTAGAACCAGATGGGCGACCATTTGGGAATTCTACGCGCTGTATGCGCTCTTCGCTTATCTCGGCATTTGTTTCCAGTCGTCCTGTACATACACTTCACTTGCCACTGGTATTTAACAATGTTGACTTAGGAGAGGTGTGGTTGGAGATTTCGCACCTCCTCCCACAAAAATTTCACGCGCATTCACCCATTCGTGGGTATCCATAGTCTGTCAAAGACTGAAGGAGCCTGTATACACACACACACACACACACACACACACACACACACACACACACACACACACACACACACATATATATATATATATATATATATATGTATATATATATATGATGATTGCAACGTCTTGTCAGACTCCCTCAGACATTTAAAATCCATGAGCCCAAATGTCTGAGGGAGTATCTATACAAATATGATTACAGAGTCTTAGCTTTGTACGACAGCTAAGTCTCTCTCTCGGTTCAAAATGTTGAGATCCAGCAACAAGCAAGAGCAAGATAGACAGCAACAAATTAAACTGCATACCAGCTTAATGCGGGTACTGGTCTTCCGCTTTATGGTTTTTTAAATCAGAGATTTGCTTCTCTTAGAAAGGTTGCCTTCACCACGGCTTACGGGAGCCCTCTCCACACCAATACACATATACACACACACACACAAATATACACGGTGCTAGTTGGCCGTTGACCCAGAAAAACAGTTCATTCGCCCTTTATGTCAGGTCATGTCATATGCTACTGGTACCATGTAACCCAGTACTACCTGCCTCATGGTCGGGTCACCGGCGACTAAACTGGTTCCTCCACCAGACTTGTTTGGTGAGGAGGGTGGCTAGTCTCCCCTGAAGGATTATATATATATATATAATATATATATATATATATATATATATATATATATATATATATATATATATATATATATATATATAGGCTGCATTACTTTTGGATCAGCCTTCGTTATAGACTTTGAGCACAATATCATTATAAATTTATTTAAACTCTCTACGAGCCGTATCAAATAAGGAGAGCTAGTCAGGTTAGCATCTGACTTAAAAAGTGAGAGAGAGTTACAGTGATGTTTTGTAATTATTAGGAAACAAGTGGAAAGAGAGGAGAAATGCTAAGATTTTGCTGCTTGTCGGGTTAGTCGAGGGTATGTACGTCGAGGGGTCTCCAGTATTATTAAAACACTATGAGCTAGTCAATGGGATGAGACGTTAAATGTCCTGGAAACGGTACTATACTGCGAAATGGGTCAGTCAAAAGGATCTGTCGATTAGACGTCTTTTTTGTCAGGGTGACAATTAAAAGCATACCTGGGATGTTGGGTGTGGCTGGCTCCTTCATTCAAGATACATCTTCGCTCTGGTGGGTCCCTTTGTCTGGAATCGTGTTGATGCTGGCACCTCTCGACATTTAAGGCAGATTAAAACAACGCACATGCAACACAATTGCAACATACACATGTGAAATCTTAACGATTTTATTTCTATACATAAATATATCACAATATTTTATAATGTTTTACAAAAGGATCAAAAACAATTAATAGTTAACGTTTTTAAATTATTAGACTGAGCTAGCAACTTAGACAGTCCTAACTAGTGCTGATGGAGAGGAGGCGACTCCTTCTTGTTTACAGAGAGGCAGAAAACTACGTGCTCACCCCATGGTTGTCTGGAATAAAAGAGATCGAGGGAATAGGATCTGCATTATGGCTCACTTGTTCTTGTGTATCGCTCCGCGTATGAGCAAATCACCTCAGGGCCATTACGGAGGCGGTGGGAGACCATGACGACCAGTAGTATTAGCAAAAATAGTACCACAGTATGAGTTTATATTCAATTAAAGTATTTTTAACCGACCCAGGCACATTCATCTAGCATATAAAATGAAGTCGATTTCTTGTCGCCAATATGTTTCTTTCTACGAAATCAACATTTGATACGGGTTCCGCGTTTCTCTTTAATTAACTTACTAACGGGACATGTGGACATTCCACAGGGGACACATTCATATTTAATATATTGATTTTGATATTCTGTAGATGTTCAGCGTAAATAGAGACGCTCTGATATAATTATAGTGCTTTTGTTAAAACTGCAAAAGTATTTATCTAAGCTAGCAGGGACAGCCGGCGTAACCCGGTCGTAAAGTACACTTAAATATGATATTTTAATTCTTGCAGATTTTGTATATATTAATATAGAGTTAATGTTCTGTCGATTTTTATATATTATAAAGCATCAGCTTGAATCGAAACCGAAACCGAAAACAAATCTCGTGATATATATATATATATATATATATATATATATATATATATATATATATATATATATATAGCCTTATTTGTAGATATATCTTTAAAGATAAATCTTTAAAAAATACTTTGCAATGATGCGATATAGGTAAAATACTTCGCTTGTTTTTTTTCCTTATAAGTGAAATGGTTTCCATGTTTAATTTTTAACTAGCATGGGTATCCAGTGTTGCCTGGGTTGACATGAGGTTCTGTTTGAAACACACCGGTATACTAATTATACGTGGATACCGCCACAGCAAAAATAAAAGAACGGATGAAATGATGTAAATGTAATCGCCCAAAAAAAGGAGTATGTGATACCCTCTCCACCAGATATTTCGGCAAAAGGGCTATATTGAGCACTGGAAATACCCACCCCCGAAGAAAAGATCATTAAAAAATAAACCATTACTTTTGTTTCAATTATAATTGCAGTGAATACCCGTGCAATCGCAAAAAAATAAGAAAATAAAAAAGATATACCAAAAATTAATTCCAAAAACAATTAAATGACATTTTTCGTCATTTTATATTTCTAATGTAATCATCCCCTCCCCTCCCACTCTGAAAAATTGAATTTTTCCTATTTTGGGGTTCGTTCTGTTTATAAAATTGTTAGGTGAAAGTGCATAATGGTTTCATAAAAATTAATTAAATTTATCGTTATTTTATGTTTCAAATGTAATTCCCCCCCACCACCACAAAAGACTATAAATTTTTGCATACCTCATGTTTTATCCCCTCCCCTCGATCTCCAAACGTGAAAAAAATGCTACAGATGACATGTCTGGTTAAACGCTTTGTGGCCAAAAAGTGGGTGCTCATTTTACGTTAAATTTATATAGAAAAGTTATTCCCCACGCAAAAATGTAATTTTTTTTTTTTTCAAAATTTCTTCTTTCATATTATTTATAAAGACTGCTTAAACGTATTAGGCCACAAAAATCAAGGCCTTAATTTTTTTGGTCAATTTCAAGTTTATTTCCAACTCCCCCGAAAACTTTAAAATGTCGACTTTTAATGGTTTTCGGTGGTGCTGAAAACGAATATTACGTTTAAATTTAGGGCAGATAAATAGCTTTCATGATATGAAGGAATTACTGTTTCGAAAAGTGGGGGATCACTTTCCTATATAAATTTAACGTAAAATGAGCCCCCTACTTTCTTGTCACCAAGTAATTTTTTAATATCATAAAACAAATTTAACTGTGATATTCGTTTTCAGCACCCCCGAAAATTGGCGCTGTTTTTTTTTTTTTTTTTTTTTACTAAGAGATGCGTTCATTTTTTCATCTCATAATTTAGGACGCTAATTATGCTGTTAGTAAGTTTACAAAAGCATACTTTTGTTTTTAGTTCTTTTTTCATTATACGACTTTTATAGTTGTTAACATGTGCTTCTGCAGTTTAACATTTCACAAAAATTCTGTTTACATTTAGTGGGGTTAAATAAACTACAGAAGCACCTGGTAAAATCTATACAAATTCTATAATTGAATACCCATCTAAAAAAAAAATGAAAAACAAAAATATATTTTTGTAAACCGCTCGTGTAAGCTTACTGACAGGATTATTTACGCCCTAAATTATGAAAAATAAACGAATCTCTTAGTAAATGAACAGCGCCGGTTTTCGGTAGTACTGAAAACGAATATCACAGTTAATTTTTTTTATGATATGAAGAAATTATTAGGTGGTTAGAAAGTGGGTGCCCATTTTACGTTAAATTTATGTAGGAAAGTGATCCCCCATTTTTTGAAAAAGTAAGTTTTCATATCATGTACACTACTTATCTCCCCCAAATTTAAATGTGATATTCGTTTTCAGCACCATCGAAAACCATTAAACGTTGTCATTTTCAAGTTTTTTGAGGAGTTGGAAAGAAACTTTACATTGACTCTTTTTTTCTAGGGGTTAAACAACGTTGGGTCACGTCGTAAAAATTGACTATTTTTAATTTAAGATATTAAATAAATTATAAAGAAAATCTGTTTCGCAGGTAATTAAACACACTTGCTGTGGTATAATTATTATAGTAAATCCTGGGCAACACCGATTACATTTTATAAACAAAAAACAAAATGAGCAGGGGATGATGGATTTTGTTCACATGTGTCTTTGTGACTAACTCTGCCCTTGTGGGGATGCAAGCAAATGAGAACATTGTTTAAAATTATTTTTCCCTAACAAATAAAAAAGGTTACTTAAAAAGTAAGAATTAGTGAAAAAAAAATTCCTCCGAATTAAAATAAAAAAAAATAATTCAGCTTAGAATAATATTTCGAAATGAAAACAAAAACAGGAAATATTTAATAACGTGCTCCGTTTAAAACAAGTTTTTTTTTTTTTTTTTTTGCAAAACGTAATGACTGATAGTTTCCACAGACCCTATACTAATCTTGACATCTTGGGCTGTTTGACGAATAGTAATGGGCCGATCTTCCAAAATGGCAGCCTCAACTTGACGGACAGATACCACCTCATCAATGGCAGAAGGGGGGGGGGCAACCAGATCTAGGAGCTGTTTCCACAGACTTCCGGCCATGTTTGAATTCACAATGCCAGCGTTTTACAAGTTCATATGATGGGGCATTATCACCATAAGTTTCTTTCATTTAATCAAAAGTCTCCTGTGGTGTGCGTCCTTTCAAATACAAAAACCGGATCACTGCTCGACATTAAACAGGCTCCATTTCACACCTGACTCAGTTCAAACACTTGTAAAACAGAAACCATAATTAGTTCAGAGTTGTAATTTACCACATAACCCGTAGAGATATAAATCATTGCACATGACAAAATTTCAGCTAAATCAGACAACTGGAAGTGGGTCAGAGGCATTACTTATTGCACTCCCCTCGTATATATATATATTTACATATATATATATACATAAATATATATACATATATATCTACATATATATATATAAATGTATATATATATGTATATATATATACATACATATATATATATATATATATATATATATATATATATATATATATATATATATACAAAAGCATGCTACCACCGTGAAGTAAATAAAAGATTCCGCCTAAAGTTCGTCCAAATTCCCAAGTTCGACAAGGTACACCTGAAGAAGGTCGGGGGTTACATCGACCGAAGCGTTTTGAAAACCACACTCAAGATGAGAACACTAGTCCGATAAATCGAAATAATACGAATAACCAATCCTCATCTCAAAAAAATCAGAAACGAAGTGAACGTATTGGAAGTGTGAAACAGTCATTGATCCTCATTCAACTCCGGACAACGCCGGGTCTCCCTGCTAGTAAGAGCTTATCATAACAGAGACTCAATCGATTCGACTTAAGATGTCAATCTAAGCTGACGTCAAGCAAATAAGGGATAATCTAAGCATTGTTCTGTTAAGACCAACTTTTATAATATTTTTTAACAGTTAAAACCGTCGGCAAACCGGATTATTAAATACGTCAGATTGACGGTTAGACAGCACTTTGAAGGTCGGTGATGATAGTTGTAAATTTGGAAAAAAATGATTCTTTAATAAGACAGCTCAACAATAATTAGTTTACATTCGACTTGAAAACGATTATTTTGCAATTAGATGGGAACAGTCCCGTAGTATGTTTTCCACCGGCGAGCAACCCCGAGAAAAATACTTTGCAAGACTTAAAAGATACTTTGCTAGACGCTTCTCAGAAAGAGACTTTGCTAGACGGTTCTTTAAAAAGAGAATTTTTTTTAGATGGGTCTTAGAAAGAGACTTTACTAGACGTTTTTTGGAAAGAGACTTTGCTAGACGGTTCTTAAAAAGAGACTTTACTAGACGTTTCTTGGAAAGAGATTTTGCTAGACGGTTCTCAGAACGAGACTTTGCTAAACGGCTCTTAGAAAGAGATTTTTCTAGACGTTTCTTAGAAAGAGATTTTGCTAGACGGTCCTTAAAAAGGGATTTTTTCTAGACGGTTTTATGCAGAAGCAAACAAGAAATATTATTTACAGTGATTGTAGCTAAAGGAGTCATTGTTGTAAATATTTTATTGAAGAGGAATTATAGTTTGGAGCTCAGTAGAGCACCTACCATGAAAATAACCATAGAGTATCGAAATACTAGCAAGTCTCTTCTGTGAGAAGCAGGTTGTATGGAAGAAAAGAGGACATCCCACTAGATTTCGAATTCAGTTTTGCCATCTGTCAAGGTAGGAAGGAACGATAAAACGAAATCGGTATTTTTACAAAGGGCGGTAATCCTCTTATTTTTTTAACCAGCTTTGCATTTTATTTTATTTATTTTTTTTTTAGATAGGCAAAAAAAAAAAATGCTAAGCTGGTTAAAACAAAAAGGATGACCGCCCTTTGTTCAAGAAATTATATATGATAATAATTTTATAATATCAATAGTAGGTTCTCTGCAGTGCAATGTAGAATACAATGTATTGTGAAATAAGTCATAGCGAAAAACATGTGAACTTCCTCCCGGTGCACCATGATGGGTCCCCAACTAGAGCAGGTAATCGATCAATTTGATTGAAAATAGGCGATTTCACCGATTTACATGGCAATAAAAAAATATTGGAGTTTGGAACATGCATTGACAAACCCAGTCAACGTCGGGTCACCATGTTTTTATATACATAAGTACTGAGGTGGGAAATAAAAATAAAAGCGGGAAGGAGGTGATACATAGACTGATAGAGGGGGGAAAGTGATAGATTAGACGTTAGTAAACGATATGTCACTAAAGTTATTTGCAAATTAGGGTTAATTAAAATAATTAAAATATAAATTTATCTTTCAAATATAACTTAATCCCAAAAGTGAAGAGAAATTTTAGCATGCATTTCAGATGACTAAGATATAATAATAAAAAAAAAAGATTTAGGTAAACAAACGTTGATTAACGAAGTTTTATTAATGTCCGAGTAATAAAGAATGTTGTATTGCAGTTATTCTAGTAAAGGAGTCGAATTGTGCTTCCATTAGTACAGTTTTTAGTATATATATATATATATATATATATATATATATATATATATATATATATATATATATATATATATATATATATCTGAACGTCTGTGTGTGTGTGTGTGTGTGTGTGTGTGTGTGTGTGTGTGTGGTCACGAATAGGCTCCTATATGGTTGACTATTTTAAAAAACTGATTACATATAATGATAGAAGATGTATCGAGGATCAGGGATGGGTATGTTTGATCTGGCAGAACGGTGGTTCATAAAAAATTTGCGGTCTGCGTTCGCGCCTGGCCCCAAAGTATGGAAATAAAAAATGAAAAAAAAAAAAAAAAAAACGTTTACAAGTGTTTTTGATATAGATGTACATAAGAATGCTTTGATAAGTATGTTTCAACTTAAATAGGGATGGCATAATAAAATGGTGGGGGCTGCGTTCGTGCCTGTACTCCATGGAAATATGGCACAAACTTTAACAAAGACTTTTCATATCTATTTGCGTAAGTATACTTTGATAATTATGTTTCAGCTTGAAGAAATATGGTATAATAAAATTATTGGGTGTTCGTTCGCGCCTGATCTCCATAAAATGTAAATATGTAACAAAGTTTAACAAGGTTTTTTAAGGGGATGAGGGTCCACAATAACATCTTAACTTTAATCTTAATTCACGTTAGCTTTTATTTATTTTTTTAGTTGAATCATATTGTGTCGAATAAATTCACCTCATAAATTCACGTTCTTATTAAAGTGAAAGCAAAAAAAAGAAAAAGTCGGAACTTTTCTCGACACAAATTTTGCATAACTCTGTTTTTTCCTTCTGCACTTGTATGTGGCATTCTTTCGTAAATAGATAAATAGATAAATAATTAAAAAAAATAAGAACGTTACTTGTGATCACGTCAAAAGAAGGAAAAAATCCTGCTCACGTGATTACGTGTCTTTTTAAAAATATTTACATAACCTTTTTATTTTTATTTATTTATCTGTTTAACCTTTTTTTGTCAATGTACTAGAAGGAATTCAGTTGATTACAACCCATTTCTGCGTGTTCTTTACATTACAATATTACAACCCTGAATCTGACGGCGCAATACTACACCGTTCAATACTACAAAACTGAAACGAAGCTGTTCTGCTTGAAAAGGGCGCAATTTTCTTCTTATTCATATTTATATCGATTCTTTGCTTTAGAAAACTAAAGTAATTACGTGTTTACTTTTTTAATATCCCATTTTGCTGTTTCAGATTATTTTACTAAAGTAAGTAAAGCTTCATTATTTTTCAAAACTGTTGTTGTTTCTTTGTCTTTCGATATTTCGTCGATATTATTTAGTAAGAGTGTTTAGCAGAAAAGCCAACAAACGACTATCCGAAAAAATAAGTATACAAGAAATAAATGTTACCATAGTCAATAAAAGTTCAGTTCATGTTTCTTTTTGTTTTGAAATAGTTTTTAATTCTCTTTACTTGAAATAATTTCAGCGAACCGAAATTAAAACGAAATTTGAGGCGATAACTACTTAAATGCATTTTTATATAAACTACACATGCCATAAGCGAATATTCCTCAAGCACAAAATAATGGGAAACATTAAAATATGTTTATAAATATTCCTTACGTTGACGAAACTCTCTTAAATTGTTAACACACAATGCTCAGGTGCCCCTCTTTCAAATTGAAAGCGGGGCTCTCCATTTCAAAGTCGCTGCCATTTTGATTTTTTTAAAAATCGGTTCGTGAATTAAAAAATTTTTTTTTTTAACAAACTACTTAAAAATACAAACCAATGAACTTTTCTACCATAAAAGTAACTTTTATTGACTATGGTAACATTTATTTCTTGTATATTTATATTATTATATATATAACATTTTCTCTTGTAAGGAAACATCATTTTGTTGGTTACTCTTGGCTACGAATGGAAACAACGTTGATATAAAAAATGCATTTTCGCGAAAATTATCTTTACTTTCATCATATTTTGCTTAGGGTAAAATTTTTGAGTATCAAACTCCATCTCTTTACAACCCTCTCCTTTTCCTAACCTATCATACTTTCATCCATCACAGTCCATTTTCTGTAGGCCGTTTTTGAACCCAGTCAACGACGGGTACTTCTGCTAGTATATATATATATATATATATATATATATATATATATATATATATATATATATATATATATATATATATATATATAATAGAAACATCTTATTATTGAAAAATTAATCAAATTTTCCAAAAAATATAATAAGACTGTAAGGAAGGTATACAAAATTTTAATAATCCGACAAGGAGTACAAATAAAAAAGAAAAACCTTATTCCGCAAAGTTTCGAAAAATGCAATTCTTGTCATCAGAAGAAAGAGGTCTGCAAAATATACAATAAATTTTGCAGATTAATGCTTTGAAGGAATCTAAAAATATGAAATTCATCATACTTGCATAAAAAGCAGTTATTAAAACAGTTAGTGACAGTTTATATAAATTCAAAGGGATTAAGAAAGCGGGAAAACGGGAAAATTGAGAAAAAGCATATGGTAAAAATGCATTGAATAAGACGATAAAATTCAGAATAGGATAAATCCGAAACAGGGCGATAACATCTAATGGCTTTTAACCGTGTTGAGCTTTCTTTATCTTGATAAGTTTGCTTTGTTAAAAAATATATCTTGAACAAAGCAAACTTATCAAGATAGAGAAAGCTCAATACTCTTTAGAAGAGCACTTAAATACATGAAATAAATAAGGAATAAAGGTTGCGCATAATTTTTTTTTAATAATCAGATAAATAGAGAAAGTGTAAGAAATAAAAACCTCATTACGCATTTCGAAGCTACATGTTTCTCATCATTAAGAAGAACCAGTATTAGATAAAAAATATTTTAGACCATGATATTTCGAAGCTAAATGATTCTCATCAGAAAAAGAGAAGAGCTAGAACTATTAAAACAATTGAAAATATAGATAAACTACTTGCATAAGAACATTTAGATCGGAAATGAAAGACGTATACAGTGAGGAATATTAAAGGATGTATAAAATACAAAAATAGAATCTTTAAAATATAAAAAAAATAAAAATGTAGGAAAGAGTGAAGAGCATACGTAACAGTTTAAAAAAAAAAAAAAAACAAGCTGAGCACAATCTCATTATAAATTTATTTAAACTCTCTACGGGCCTTATCAAATAAGGAGAGCTAGTCAGGTTGGCATCTGACTTAAAACGTGAGCGATGTTTTGTAATTGTAAAAAAGGGGAAATAGAAAACAAGTGGAAAGGGAGGAGAAATGAAATATACTTGAGAAAATTGAATAAAGAAGTAAAGAAAGAAAGCCAGTAGGAGGGAAAGGGATGAATCTACTGAGGTTGTCGAGAGAGAAAACGAAGGGAGATAAGCTAGAAAGAAAGAAAGAGATTGTTTCTATAGACACATGACAATACTTATCTATGAAATTCTTAGTTTGGCCAATCAACTCTGGTGTTCTGGCTTCCTTACTCCTCCCACACCTCTCATCATCCCTTCCCAGACTTCCTGCTTTCCTTAAATCTCTTATGTTAATAAAAAAAAAACTGGTGTTCGATTACTGCAAGATGGTCCAAAATCAGTCTGAAGCATTCCATACGTTTTTGTGGCATGTTTCCAAGTTTAAAACCTAATTTTATTGCATATTGTTCGTCCAGATTGCATTCACCAGCTGAGACAATCAGGCTTCAGTATGGTGTATTCAAGTTCCTGTTGTAGCTGTTCATTTGAAAATCATAAAAATTGGTCAATCATTTCATAAGAGATATAGCAATAAGATACTGAATTTTCAAGAGCAAGTTTAAATGCCTGTACAAAGAGTCTGGAAACTTCTTGAAGGCACCTCTCATATATATATATATATATATATATATATATATATATATATATATATATATATATATATATATATATATATATATTCCTATCAACTCGTTTCTTTTGTGTATATTGATATTCATATTAAAAAATTAAAAAAACCCTCTTTTCTATTTATTTAAAAAGAAATTACAATTTTCTTATATATGGCTTGTCGAATTGCATTCACTAGCAAAAGATCTAGCTAATTTGACTATTCTTTTAAACCTTCATTTTAATTAATTCCCTATTAGTTTTTTCGGTTTCCTTATGGGATGATCATCTTCAGTTAACTATTACGTGTAATTATATTCATGTAGATATTCTACATGATTTATACTTGCATAATATTTGCGTAAAATCTTTACAGGGAACAAAAAATTGTTTCCATATATATTTATGTATGCGTATGTATTTTTGTTTAATCTATCTATCTATCTCGATATCTAAAAAAGTGAATGTGTCTGTCTGTCTGTGTGTCTGTGTACATTTTCCTTCGCAATAACTGTTAATTTTCAGTCTACAGACTCAAAATTTGATATACAGGGTACTGAGATTTGGGAAAATCTTTTTAATCCATTTGCGGCCAAAATTTGGCTATTAAGGGGTTAAAGTTCAACAATTTGACCTTTGAGAACTCTACCAAGCTCCACCGACAATTTTAGATGTATGTTCCTTGAACATTGGTCTAACTTAGGGGTCATAATAGGGGTCAAATTTGTAAAAAAAAATGACCGTTTTTTTTTTGTTATTTCTTTTTTTTTTTTTGCTCAGCATACACCCCCGAACACCCAGGCAACGTCGGCCACGCATGTATATAATATAAAGCTGAACGTCTGTGTGTGTGTGTGTGTGTGTGTATGTGTGTGTATGTGTGTGTGTGTGTGTGTGTGTGTGTGTGTGTCTAGTCACGAATAGGCTCCTCTATAGTTTACTATTACAAAAAACTGATTACATATAATGATAGAAGATGTATCGAGACACAGGAATGAGTATGTTTGATTTGGCATAATGATGATTCATTAAAGGTGTGGGGTCAGCATACGCGCCTGGTCCACAAAGTATAGAAATTAAAAATGTAAAAATTAAAAAAAAAGTTTACAAGTGTTTTTGATATAGATGTACATTATAATACTTTGATAAGTATGTTTTAACTTAAATAGGGATGGTATAATAAAATTGTTGGTCTGCGTTCGCGCCTGGCCTCCATAGAACGGAAATAGGCACAAACTTTAATAAAGACTTTTCATATCCATCTGCGTAAGTATACTTTGATAATTATGTTTCAGTTTGAAGAAATATGGTATAATAAAATTATGGGGTGTGGGTTTGCACCTGATCTCCATAGAATGGAAATATGTCACAAAGTTTAACAAGGTTTTTTAATATAGATCCAGAGAATATTGTGATAAGTGCTTCATTGTGAACAGGTATGGTATAAAAAATTATGGGGTTTATCTATTTTATTTTTACTTTCATCATATTTTGCTTTGGTTTTGATACCTCCAAATTCGAGGCTATCTCTTTACAACCCTTCTTTTTCATAACCTATCATACTTTCATAAATCAGAGTCCATTTTCTGTGGGCTGTTTTTGAATTCAGTCAACGACCGATACTTTTGCTAGTATTTAAATATTTTATTACATTTTCACCCCAAACAAGGCATATTGATATAAATAAAGAGTCATTGGCCATTGCTATTGGTGGTAGAGAAGGTTTCTTGTAATTATTGAAGGAAACGAGTTTTGTCTTGGCAGCATTGTATGTGACCATCCATTTATGTCCCCATTCCACTACAGATCGGAGGTCATCCTCTAGTGCTTCTGCCATTTCTTTAGATATGTGTTCATTTGTTTTCCTGACGTGTCTGTTATAGAGTGTGGTGTCGTCAGCATATATACCCATCTCCCAGGAAATTTTGTCAGGGAGGTAATTTATGAATATTAGGAATAACAGAGGTCCCAGGATGGACCCCTCAGGCACTCCCGCATTCATATCGTATTGTTTAGATGTACGACCGTCGAGGACAACCTGGATTTTTCTCTTATCTAAGAAGAATTTAATTATGTCATATATTCTTCCAGTGATACCATATGATCTGATTTTCCTGAGAAGACCTTCATGCCATACTATGTCAAAAGCCTTAGATATATCTAGAGCTACCGTTCTACACTCCCCGCTTTGTCCAGTGACTGGTATATACGTTCTGAGATCACCGTGTGTCTATATACACACACACACACACACACACACACACACACACACACACACACACACACACATATATATATATATATATATATATATATATATATATTTCTGTGGAAATATATTTTCTTATAATATATACCTATCCTTATTTAAGAAGCTCAATGTAATTACAGAGCAATATAGTGAATAAATGACAAAATACTATATTCTAAAGTTCATCATGTTGATTAACTTATAATTTATTCCTTTAATTCAGTTGTCATTTACAATCTTTGTCAGTATCTGTTTCGTAGCGCAAAATCAAACACTTAATTATTATATAAATCAGTGAATCTATTATGCCCTTAACTCGTCAGAAGAAAGAGATATAATCCATCCGTCGAAAGGAAATAAAGCGCGTTTTGACACGATTAAAATCCGGAAAATGGAAGAGAATCTGTAAATAACTTATTATACGTTTCGATTACGTTATTTTGAATTTTAGAAAAATTCCTTTTGGCAAATTTATTGTTGCTATTTTTTCTGATGAGTTAAGGACATTATAGTTTTACTGATTGATCTAATAATTAAGTGATTGATTTTGCGCTACGAAACAGATACTGTCAAAAATTGTAAATGTCAACTGAATTAAAGGAATAAATTATAAGATGGTCAGCATCAAGAAGTTTGGAATATATATATATATATATATATATATATATATATATATATATAAACACATTTATATATATATATATAAATAAAAACCTATATATATATATATATATATATATATATATATATATATATATATGAAACACGATATATATATATATATATATATATTTCGTGTTTCATATATATATATATATATATATATATATATATATATATAGGTTTATATATATATATATATATTTCATGTTTACTTAGTTTAATATTTGATTATTAAGTTTACTTATTTTACTTATTTTTATCTATTCTAAAGTAGTACTATTTAATTGATTACTGTTTACTGATTTATATTCGTATTATTCATTATTCAATATTCACAAATTATTTATTTTCTAACTTTAGTAAATTTTACTATTTATTACTTTTCTTCCTCTCTTTTTACTTATCAGTAAGTATAAATTTTTATTATGGAAAATTTCAACTTAATCTCCATTTGAAAGATAATACAAGCTCTACCAGCTGCGAAACTTTTTGTTATTGGAAGATCTAATCTATTTAATTCTTTGGCCTTTTCTCAAATTATAATCTGGAATCGATAAATTGTCATTATGTTTTCAATTCTATTATGGGTACATACTATTAAAACATTCTAAAACCTTCACTTTATTCTATTCTTTGTCTAATACGTGAATTTGCCTTGATAATGCCTGCTGCAGAGGGGTCGAAAGGCGGAAGGTATTAATCGACCGTACAACTAATAAGGTAGACACAAGACAAGGAAGTTACGGCAATAGCAAAGTGAGATGCCGAATACAGATGATCAGTTAAAGATACTAGGATAGAGTGTTTTATTTTTACCAAGAAAAAATAGTAAAATGCGGGGCAATGAATATCATGACCAGCCGAAGTGTTAACGGACGTCTTAAGGGTTGACATTTTTACGTCGCTGGGGTAGAATGACATGCCTCATGTGTATAGACGGGGTCTGAAGCTGAAAACTGGTAACCAAACGTCGACGGGCACTGCAACTGGTAGCTGTACATCAGGGGACACTGGAGCAGGTAGTTGGACGTCAGCGGCCACTGCAACAAGTATCTAGACACCAGTACGCACTGGAACTGGTAGTTGGACGTCAGTGGGAACTATAACAAGTAGCTGGACGTCAGTTGGCACTAGAACTGATCGCAGGACATCGGTTGGTACTGGAAAAGGGAATTGGACATCACTCAGAACTGGAAACTGGTCGAAGCTGCAGGAGTGGGTTAAAGGTCGCTGATAGCTGCAAGAGTAACTTGGTGTCCACTGATATCGCAGCAAGAGCGAATTGGAGTCACCGGAGGTTGCAGTAGTGAGTTGGTATCACGGGAAGCTGCAGGAGTGGGCTGGAGGCCGCTGAGGTCGCTGCAGAAGTGGGCCGGAGGAGCTAAAGGCTGCAAGAGTAAGCTGGATTCTCTGGAAGTGAGCAGGAGTTGAAATATGTTCAGGTACTAGAGTGGCAGATATACGGCATAATCACGTTGAAACACCGGTTCCCGTCAGATCACCGAAGTTAAGCAACGTTGAGCCTGGTCATTACTAAAATGGGTGACCAATTTGGGAATTCAAGGTGCTGTATGTAAGAGGACGTCGATACCTTCCGGGATATACATGCGACTGGGGACCGCTTGTGAATTTCATACTCCCATGAAACTTTCTCCTTCGGAGGAAGCCGGTTAAACCTGAATAGGGTTGGTGCTGACTGCACACAGACTAGAGTAGCAGGCCGTTAGGGAGAGTTCCAAGAGGCAGAATGTGTATCGCATACGGGTGGTTAGTGACTCTAATTAATAATGCACTGAAGTAGCACTGAAAAGGGCTGCTTGGGCATTGATACTGCTACCCTTGGTTCCCAGGGCGACTGAGTCCGCCGAGTTTTCGAGAGTCAAATCGGGATAGAAGTATTCCTAACTCACGGGCCGAGATGAAACATTCTCTTAGAAGTTGTTTGTTTCATGAACAGTCATTCGTGCTAAAAGCGACGGTGTCGCTAAACAAACGAATACTATTATTAATTTTAGACAGAATTTCTTGCAGGTAAAAATGTATTCGGTGATAATTGTTTGTATATATTTTATTCTCCGTCCAAAAATAAAAAAGTTATTTTGTTTCGTTGTTAAAATTGAATTGTGTGTGTGTGTGTGTGTGTGTGTGTGTTTTGTAGAAAACGTTGTTGCTATTTTTAGTACGCGTGGTCGTGACATCTTTCCAGGAGCGTCAGTCCCATGTCTGTCTTTGCCGACGATTGTCTTTTGTTTACAAAAACAAAGGAACAGTGATATACGAGCGCAACAAACCCTTATACAAATGTTTTATGTAAATTTTAATTATCTCTTTAGTGTATAAACCTGATGGTTTACTGTATAAACATTAGCCATCCTTACTTTAGTCTTGATCATATGTTTAAATTTTCTATTTATTATCTAATCTCTATACTGACGAAGAAACTTTATTTCAATAAAAAAATATATATCATTTCAGAAACGATAGTGCACATATCGGTTTTTGATGCAATGTGGCAACAATACTGCATACATGGGAGAAGAGTGGCCTTGTAAAGGTACAGGATACTCTCAGTCGTAAGTAACTTTCTATCCTTACATCATCAACGCTCTGATCCCCAGCGGGCATCAATTGTGATGGATTGCTGTCGTCTGGGTGAGGCCCCGTGTTTTGACAAGCTTCTGGGTTTGACCTTTACTCCTGATCTGAAATGGAACACGTACATCAAGTCTGTTGCCAGGGTCGCTGGAAAGATGGTGGGATCCTTCTACCGCTCCAGAAGATATCTCACTACTGATGCAATTCTCTATCTATATAAAAGCCAAGTACGTCCAAGGATGGAATACTGTTGCCATATCTGGGTAGGAGCTGCTAAAAACAGCCTATCCTGCCTTGACAGAGTATAAAATAGACTTCGTGGCTTAGTGGGGGATGCCCTTTTCTCTACCCTACAACCTCTCTCCCACAGAAGAGACGTTGCGAGCCTATCCTTGTTTTATCGTTATTTCCATGGCAGGTGCTCGTCTGAACTCCAATCTCTGGTCCCCCCTCGCCAATCTTTCACGAAAAACACCCGTCTAGCTGAATCCACTGTGAAAAATTTTCCCCACTCTATATCTGTGCCTAAATCAAAACGCGGATTCCATGAACAAAGCTTCTGTCTTAGAACTGCACGCCTGTGGAACTCTGTTCCGTCTGCCTGCTTCCCACCGGACTACAACTTGGATGTCTTCAAGTCCAATGTTAACAAATTTCTAATGAACCGCCCCCTTAAGTAAACACTTCATCAAATCTCCACACTAACGTAATGTACTTGCAATAACCCTTATCCCTGAGTGGCTTCCGGGCCTTGATAAGTGGTGTAAAAAAATAGTACGATAGAGGGAGTCTGTATTCTTTGCAGTAGCCTTGGCAATGCACTTAATGTATCTGTTCTAACATGTTCCCCGAGAATGTTAAGCCGAGGAGATTGAACGAAGTACTTTCAGGTGATGTATCATTATCCATTGCTATTAGTGTTTGAGAAGGTTTCTAGTAGTTATTAAAAGAAAAGGGATTAGTCTTGGCAGCGTTGAATGTGACCATCCATTTTTGTCCCTCTTCCACTGTTTTCCTCTAGGTTTTTCGTCATTGCTTTGGAGACGTACCTGTTATAGAGCGTGGTGTCCTCAGAAAATACTCTCATCTAAGAGACATTTTTTTTTTCAGGGAGGTCATTTATGAATATCAAAAATAATAAAAAGTACAAGGAACGACCCCTGAGGTACACCCGCATTTATATCATATTGCTTTAACGTACGACTGTCGAGAACAACATGGATTCTTCTCTTAAGAAAGATTGAATTATATCAAGTATTCGTTCAGTAGTAATTTCGAGGGGCTAGCAATCGTCCTGTTGTCATAACTTGGATCGGTAGAGAGCATGAGTTTTACAGCGGCGCATCTCCGATGTTACTCGTTGAGCATTGTGTCACTTTCAGGCATGATAGAAGGCTCCTATCGCTCTGGGGATTTGTATACAACTGGCCAACTAGTAGATGGTCGGCAAAAAAAAAAAGAAAAAAAAGACAACTGTTTTTCATCAAACGAAAATGGAATCATATCGTCTTTACTAGAGCGATAATTGTATTGTTCCACCCTGCATATATATATATATATATATATATATATATATATATATATATATATATATATATATATATATATAACAAAAAGGAACAAACCGTATTATGTGTTCATCAACGTTTCGTCTTTATTTCGAGACTTCCTCTGAAAATAAAGACGAAACGTTGATGAACACATAATGCGGTTTGTTCCTGTTTATTTTCTCTATTTTCATCATTTTCATCATATATATATATATATATATATATATATATATATATATATGCATTACTTGCCACTAATACGAAACTAAAACTAACCGAAACATCCTTACAAGGTTGTTACGAACATAATATAAATATATAATACCAAATTGTAAAAAAATTCTTTTTACAAAAAATCAATCATCGGGAAATAAAGGAATTTAGGAACCCAAAAAATAGGATATATTTAAAAAAAAAAATTTCTTTCTGTTTTAAATTGCTTAGGGCCCCTCGTAGAAACTTCACATAACTCTGTTCTTAAATAAGGATACGAAAATTAGGCGATACATTAATATTTAAACGGGCTTTTCCGTAACCACAACCAAGATAAATGATTCTCGCATGTTTTTCCCGTTAGAGATCCCCCCCCTTTTCTTTCTATTCAAAAAATGCTACATTGCCAAAAATGTGTTTATTCATAAAGTCTGAAGAAATGTTGGTTTTTGAACATTTTCAAACGATATAATGCTTGAAATTGTCGAACTGGACATTGAAACAATTGTAGCATAAAATGAAATACACTTTTCGTTGCCATCAATACCTTGTCTTGAAGTCTTGATTTTGCATACACAGTATATTAATGCTCAATTATGAAATGTGATAATTTTGTGGCTTAATCCTTAAGTCAACCCTTTTTTGGCTTAAAACCTATTGGTATATGAAAATTTACTGAATTAAACGAACTCAGTATATTACATATAAGTCTCTCTCTCTCTCTATCTCTCTCTCCCTCTCTCTCTCTCTCTCTCTCTCTCTCTCTCTCTCTCTCTGTATATATATATAGTTTTTTTTAATATAATTCTCAACTTACACGTGTTTCGTCAACTACGACTCATCAAATAATTGAATCTAGCGATATATGAAATCGGGACACCATAGTAAGAAACGTAAACCTCTCGCTCTCTCTCTCTCTCCCTCTCTCTCTCTCTCTTTCTCTCTCTCTCTCTCTCTATATATATATATATACATATATATATATATATATATATATATATATATATATATATATATATATATATACTTATTTGCTATAATAATTATTAAATACCTACAGACTCTAGTATTTCATCCTTTCGAGAATCATCAGTGCTGGGTGTCACGATTATCACTAGTCGATAGATTCGAACCCAGCGACAGAAACCATCTGACTTCATTTGCAAGGACCTAATCAATTTGGTTACCGTGAACTACAAGAAATGCTGTTGACTTTTAACATTTATTTATTTTTTTTAATGTTTTTTAACGCTTGTCAGAGTGACCAAATCATTATATGATGATCTCCGGATAAGAGTTTAATTGATCGACTTTTATTCAACTGAAAGTGCTCAACGATAAGAAACGAGTTTCTTAAAGGGCTAACATAATTATTTACTATAAATATTATTAGATACCTACAGACACTAGTGTTTCATCCTTTAGAGATTCATCAGTGCGGGTGTCACGATTAACACCAGTCGATAGATTCGAACCCGGCAACAGAAGCTATCTTTATTATATATATATATATATATATATATATATATAAACACATCTGGTTGAGATTACTTCACTTGTAAATATTAACTCTTTAATATTTATAATATATTTTAAGTTTACCATTTTGATTACCTTGGTAAACTTATTGTAATTTATATATATATATATATATATATATATATATATATATATATATATATATATATATATATATATGTATATATATATATATATATATATATATATATATATAATAAAAATTACAATTAAATTTATCCAAAATGATCCAAGATGGTAAAACTAAAGTATATTATAAATTTTAAAGAATTAATATTTATAAAGTAATCTCAACCAGATGTAAAAGCTCGATAAAACCAAATAGAAGATAGAGCTTATAATAAGAACAAGTAGTCAATAAAACATGTTAAAAAACACTTTGGACAAGAGTTAAAAACATATTTCATTTTAAAAAAGAAACACTAAATAAATGGATAGTCCTTAATCCGCGGAGTTTCGAAGAAATACTTTCCTTCTCATAAGAGGGTAGGATTTAGCAACTGAACTATCAATACGAAAAGTATATATGTAGGAGTACAAAAAGTATTTTGAAAAAAATAAAAACGAAAAGATTTTCGTTTTCTTTTTCAAAAGACTTTTTGTATTCCTACACGTAAACACATACGAAATAAATACAGAAAAGATATAAACAATATATATATATATATATATATATATATATATATGTATATATATATATATATATATATATATATATATATATATATATATATATATATAACAAGAATTACAGTTAAGTTTACCAAAATTATCCAAGATGGCAAAACTAAAGTTAAATGATAAATATTAAAGAATTAATATTTATAAAGTAATCTCAACCAGATGTAAAAGCTCGATAAAACCAAATAGAAGATAGAGCTTATAATAAGAACAAGTAGTCAATAAAACATGTTAAAAAAAGAGTTAAAAACATATTTAATCTGAAAAGGAAACACTTAATAAGTAGATAGTCCTTAATCCGCGGAGTTTCGAAGAAATACTTTCCTTCTCATCAGAGGGTATGAATTAGCAAAATGCGGGATCGGATTTTGCGTCCAAATGTATTTGATGAAACTGCAAGTAAGTTAAAGATCTTACTCGATAACAAAAATGAAGCAGAGGGAAGGGTAAAAAAAAAGAAAAAGGTGGCGCTTTTATTTTTCTTTTATTAATATTATTGGAATTTTTTCCCGTTTTCCTTGTACATATTTGTGAATTATTCCATGGATTTCGGCCTTTTGGATTATTTTGGACCATCTTCCAGTTACGTGATTTCCTTGGATTTTACTTGTGTGAATGGAAATTCAATAACTTTCTTGGATTTATATTTTGGGACTTTACCGACATTGGATAATTTACCTTTTACCAGACTATCCATTCACGTGAGGTCACGTTTTTTTTTCACCATGTTCCCTCTTCTTCACCTTTTGTTATCAAGTTAGATTTTTTACTTACTTGCAGTTTCACCAAATACTTTTGTATGCAAAATCCGATCCCGCATTTTGCTAATTCCTACCCTCTGATGAGAAGAATAGTATTTCTTCGAAACTCCGCGGATTAAGGACTATCCACTTATTAAGTGTTTCGTTTTCAGAATCAATGTTTTTAACTCTTTTTAAATTGTTTTTAACATATTTTATTAACTATTTTCTCTTATATATATCTGATGAGATGGTAGACATCGAAACCCTATAGGTTAAGGAGATTAATTTTCTAAAGCATTTTTTGTCTTGCTTAGAATAATAAAAATTCTTTGATATGAAACTCAACCACTGAATTTCATTTCAATGAGAGTTTTTTGAAATTCATTGAATTACAATTTAATTTATTTGCTCTATCTTGCATATCGAGCAATTCTTGTTTAGATGGGATAACTTATAGAATATTACTGCCAGTAATATTTTGTAAACTTTACAATCTCACGTTTCCACAATAACTGATTGTTAAATAAAAACTATTCTGAAGTAAACAAACACATCCCAATGTTTTTTTCCTTATTGTACACATTTGTTTATGTAGTATGTGTATTGCGTTGATATAGCCCGTATATGAATTCTAATTACCTTTCTTTAGTCTATAAATTTATGAATTGCTGTATAAAGGTTAGATATCCTCACTTTAGTTTTCGCCATATGTTTCATTTTCTATTTAGGGTCTAATTCTGATGAAGAAATTTTAATTCAATTAGTTGTGTCATCTCACAAATAATAATACACAGGCTGCTGTGTTTCTGATATTTTTTAGATAAGGATGGGTTATTCGTATTATTTGGATCCTTCGAACTATTGTTCTCATCATCAAATAACGCTTAAGATGGGAACAGCAGTCCGAAGAATCCAAATGGTACAGATTAGTTTACGTTGAATGTTTGGAACGCCCTTTTTGTTTTGTTTTTCAGTTTTTGAGGAGCTAAATTTTCTCCGTATGTGTTTAACTCTGACCTCGTGGGGAGACAAATAAATAGGAATTTTAACTACAGTTTGTTCTGAATACTACACATCTGTTCTGCACTCAGTTAATGGAGGAGAGAAATCTTTTTACACGGGGACAGATTTAATTTTTGACCCAGTACAGAGTGCCCCCCCCTTAGCGGGCACCTGGAAACCATTGCATAAATAAATCTATCTTTCGTCTACCTTCGACGTTAAAGTCGGTGTTGAATAAAAGTAAAGTTACTGTGAGATCCTTCTAGACTAAGACAGTCTTAATATTTGTCCCCATCTGGGGTTTATTTTTCCGAGAGCTGCCCCCCCCCACTCCCGAAAGGGCTATTTATCTCCCACCCTCGTGACGGGATGAAAAGAAAGAGCATCCTGGCATGCTAAAAGTTCCTAAACAGCCTCTTTTTTTTTACATGGAGGTCACCACTTATCAAGGCCCAGAAGCCACTCGGGGATAAGGGTTACTGTGTGTACAGTAATCAATGAGATAGTATCGTAGTAATAGTTAGTATTGGAGATTTGATAAAATTTCATTACTTAAGGGGGCGGTTCATCAGGAATTTGTTTGTGTTGGACTTGAAGATATCCAAGTTGAAGTCGGGGAGGGAAACAGGCAAGCGGCAGAGAGTTTCACAGGCGTGCACTTCTAAGAAAGAAGCTTTGTTCATGGAATCTACGTTTTGATTTAGGCATGGATAAAGAGTGGGGAAAATTATTGACAGTGGTTACAACTAGTCGGGTGTTTTTCGTGATAGATTGGCGAGGTGGGGACCAGAGAATGGAGCTCAGACGAACACTTGCCATGGGAATAATGACAAAACAGCCTCTTCGGTATCTTTAGGAGATTAGCAATAAACTAACACCCTTTCTCAAAGAAAAGAGTGAGAAGGCAAAGCTTGGGAGGGTAGTCATCGCACAGAACAGTCAACAAAGAACAGGACATTTCAAATATGGCCTATTATCTGTTGGCTTACTTGCTAAAGGAAAAAAAAATCCCCGGTTTTCTCCACATTAAAAAGCATACGACTTTTTGTTTACCCTCGTGAGGAGGTATGTAAATAGGAAGTTTCATCTCCGCCCGAGTGAAGACTTTCGAAAAAGGCATTGACTTTTCGCTATGGCGAAACGGTGACAACGACGAAACTTCTAGTCGAGCTTACAGTCTGCTGATCTAACCAATAAGTCGAACCGAGTTACAGTTGAAGTTATTGTTGCTGATGTTATTGGAGCAGTACGTAGCTGCAGTAGTCGAGGTGATGGCGGTGGATGTGGTGGGTGTCATCAGAACTCGGCTTGGGTCGATCGGTTGTGTCTGGGTCATCATGACCGCTAGGATTTATTTACACACAGACAAAACGGCGAGCCCGTCGGAAACGTTGATACAAACGCAGGTATAAATATAGTTTTAGTTTTATTTATTTATTTAATTTTTTTTAGAGAGTCTTCCTTATTCGTTCATTGGGTGTTTGGGATGAATGGGGGTTGTTAATCACTTTAAAAAATAAAATAAAATAAAATGTTCTTATGATATATATA
>NC_136493.1:45045119-45062619 GCF_053919585.1 Euprymna scolopes | reverse complement strand
TTTCTTCTCTCTCAGTGGAAGAGAAATCCTTTACGACTAAGAAAATTTTTTTCTCCACGTTAAAAAACGACCCTGGTGTCTAAATCTATCCAGTGGGAAGGCATTGTGAATAGTTACTATGTTTAATGTAACACAGTTTTAATATTAAAAATTAACTGGAAAAAGTTATTTCTGATTTAATGATAAAATGCCCTGGAAATGTCACTTCTGATTAATTATAAAATGCCCTGGAAAATTTCCGTTCTGATTATTTTTATTTGTTTACTTGCGTCCCCACAATGGCGGAATTGGACATGAGGTCGGTTAAAAATTTAGAGGGAAACCAGCTCCCCAAAAGGGGCACTCTGATCAATAACAAAAATAAAACTTGTAATGGGGCAATCGTTAACGTCGCATGTTTTTTTTTGTTTTGTTTTTTTTCACACTTTAATTTACAACTTTGCCTCAATGGTGCGGGTTCGATCCTCATACTTACCTACCAAAACATTTTTAACCCCCCACCTCCACACACAGCTACAAACACCCGGGCAACGCCGGGTACCCCTCGCTAGTACTTTAATAAATCAGAGTCCATTTTCTGTAGGGTATTTTTGAACCCAGTGAACGACGGGCACTTATGCTAGTATATATATATATATATATATATATATATATATATATATATATATATATATATATTGTTCAAAACCAGTTAGATTAATTTGTCCCTGACGATGAATCCAAAAGGATTGGAAAGTACTCGGGCATGTAAGTTTCTGCCAGAAGTTAAGACCATTATTCGGAAGTTGGATTGGATAAAAAAAAAAAATGAATTAATAGACAAAAAACGGGGTAGTTCTATTTTGGGACTCCGGGACGCCAAATTTCAATCCGCCATTTTATTACATCCAAAGTTGTCAGGTATCATGTGCCGTATCAAAATAAAACTTCTGCCGAAAAAAAAGTTTAGTTTTATATTTTCTATCTAGCGAATAAACATTAAATTACATATGAAAACCACGTTCATTATTTTAAAATGTCCAACTTAGGCGACGTAGAGAATTGTTGTGTTTTAATTCTAAAATGAAACTAACTTTTTTTTTCTATTTTTTTTTTTTATGAACGTGTGTCTGGCATACCGGCAAAGTATGTTTTCAAAAGAATTAAATTGAATAAAGTCTATTTTTACGAGAATACTTTACACATTTATATAGCAAATAAACAGAAAATCACATGTGGAAAATCACGTTTATTATATTCTAAAAATCAAAATCATGCAGCGAGGATAAATTGATTTTTTATTCTAAAATGAAACTAAAAATTGCATATGTTGGATTTTGTAAACAAATAAACAAATATGGTTTTTCATATGGAATTTTGTGTGATTCGCTAGAGAATGTACAAAGATTCTCTAAAAATTAACTTTGTTTTTACATAGGCATCACCACTTATCAAGGTCAAGAGGCTACTCGAGGATAAGGGTTAAAGAGTGTACAGTAGAAATTGGACAATAATATAGTAATCGTTAATAATGGAAATTCGGTAAATTTGTATGGAACGGTTCATCAAAAACTTGTTTACGTTAGATTGAAGACAACCATATTTTAGTCAGTTGGAAAGCAGGAAAACGGAATATAATTCCACAAGTGTGCAGTTCTAAGAAAGAAGCTTTGCTCATTGAATCTACGTTTAGGTATAGGCACAGATAAAGAGTGGGGTAAATTAGTGATAGTGTTTTCTGCTAGACGGGTGTTTCTTGTGAAAGTCTGACGAGGGGGGGACATAGATTGGAGCCCAGCCAAGCACTTGCCATGAAAATAACGATAAAGCAGAGACAAACTCCCAACATCTCTTCTATGAGAAAGAGGTTGCAGGAAAGTGAAAAAGGCATCCCGTACGAAGCTGCGAAGTCTATTTTGAACTCTATCAAGGCAGGATAAGTCCTTTCTAGCAGTTCCTGCCCAGATGTGGCAACAGTACTCCATTCTTGGACGTACCTGGCTCTTATATAGATAGAGAATTACATCAGCAGTGAGATATCTACTGGATCGATAGAAGGATCCCACCATTATTTTTCAGAAGCTTTGGCAATGGATTTAATGTATGTGTTCCATTAAAGATCAGGAGTAAAGGTCAAGCCAAGAAGCTTGTCAAAACATGAGGCCTCCCCACGACGGGAGCCATTCATTTCAATTGATGCCTGATAGGGATCAGAGCGTTGATGTAACGATAAAGCTTGGTTTTGAAAAGTAACAAGCCACTCCTTTCCCCATTGTACTACTTGCTCAAGATCAGAGGAGAGAGAATCAGAAAGAACTTGGTCGTTTACGGTCTTAGATGTGCTACCATAGATAGTAGTATCATCAGCATAAATGCCTATGAATGCTGTAAGGATGTGATTTGGAAGATCATTAATGTAGATCAGGAAGAGAGTTGTGCCTGACGGACTCCAGCATTAATACTGAGAGCTTCTGATTTCTGTCCATCAACCACTACTCTTATGAACCTATCAGAGAGAAATGATCTAATAAATGAGAAGACATTTCCAGCTATACCGTAGCTGGAGATCTTGTGAAGTAAACCTTTATGCCATACTCTACCAAAGGTCTTGATATGGCAAGAGCAATTGCCCTAGAAAGGTAGTCTCTGTCGAGAGATTCGCAATCCTATGAGATATAACTGTAGGCACATCTGCTGTAGATCAAGCAGAAAGGAAACCATATTGCGTGTCACTAAGAAGGTTATTTTTACTGAGATGGTATATTACTTCTCTATTTAACGCAGATTCCAGCAACTTACTCATGACGCACAGGAGACTTATTGGCCTGTACTGAGAGGGGGATGAGCGATCACCTGAATTCTTAAATACAAGGCATACTGATGAGATTTTCCAGAGTGATGAGAAGCAATTTTCCTGAGGACATCGTTTAAACAGTTTTATAAGGATGGGCGCTAGTTCTGGTTGAAGCCTTTTGAGTACTATAATTGGAATACCGTCAGGGCCGGTTGCTTTACTGGAATCAAGGTTTTTGATTAGCTTGGAAACATCACGTACAGATATTTGTATATCACATCGCATGTTTTCTAATACAGGAGGAAATATTGGAGGTTGGCGGCCTTGATCGCAAAGGGTAGAATTTGCTGCAAAGTTCTTGGCAAAGAGTTTGGCTTTGTCTGATGCTGACAAGATTACCTCAAATCCATTTATGAGAGTTGGGATAGAACATACACTTCTGTTCAAGGTTCTGTTGGCTTTTTGCCAAAACTGGTGGGAATCAAGCCGCTGCTCAGCTACTTTGGACTTGACGTACTGAGCATACAACTCTCTTGCGTTCTTTTTTTACTTTTTTTACAGTGGTTGCTGGCAGTCCTGAAAGCAGCTTTAGTCTCAGTATATCTATTACCTTGGAAGCCATGGAAAAAGTGATTTCATTAATCAATTTTATCCTTTATCCCTATTGCCTTAATTGGATGTTTTAAAAATAATGAATGTGGTTTTTCATATGCAATTTATGTTTATTCGCTAGATAAAAATAAAAATATAATTTTTTTTTCTGTAGAAAGTTTTGGCGTAACGAAATTGGTTTTTAATTTGGCGTCTCAAAGAAGAACTACCGCAAAAACGTCTATTTTATTTAATGAAATATGTTTAAGATGGAAAATGCTGCATATATATATATATATATATATATATATATATATATATATATATATAATTTTATACTAAATATATTTATTAAAGACCTACACACACTACTGTCTCATCATTTCGGGAATCATCAGTGCAGCGTGTCACGATTAATACTAGTCGATAGATTTGAACCCAGCGACAAAAGCCACTTGGCGTCATTACTAACAACCTAACATATTCGGCTACCGTTAACCGCCTGAAATACTGTTGAATTTAATTATTTATTTTTTAAATGCTTTTGAATGTCTGTCAGAGTGATCTAATCATTATATGATGATCTTCTGATAAGAGCGAAATTGGCCGACTTAAATTCAACTGAAACTGCTCAACGATAAGAAACGAGTTTCTTAAATGGGCTGATATAATTATTTTCCATAATAATTATTAAATACGTACAGTCCATAGATTTAAACCCGACGACAGAAGCCAACTGGCTTCATTAGCAAGGATCTACTCCAATATATATATATATATATATATATATATATATATATATATATATATATATATATATATATATATATATATATATATCAGTGTTGGGACGATTTGTCGGAATCGGATATCATAAAAATAAGAACTTTTTGGGGTATCGAAATTGGTATCAGAATCTGAAAAATTTTAGCCTATTTTCCGATGTCAAAAACAATTCCTTTTAATTCTTTTTTTATTGGGGGGGGAGGGGTAAAGAAATATTTCAACTGAGTGTAGTAGTAATAAAACATTAAATATTTGTTGCTTAAAACTTACTGTGAGTCACCTCCTCACAAATGTGTTCTTACGTTTCATAAAATATGTGCACATTTTAGGTGCGTTTTTACATAAATCGGGACAAAATAACCATTTTATAGTCAAATTTTTAGAGGTTTATAAAGAATCGGAAACGAAGTTGATAATTGTATCGGAATCGGAAATTCAGTTCGGAATCGTTAATTGTATAGGAAATTGAGAAATATATAGAAAGCGCCAGTAATATATATATATATATATATATATATATATATATATATATATATATATATATATATATAGATAGATAGATAGATAGATAGATAGACAGACACACAGACAGACAGATATATATATACTACTACTACTACTACTACTACTAATAATAATAATAATAATAATAATAATAATAATGATAATAATAATAATAATAATAATAATAATAATAATAATAATAATAATAATTCTGATTTCGTTTATGAACGTCTGTCTGGAAAGGGATGGGATTCATTTCCAGAGGATTTCCCTCAATCCCGGCTTCAAAGCAGGAGCTTCAAAGATCAAGGGTTTTCCTAAGGATGTTGGTAAAATAGCAGAGGTGTGAAGGCCGCCTAAAACATCGGGGATTTGTAGTCTTTTTCAATCGTCCTTCCAGAAGTCTTGATACTACTCCTAGTGTACCAACTATGACCGAGATTATTTGTGTTTTAACCCCGTATATACGCCTTATCTCCAAGGCCAATGAAGCATAATCGCCCCACTTCTCATTCTCCTTCTCTCTTACATTCCTGTCCCAGGGTACTGAGAAGTCTACAATCTGCCATTTTTTTAGACTTTGTCAATGACAACCAAATCCGGGTGACTATGTTCCAATTGATTGGTTGTTATGACACTTTTGTCTCACCATACCTCTACATTGCCATCCTCAATTGTTCCCATTTCATCAGGCACCTCCTCCTCCTCCTCCTCCTCCTAATAATAATAATAATAATAATAATAATAATAATAATAATAATAGGAATCAATTCAGAGAGGCTGTTGCGATAACGCAAATTTATTTGCAAATGCTATTGAAGGAAGTGGAGAGTGCTGGACGTCTGAGAAGACTTGTTGTCACTCAGCTTCCAGGAAACACCACAGGTTTTCAATCAAACCTATGATGACCTGTGTGAAAGTAGAATACTTATTTATTTATTTATTTTATTTTATTTTTATTTTTTATTTTTTTCATGTCCCATATGTATGTGTGATAGTGCACGATACCTCTTGTATACATGGGAGCTTTACACTATCCCTGCGCCAGAACCACAGGTAAAACAATTCTGGGCTCGGTGTTGCCACAAACACCAAAATATGAAAAATGTCAATTACCAATAATCCAAACCATGGATGGGACTCAGAAGAAAGATCTGGGTGTCATGATCAGCAGGTGCTCCTTCGGTAGCCAGCATGGGGGATCCAGTCGTCATCCTGCGAATGTTGGCCAACTTTCTAGTTTCAGAAACTCAAATAACATGAACATAAAATGAAAATAGCTGAACAAGTAAGTATAACCTCTAATTTTAGGGAACAAAATGATACCGAACAAACAGAGCACAGCCATGATAACCATCAAAAGGAAACAAAAACCGAAGAAAGAAATGGACAACAAAAGAGAATAGACTCGTAATGGAATGTTATTATAGGAGTCATCCTTAATATAGATATGGAGGTTATCGGAAACGAATGAAAGAACTATGGGACATATCCAGTGACTACCATACGACGATAGAACAAAGAATTGCGGACCTAGCAAGACTTTTACTCAAGGAAGGTTGGCTCTCTAAACTAGAACAGAAATTCAGCGAAAAATAAATTATGAAACTGAACATGAAGCATCCCCCCCCAACGGAACCACACGTGAAGCAACCCCACAAGTTGAAGCCTCACAAGTAAAAACACCAAAAGCCGAAGACCAACAAAGAACGAAGTCTACAACCGTGGAAACCGAGAACAATGAAACAGAACTAACAGAGAATGAAGCAAATGAAATAAATAAAATAATACAGCTGATGAACGAGGAAAAAACAAAGCTCCCATCGTTAAGGAACCAAAGCATAAGAAATTAAAAACAGAAACAGAGAAGGTTAACAAGCTCCTCCCACATATCTCAACAAATACAATCACAGACTTAAACAACCTAATTTACGCAGGCGCCAAAATGGTAAGTATGAATCTTAAATCAGAAAAACAACCGGGGACAAGCGGACCGACAAAAACCGGATGGGAAATAAGAGTAGAAACCCGAATACACAAACATAAAAAGAAACCAAAATGATCACCAGGAAGAAAGCAATGTGAAGAAAACGGAATATTGGAAATGTAACTGACAGGGAGAGGCTAAACAAGAAACAGGAAGAACTGGACCAAAAAATAAAAGCAAAAGAAGCGATATAGATATAAATCTGAATAATGCAAACAAAACAGATCATTTGAGACTAATGAAAGCCAATTCTACCAAAATGTGAACGGAGGAAAAACAAAAACAAAACAACCAAATCCGACAGAAACAAAACTCTACTGGAGTAAAATATGGGAAGAGCGACGAGATCACAATAGAAATGCCGAGTGGCTGAAAGACATGAAAGAAGAGTTACAACAAATAGAAGAAGGAACTGCGAATGAAATCAGCAAGGAAATCCTAAAGAAAACCATAGGAAAAATGGCAAACTGGAGAGCACCAGGGCACGACGAGATACATGCATACTGGTTCAAAAAATTCACAACTTTACACGAAAGGCTAGCCCAAAACCTGAGAAGATGTATACAGGAAGCAAGCGTACCGGAGTGGGTGACAAATGGTAGAAGCATACTGCTACATAAGGACTCGGAGAAAGGAACCGTCCCTAGCAATATAGGCCAATCACGTGCTTCCCAACTATGTGGAAGATACTGACAGCACAACTGAGGGAACAAATCTACCACTCCCTGAATAACCGTGGACTTATCCTCGAGGAGTAGAAAGGATGTCAAAAAGAAAAAAGAGGAACACATGATCTGTTATATATAGATCAAAAGATCTTAAAGGAGGTAAAAAGGAGGAGAAAGAATTTAGCCATGGCATGTATCGACTACAAAAACGCGTTCGACAGAATCCCCCAAGCATGGATAATAGAATGCCTAAAAATTTATAAAATACAAAGCGGGATCACCAACGTAATGGAAAATGCAATGAAAACATAGAGACTGGAATTGACAGTTGATGGACAACACATAGCAGAAATTAACATACAAAGAGGCATCTTCCAAGGAGACTCACTCTCACCATAACTGTTCATCATAGCCATAATGCCCTTGAACAGTATTCTGAGAAAGTGCCAAGCCGGATACAAGTTCTTCAATACAGAGGAAAAAATGAACCACCTGATGTACATGGACGATCAGAAACTTTTTGCAAGGATCGAAAAGGAGCTACAGACACTAATTAACACTACTAGGGTCTTCAGCCAAGATATCTAAATGGAATTTGTAATGAAAAAGTGCACACAACTAGTTATAAGAAAGGGAAAACTGGAAACGACAGAAGGCATGGGACTACCCAACCAAACAGAAATGAGGGCACTAGAGGAACAAGACGACTATACATACTTGGGGATTCTGGAAGCGGACACCAACAGAGCAACAGAAATGAAAGAGAAAATTGGAAAGAAATACCTCAGGAGTACAAGAAAACTCATAGAAACGAAATTACATAGCAGGAACCTAAAAAAAGGTATAAATACATGGGCAGTATCATTAGTAAGATACTCTGGACCGTTTATAAGGTGGACAAAAGAAGAACTGCGACAACTCGACCAGAAAACCAGGAAACTCATGACCATGCATAATGCACTACACCCAAAGGACGATATTGACAGACTCTACGTGAAAAGGAAAGACGGCGGGAGAGGACTGGTCTGTATAGAAGACTGTGTGAAGGACACGAAAAAAGTATAGAAAAATACATAATGCAAAACACTGAAAGCATAATTATACAGCGAGAGGCACCGAAAAAGGCAACAAAGCAAAAAACAGAGAGACAAACGACAAAACGAGAAAAGAGAAATGGGAAGAGAAACAACTCCACGGAAGATTCATAAGAATGACAAAAGATGAGAATAACGAAAACACCTGGACATGAATGCGAAAAGGACATATAAACCGAGAAACTGAATCTCTAATAACTGCAGCAAAAGATAACTCGGTAAGAACCAACCATATCAAAGCAAGGATCGATAAAACACAAGAAAACAGCAAATGCAGACTCTGTGTACACAAAGACGAAACGATAAACCATATAGTAAGTGAATGCAACAAACCGGCCCAAAAGAAATACAAAAACAGGAATGACTAAGTGGGGAGGGCGATGCACTGGGAATTGTGTAAACGACTGCATTTTGAGCGTACAGACAAATGGTACAAGCATAAACCCATAACAGCACTTGAAAACGAGAACCACAAAATCCTATGGGACATGGACATACAGACGGATAAACCCATCCAAGCAAGAAGACCAGATGTCGTCATAATTAACAAGAAAGAAAAATCCTGTTAAATCGTAGACTTTGCTGTCCCAGCTGACCACAGGGTGAATATGAAAGAAAAGGAAAAACGAAGCAAATACACAGAGCAAGCCAGAGAGTGTTACAAGCGATTTGGATGATGAAGTAAATCGAAATAGTACCGATAATAGTAGGAGCACTAAGAACAATTCCGAAAAACTTCGAAAAAAGAATGTCAGAAATTGGAATCAGAGGAATACCTGCAAAAGTACAACGACGAACGATAATGAAAACGACGGAAATATTAAGAAAAACCTTGAATGCGGAGAATAATACAAGAAGACGATATAACGAATAAGCGTTACAAGGAATGAAGAACACCGAAACTGCATATTTACAAGTTCTACACCCCTATCATGCATCCCCCTATTGTTTCATCACCGATCCCCCATTAAAAAAAAGTGATACCAAAGTGCCGAGAGGGGTCAAGAAGGACTGAAAGACCGAGGAGAGAGCGCTAGCCAGACCTCGGCTGGACAAGCGCAAATAGAACTAGGACTTTGAGGAGGCTGAGTGCTACTCAAATTCCAGTATAAACCAATGGCCACTGCCAGCGGGAAATCAATAGTAAGAGGCTATTGTGATGATCCAATTTCATTTGCAAATGCTCTCGAAGGAGGTGGAGAGAGCTGGACGTCTGGAGAGACTTGTTGTCCCTCAGCTTCCAGAGAACACCACAGGTTTCCAATCAGACCGTTTGTTGACTTGAGTGAAAGCTCCATGTGAGCCAATAATAATAATAATAATAATAATAATAATAATAATAATAATAATAATAATAATAATAATAATAATAACAGCAAATGCAGACTCTGTGAACAAAGAGATCAAACAATAAGTCACATAATAAGTGAATGCAGCTAACTAGCCCCCACCCTCACACCAAAGTAAGAACAGACACGATCAAGTGGGGAAGGCAGTATACTGTGGATCTTGCAGACAACTGATTATTGAGCGCTAAGACAAATGGTACAAGCACAAATGAAAGTCACAAAATTCTATATACAAACGAATAAATACGCACAAGTCAGGAGTCCAGATGTAATATACCTGGTACTAAAGGTACTTAGGCTTTTACGCATTTTCATTCTCATAACATTCATATGCTAGTTAACATGTCGCAGATTAGATCTTGTAATCTTGTTAAATTTATTTATGTATATTATTAATATTTTATTTTTTTAGTTTATTTTTTTTATATATATATATCAGTATATAGTAACAGTATTGTTTACATTTTCTTATTGGGAAAATGGTATTATCCACTGGAGAGCCATATTTTAAACATCTGTTCTGCTTTTAAATCTCCGAGGCAGCTGATGATCCCCGTTTTCTATTTAATAAATTTTTAAAGGTTTTGGTTTTTCGTCGTTATATAGTCAAATTCGTTATTATTGAAAAGTTTGCAGAAATTGGCTTATGCAAGTGCTAAGTCTAACAATTTCAGTAAAGGTTTTCCTTTTTTTTTTCATCTTTATCTATACCTGTGCCTAAATCAAAACGCGGATTCCATGAACAAAGCTTCTTTCTTAGAACTGCACGCCTGTGGAACTCTGTTCCGTCTGCCTGCTTCCCTCCGGACTACAACTTGGTTGTCTTCAAGTCCAATGTTAACAAATTCCTAATGAACCGCCCCCTTAAGTAAACATTTCAGCAAATCTCCTCACTAACGTAATGTACTTGCAATAACCCTTATCCCTGAGTGGCTTCCGGGCCTTGATAAGTGGTGATCACTGTGTAAAAAAAAAAAAAAATAATAATTGAATGCTCCTTTGTAATTATAAACATTTTAGGAGTCAGATTACGTAGGTTCTTTTTTTTTTTTACAAAGGAATCATACTTATCAAGACTCAGAGGCCACTCGAGGATTAGGTTTAAAAGTGTACAGTAGTCAAAAGGACAATATCACAGTAATCGTTAGAAGTGTAAGTTTGGTAAATTGGATTACTTAAGGAGAACGACTCATCAAGAACTTGTTTACATTGGACTTGAAGACGCCATCATTTGCGGTCATGTTAGACATATCTAATGTTAGACATATCCGAACTCGAGCCTCTCACATGCGAGTCGAGCACTCTGTCACATGAGCAAACGCGCCACACGCAAGGAAGTTTATTATCTAAAACAGATAAAGCAAAGCGCGGCGAAATCCGATTATGTAATGAACTTATTCGCCTCGAACAAGGGATGTGGTTATCTAACCAGCTATAACCAAAGCCGATGTGGCACAAGTAGGAATTTTATACTCGCTAGGACGATGTCATCCAACATGCTCACCGACTATTATATTTAAGAAATATATAGTAGTGAGTTCAAAAGTTTTTTTTTTTTTTGTAAATATGATATGGGTGTCATCAGCTGAAATCGAAACCAAAAAATGTAGCTCTTCAGCCTTATCCGTTTCAACCTGTCCTAAGTCCATGCGCAGATAAATTTAAAAAAAAAAAAGTTGCTAAATATATAAATGTACCTATTTACAATGCCTCCCCACGGGACAGAGTTAGACACCAGGGTCATTTTTTAACGTGGAGAAAAGGTACAAAAATAAAAATTGTCTCAATCGTGAAGGATTTCTCCTCCACTGAAAGAGAACGAGAAATGGAAGTGCAGCATCTGAAGAACAGATACTGCACTAAATTTATATTTGTGCATACGTAGAAATAACACGTTCATTCAACTTACGCCTGCCTATTTTTTTTTCAATCTTGATCCTGTGGCAAATTTGTTCCACGGGTCTGAATCCCCTATATATCAAGTTTCAAGTCTGTAGACCAAAACTTGAAAGAGTAGTTTGGCAGAGACTGTTTCTTAGACAGACAGACAGACAGACAGATAGATAGGCAGACAGACAGACAGACAGACAGACAGACAATTTAGTTTTCAACTCTCTTCAATCAAATCGTTTTAAAAAACTATAAAGAAAAAATCTTAAATCTCATTAAGCCACACTTGCCCCTAGAAACTTTATTCTAAACATTTTTATAAAACAGTATTAAATAAAGCTATAGCTGCAGTAAAACTTAGAAATTAAAAAAAATATCACCATAATAAGATTTTAAAGGATAACAGAATTTAACCAGAGTAAACAAAACAAAACAAAAAAAAAAAACACTAAAACAATTGTATAATGAAATATGGACGTACCACCAAACAGAATTATCTAATAACATCTGTTATCTATCAAGCTTATATTAGAGCCCGGGGGGGGTCTTTCTATGAACACATTTTATATTGGTCATACAAGCAATACATTCAAACCAAGATACACCAGCCATAAAATGTCTTTACAATAGAAAAACCTATGTAGAACATAACATTTTGAAGCTAAATGTTTCTCATCAGAAAAGGAGAAAAGCCAGTATTAAATAAAATATAAAATATTTTAGACCATGGCATTTTGAAGCTAAATGCTTCTAATCAAAAAATGAGAGGAGCCAGTATATAATAGAATCTGCATATCCATAAAGTGAAAATATCTGTGTGTGTGTGTGTGTGTGTGTGTGTGTGTGTGTACATTTCCCTACCAAACAACTCTGCCAATTTTCGGTCTAGAGACTCGAGATTTAACATAAAGAGTATTGTGATTTGAGAAAATCGTTTTAATCGGTTTTCGGCCAGAAATTGGGATGTCAAAGGATCAAAGTTCAACCATTTGCCTTTTGAGAACTATACCAAACTCCTCTGCCAATTTTGGTTCTAAAGACTTGAAATTTTAAATATGGGTTACTTGGACATGGATCAAACTTTTTAATTTGATTTGAGCCACAAAAATTAAAAATTAAGGGGTCAAAGTTTTAAAAAATTGACCTCTTCGGTCTCTACCAAATTACTCAGTCAATTTCTGGTCTAAACCTTTGAAATTTTATACAAAGGGTATTCAGATATAGTACAAGCTTTTTAATGTGTTTGGGTCGTAAATTTGAGCTGCCAAGGGGTCAAAGTTTCAAAAGATTTGACCTTTGCGGTGTCTAGCAAACTACTCAGCTAATTTTGAGTCTGAACATATGAAATTTATACATAACGGGTATTCAGACATGCGGCAAGCATTTTAATCAGTTTTGGGACGAAAATTTGGCTGCCAAAAGGTCAAAGTTGAAATGCTTGGCCTTTGCAGATTCTATCAATTTTTTTCGACAATTTTGGGTCTAAAGACTTGAAATTTTAGATGTAGGTAACGTGGACATGGGTAAAACTTTGTATTCTGATTTGCAACCAAAATAATAAATGTTAAGCGGTTAAAATTGGGGTCCAACTTAAAAATTAACTTCTGCGGTCTCTACGAAATTACTCACACAAATTTTGGTCTAAAATTTTAAATCTTACATATTGTGCATTCACACATAGGGCAAGTTATGAACAGTAAATAGAGCCCGAGCAAAGTCACTATAAAATATAGATGAAAGCTAGATTAAAAACATTTAGAATGAATATAAAAGAAAATGAGAAATGCGAGAATAAAAATATTTTTAAAAAATAATTAGAAAGAGTTACTTATGTATAGGAGAATATAAAATGAAAAGGCAGCATATAAGTAATAGCAAAAGGAGAATAGGGATGACCAAAAAAATAATGGGAATCATTAAAGTAAAGAGGCTTGGAATTGGAATAGAAAAAGCACAATATGAAAAAATTATACTTATAAGTAGAAAAATATTTCTCAAATCAATATATATTTTTTTTAATTTACAAAAAAAAAACAACCTAAGTGTGAAAGACGGAGAATCTTAAATTTAATAAATGCTTGTTTTTTTATTTAAAAATATATTTTAATGAATATTTAATTTTTTTCTTTCTTTATAATATATATACATAGGTATCTCATCTTTTCTGTCTCTATTTTACTGTTTATTTTTTTATAAACAATTTCAATGGATTTGCAGCAATGAAACGGTAATCAAACACAGGCATACACAAATATACACACGTGCACATAAACACACAAAAACACACGCATACACACACATACAAATACACACTCACACACAAACACGCACTCAAACACACGCGCGATCAAGCACACACGCGTACAACCCCACAAACACAAAACCACACACTGAAACACACATATACACGCTCAAAGACACACAAAAACACACATACACTCAAACAAAAACACAAGCACAAACACACACGATCACGCAAACGCGCACGTATACAAACGCTCACACACAGACACACACGCAAACACACACACGCATAAATACTCAAACACGCAAACACATAAGCACAAAAATAGACAAATAAGCACAAATATAGACACTCAAAGACACACACAAACGCAAAAACACATACACTAACTCAAATACACACAAAAATACATAAGCACACATACACAGAAGCACACACAAGCACAAAAACACACACACAAACACACACGAACCCACACAATCACACACGAACCTACACAAACACACACAAACATACGCATACAAAAACATAAAGACACTCAAATATACACACACATACACACACACGCACACACAGATATATATATATATATATATATATATATATATATATGTGTGTGTGTGTGTGTGTGTGTGTGTGTGTGTGTGTGTGTGTGTGTGTGTGTGTGTGTGTGTGTGTGTGTGTGTGTGGCGAAAGAGAGAAAGCGAAGAAATTGTCACTAGTAACTTGCCTCCTCAGGTGAAATTCAATAAATCTTTGTGAATTGTTATATCATAACACCCGATCAAATTCAGTGTAAATCTGATATATTTGAATTTTCAAATGTCATGTTCATATAATGTCACCTAAAAAGAACATGTTCAAAAGAAACTGGAACTTCGAGAATATTTATTAGTGTGAGGCCTATTTAGACCTTTGATCTTCATATTCAATAAGCGATGTTTTTGACAAAAGGCGAAACATTGCTATTTTCTAGGTCGGAACTCATCCATCTAACACATATCGCTGGCTGGTTTTTGACCTGAAAGTAGAATTGGAAATTTGTTTAATTATTTTTTTTTTTTTTTGGCTCTTTACACTAATTGGCTTCAGGATTTATCTGGTGCGATTTCCCTAAAAAAAAAAATCTTACATATTGTGCATTCACACATAGGGCAAGTTATGAACAGTAAATAGAGCCCGAGCAAAGTCACTATAAAATATAGATGAAAGCTAGATTAAAAACATTTAGAATGAATATAAAAGAAAATGAGAAATGCGAGAATAAAAATATTTTTAAAAAATAATTAGAAAGAGTTACTTATGTATAGGAGAATATAAAATGAAAAGGCAGCATATAAGTAATAGCAAAAGGAGAATAGGGATGACCAAAAAAATAATGGGAATCATTAAAGTAAAGAGGCTTGGAATTGGAATAGAAAAAGCACAATATGAAAAAATTATACTTATAAGTAGAAAAATATTTCTCAAATCAATATATATTTTTTTTAATTTACAAAAAAAAAAAACAACCTAAGTGTGAAAGACGGAGAATCTTAAATTTAATAAATGCTTGTTTTTTTATTTAAAAATATATTTTAATGAATATTTAATTTTTTTCTTTCTTTATAATATATATACATAGGTATCTCATCTTTTCTGTCTCTATTTTACTGTTTATTTTTTTATAAACAATTTCAATGGATTTGCAGCAATGAAACGGTAATCAAACACAGGCATACACAAATATACACACGTGCACATAAACACACAAAAACACACGCATACACACACATACAAATACACACTCACACACAAACACGCACTCAAACACACGCGCGATCAAGCACACACGCGTACAACCCCACAAACACAAAACCACACACTGAAACACACATATACACGCTCAAAGACACACAAAAACACACATACACTCAAACAAAAACACAAGCACAAACACACACGATCACGCAAACGCGCACGTATACAAACGCTCACACACAGACACACACGCAAACACACACACGCATAAATACTCAAACACGCAAACACATAAGCACAAAAATAGACAAATAAGCACAAATATAGACACTCAAAGACACACACAAACGCAAAAACACATACACTAACTCAAATACACACAAAAATACATAAGCACACATACACAGAAGCACACACAAGCACAAAAACACACACACAAACACACACGAACCCACACAATCACACACGAACCTACACAAACACACACAAACATACGCATACAAAAACATAAAGACACTCAAATATACACACACATACACACACACGCACACACAGATATATATATATATATATATATATATGTGTGTGTGTGTGTGTGTGTGTGTGTGTGTGTGTGTGTGTGTGTGTGTGTGTGTGTGTGGCGAAAGAGAGAAAGCGAAGAAATTGTCACTAGTAACTTGCCTCCTCAGGTGAAATTCAATAAATCTTTGTGAATTGTTATATCATAACACCCGATCAAATTCAGTGTAAATCTGATATATTTGAATTTTCAAATGTCATGTTCATATAATGTCACCTAAAAAGAACATGTTCAAAAGAAACTGGAACTTCGAGAATATTTATTAGTGTGAGGCCTATTTAGACCTTTGATCTTCATATTCAATAAGCGATGTTTTTGACAAAAGGCGAAACATTGCTATTTTCTAGGTCGGAACTCATCCATCTAACACATATCGCTGGCTGGTTTTTGACCTGAAAGTAGAATTGGAAATTTGTTTAATTATTTTTTTTTTTTTTTTTTGGCTCTTTACACTAATTGGCTTCAGGATTTATCTGGTGCGATTTCCCTAAAAAAAAAAAAAAGAAGAAAAAAACTTATTTTTAGAATTTAAGATCGTCCTCTCTCAGTGTTCAGACACCGAAAGAAAAAAAGAAGCATCTCCTTGGGCGGAAGGCATTTGCCAACCCACTTGATCCACCTGGTTTTGCAGGTGCGTCAAGATCCTTGCTTCCTTTTCTTTTCTTTTTTTTTTTTTTGTATTTTACTTCAGTAAACTTTAAGAGATCAAGGAGCTCCTTCCTGGAGCTAACACTTGATTCTGTTATGATTTAAATTTATACCCGAGGGCTCTTTTAAGAATAGATGATGTTCCCGTTATGACTGCTATCTGTATTTCATTACAGCTTGGTTTTCCAGGGATCGCTTCTAAGTATTTATGGAGATTCTTTTTTATTAAGCCAGTTGCTCCTATCACAACCGGTATAATGTTTATATCTTTCAGAGACCATGTCGTTTTTAGATAGGTGTGCCCGCCGCTGTGTCCAAGCAGCTACTACGAAGCTCCGGTGAGACCTGAACATCACGTCGTGACCAATGATCTGAACCACCTTCAGGTCACAGATGCAAATGTTCGATTTCCAAGGGTAATACATCTCCGTAATACCTATATACACCCCAGATTTGTAGAGTTTAGAATCCCCCTCTCTGTTTTCTGCTTTTGTGACTGTACTAATACGCAGAAGTTTAAATGTACTGCGAACAGATATTTCGTTGCTCAACTCCTTATACTCCGCTGTAGATATGGTCCCAAATAAGAGCTCTTTCCATCTAAGTAACAATATGCGTTCTTAGGGATGAATAAAAGTTTTTAAA
>NC_136493.1:44990119-45042619 GCF_053919585.1 Euprymna scolopes | reverse complement strand
AATAACGCATATATTTGGTGAAATATAAAAAGAAACAAAAACTAGGAAAACGTCTCAATCTGGACAGTTAAAAAAGAAAAGGCATTGTTACTGGAAAAATAAAGTAAAAAAAAAGAAGAAAATATCTCGTCGTGGAAAGTGATTTAATGGGCATTGTCTGACTTGCTATTCGTTTAAACCTTTGGCTAAACGAGTGAAATAATGAATGCACGTCTTGTATTTGGTACCATGCTTCATCTCCAGCAATTAAATAAAATAAGATGAGAAAAATAAAAAAAATAAATGAATAAATAAAAACAACATATTTCGGGCCACAGGCAAAAGCACAGATCTGAGAGGGAAAAAGATAACGAAATACCAAAGTTTTAAGTACGATATGAATAGAAACTGGAATCTTAGGAAGATCTCTATTGTCCAGTAATTATAGAAACAACTGGACTGATGAGAAAGAAATTAAAAAAAAAAACAACAAAAAAAAAACTACCTGGTAACTATATCTGGTGAACCAAGTGCAAAACAGATCTAAAAAATAGCACTTAAAGGAATGGTTATAATCTTAAAAAAAAAAGACCTCTCGGCTAGAATATATTAGACAGTGGGTGAATCTCTAGCATCTGGTAAGATGCCTCATCCCTAGCTAGAAAAAAAAAACTCTCCGAAAAGAAGGAAACGGAAGGCAATACATCCTTATCAACCTCCAATAAAATTCATGGGTGCTTCTACACTATTGAAACGAAATCTCGTGAAATCGTAAAACTGAATTTAACATGAAAACAACAATATCTACACATTCCTCGTATTTTTAAGATGATTATATCAAAAAATTACGAAAATCAATAAGGTAGAAAATTATTTATTAAAGACAATAAAAAATAGAATTTGATGAAAACGATCGTAAAACACAAGAAAGTTCAAAAGAGAAGTAACTTTCCGTTTTGATTTAAACAAGATGTCGGAAAACTTTCACCTGCTAACACAAAGTTTTTTTTTTTTTAATAATTCAGTAATATTCAGGTAATTTCGACTGCATAATTTGGAAGATGCCATTGTAACTTATTAGAATTGACAAAAAAATTAAAATCAGTTGAAACCATTGTTTTTTTTTTTTTTATCTGAAAACCCCATTTATCGACTACAAAAGCTCGTCCCAATTCTGTAAAAGCGCCAATTTCTGAAATGATTGCCGCTTGAAAACAGAATAGATACTATCCTATCCTAATAATCGGATAAGTGGAAGACTCGTCTTGATTTCTTAGGAGTTAACTAAAAATAGGTTTCGCGCGTTTGTGTGGCGTCACGTGAGAGAGAGAGAGAGAGAGAGAGAGAGAGAGAGAGAGAGAGAGAGAGAGAGAGAGAGAGAGAGAGCTACTTAATGGTTTCACGTAACATAATGAGACGCGTCGATATCGGATAGTCGGGATATTCGTCAACTTGCCGGAGGGCGGCAGACCGTAACATGATGGGTGACCTTGGGAAAGGAGGAGTAAATTCGGTTAGCCAGACACACCTGTTGTGACGTCGAGGATCGGTTCACCCTTTTATGCGCCAGATAAAAAAAAAAAAAAAAAAGATAAACTGTTGGTGACGCATGCCATTGTGTGATCTGCCATTTATCAGCCATGCCATATCGAGTCACACTCTTGCATCAAGTAGTTTCAGCTGTTTGTGCCTAATGACTGTGCAAATTCGTTTTATGTGTTTTTATAAGCTTGAGGAACACCTTACAGAAACGTGTATATGAAAAGCAATCTTTTATAGTTATGGATGGTCCAAATAGACTACAGTGATTATCCATTTCTATTGAAAACTACTGAACTTAAATAATAGCCCTATATAAAAAAAATTAATATACTTACGGATGAACCATATAACCTATATTTTTCCTCTTTCTTTTTTTTTTTTTTTAATTTTTTTTTTTATTCAATTTTCACCCCAAACAAGGCACAGTGCCACTTTGAAGTAGGGGGCTACTATTAGGGAATTAATTAGCGGGGTCATTATGAAGGGAGAAGAGTAGAAAGATGTTTGTTAACATTACACTTGAACTTCTGCATATCATTGCAGTTGGGAAAGCAGAATCCCGGAAGGGAGTTCCAAAGACCCGCAGTTCTGGGGAAGAAACTATTGGAGTAAAAGGCTTTCTTGCACCTAGGGATCTCCACTGTAAAGGGATGAGACTTAGTAGCTTGTCGGGTTTGTCGGGGGTAGTTACGTCGGGGAGGTACAAGTGTTTGCAGTTCGTCAGAGCATTCACCATTAAAGTATTTGTAGAACAGGCAGAGGGATGCAACATCTCGTCGATGGGACAGAGGTTGAAGCCTAGATGACAGTTCAGGACCTATCAGGTTGGCGACTCTTTTTTGAACCCTGTCCAGGAGCGAGAGACAAGCAGCAGATGCACCAGCCCAGATGTGACAACAGTACTCCATACATGGGCGAATGGTTGCCTTATAGAGGTATAGGATACTGGCAGGCGTAAGTAGTTTTCTAGCACGGTAGAGGGAGCCAACCTTCCTTGCAGCAGCCTTGGCAATGCTCTCAATGTATCTATTCCAGTTCATATTCCCTGTAAACGTTAGGCCGAGGAGTTTAAAAGAAGTACTTTCAGGCAATGTGTTCTTGGCCATTGCTATTGGTGGTAGAGAAGGTTTCTTGTAGTTATTGAAGGAAACAAGCTTAGTCTTAGCAGCATTGAATGAGACCAACCATTTTTGTCCCCATTCCACTATGGATTGGAGGTCATCCTCTAGTGTTTCTGCCATTTTCTTGGATATATGTTCATTTGTTTTCCCCTCATATCTGTTATAGAGAGTGGTGTCATCGGCAAATATACCCATCTCCGAAACAATATTATCAGGGAGGTCGTTTATGAATATCAGGAACAATAGAGGTCCAAGGATAGACCCCTGAGGCACTCCCGCATTTATGTCATATTGTTTGGATGTACGTCCGTCGAAGACAACTTTGATTTTTCTATTACTTAAGAAGGATTTAATTACGTTATGAATTCTTCCAGTGATTCCATATGATCTAATTTTCCTTAGAAGACCATCGTGCCATACCCTGTCAAAAGCCTTAGATATATCAAGGGCCACCGCTCTACCCTCCCCTGTTTTATCCAATGAACGGTATATACGTTCAGAAACTACAGTTAAGATATCTGCTGTTGAACGGGCTTGCCTGAATCCATATTGTTTTTCTAAATGATAGTAAATATCATCGGTTCTAGAATAAGGAACCGTATATCTATCTATCTACATATCTATAAAAGTACAATTGTCTCTGTGTCTGTGTGTGTAAATGTCCCTATCAAACTACTCTGTCAATTTTTAGTCTACAGACTCGAGATTTGACATAAGCAGTATTGAGATCTGGGAAAAACTTTTTAATCTATTTTCGGCCAGAATTTTGGCTGTACAGGGGTCACAGTTCAACGATTTTACCATTGAAAACTCTACCAAACTACTCCGTCAAATTTGAGTCTGAACACTTGAAATTTTAGATTTAGAATCCTTGGACATGGATCAAACTTTATAATTCGATTTGAGCCCAAATCAATATATGCTAAGTGATCAAAATTGTAGTCAAAGTTAAAAACAAGTTGACGTCTGCGGTCTTTACTCAACTAATTTCTGGTCTAAACATTGACATTTTACATAAAGGGTATTCAGACATGCAGCAAGCATTTTAATCAGTTTTTGGGTGGAAATTTGACTGACAAGAGGTCCAAGTTGAAAGAGTTGACCTGTGCAGACTCTACCAAACACCTCCACTAATTTTGGGTGTAAACACTTGACATTTTAGATGTAGTTTACCTGGACAGAAATCAAACTTTTTAATATATATATATAAATATGCACATAAAGTTATGAACAGTACATAGGGCCCGAGCAAAGCCGAACTAAACTGCTAGTATATATATATATATATATATATATATATATATATATATGTGTGTGTGTGTGTGTATATATATATATGTATAAATAAATAAATAAATAAATAAATATATATATATATATATATATATATATATATATATATACAAGCTTTGATTAAAACAAAAAGTTTGTAAATAGAAAAGGGGGATCCTCAGCTACCTACCATGTAGCCGTTTCGGATGTTTAAAAACACGACATTGATAATACCACTTTCACAATAAGAAAATGTAGAATAATACAGTTACTATTTATACTAATGTATATATATATGTATATATATATATATATATATATATATATATATATATATATATATGTGTGTGTGTGTGTGTGTGTGTATGTGTGTGTTTTTGTGTGTGTGCGCGTGCTTATGACTGCTTGAATAACGGTTTCTACCAAACTTCTTAGACAATTTTTGGTCAAGAGGCTTAAAACTTGATCTATATAGGATTTGAATCCGTCGAACAAATTCAATTTGGTTATAAGCCGGTAAAAATAGTTGCTAAGAGGTTAAAATTGACAAAGAATACTTTATGGACGTAAGTCGTCTAAAAGTGTTATTTTTGAACATGCGCAAATATACATTTATATCTTTACAGCGTTATTTTTAAAACAAGTTTTTGTATGCGTATAAGTTTAGGTCAGACAGTAACGAATAAAGCTGTAATGTTTTGGGTTCGGTTCTAGTTGATGGCATCTATTTAAAAAAGAAAATGTTTGTAATAATTACTATACATTTGGTACAATATAATAATCAATATTGTATTGAATCTATAATAATACATACGGAATCTGTATGAATTAAAATATTATATTTAAGTCGGACGAAAGCACTACTATATATTAGGTACAATAAAGGAGTAAATAGAGAAATAAAATAAAATATCATATGTAAGCATATTTTACGAGCAGGCAACGCCGAGTTGCCTGCTATCCCCCCCCCATTATCAAAATATTTGTGTGTAAAGAGTGCAGAACGTGTCCACTAATCTCGACTCTCTAATAAAGTGCAATCTTCTATCTATATTTATAAAAGGCAAAATGTGTATGCACATTTTTTGTTTGTCCAGCAAAGGCTTTATTCGGGGGGGGGGTCTCCGTGGGCTTACTACTTTTTAGAACATTTTTATATACCGTCTAGATCGTAATATATTTATGCGCATCGTGTTTAGATTTATTTACATCGATATTTACAAAATTCTTGCTATTTCGGCTCCCTTCGTGTGTATTCGGCTTTTTCGTATTAAAGCGATACTAATCTGAAACAAAGGCAGTTTTCCAGACCCCCTTGCCGGGAACGTCCAGAAAGCAATAAAGTTTTGATCAATGCGGAGGAAACCCTTTATATCAGACAATATCTATTCATTTATGGGGAGCTGATTTCCCCCTCCCCCTAACATTTTCGAAAAAAAAAACAGCCAAAGTTAGTAACCCCCCCAATAAAAAAAAAACTGCCTAGCAGTAAAAGTTAACTGCGGGATGTCTATTTGACCTCATTAAATTCATGCACCTGTCAATTCAGTTTTTAATCCTTGAATAAATTCAAACGTCTTTCTGTTACTCTCTCTTGATGGCCAAACGGGTAATATGTCATTTTTTTTTTCAAAGTTTATTTTCCATCTTCGCCTCAAGGTTTCTGGTTCGATCCTACCTACCTGCCAAAACTTTTTTTAATTTTATCATATTTGTTTTCATCTGCCCCCCCCCAAATACACACACTTACAAACACCTAGGCAACGCCGAGCGCTCCTGCTATAACTATATATAAAAAGATGCATGACAAAAGGTAAATATCCCACAAAAAATATTGTATATAAGCGTCTTGTTATGGTTTAATAGTCATTGGTTCAAATTTAGATACAATAACCATATGGTAGCAATTAAAAGTCATGAAGGAAAGGTATAGACATACTATTATATCACTAGCATCTATTATAAAAAGAACTTAAATAAGAGAATACACACTTTCCATGAGATCAACTATTTTATTTAAGGCAAATAAGTACATTTCTAACATAAGAGAAAGATGTAACTTACGTATCACCAAATCAGATGAGATACTAAAATATAAATGTAATATCATAAACAAACGTAATGAGATAATCGAAGGTTGCTTACATAAGGGAAAGTATGGATATAATAAATATAATAGCAATCACCGATATAAACTAAACGATTATATGTAGGAAAACTATAATAAATATCAGAAGGAGACTATATATGAACTTTTTATAATTTAGTAGGGCATAATAGAATAGAAAGAATGATGAAGTAAACAGTACTAAATAATGTATATTAAGTAATAAATAAATTATTTCTTTAACTTTATGTATAAACATAACTTCAGTAGAATATAAAAAAATTATAGCATAAAAATATAATATAATATATTATAATTATAGCATAAAAATATAATATAATATAATTTGAAGTGACAGTATGATATGAGCAATTAAAATACCGGAAGTGGAATAGTTGATACAAAATATTAATAAGTTCTGAAACAAAAATTACATAATAATAATAATAATAATAATAATAATAATAATAATAATAATAATAATAATAATAATAATAAGTATACCAGCAAGAAAGGGGAATAACTGATGCAAGAATGAATATTATAGTATCTAAAAAATAGGAAAAGTAAAAGCTTTCATATGTTAACCATTACAAAGGATAGATTTAGAAGATCTCGACTAAGCTTACGAAGAAATAACATGGTCTCGAAGCGAATGCACATTTGCTATTATGAGGTCATAAGAAATAGAAAATAATCGTACATGCAAGTTTGTTTATTGAAACTAATTTAAAAAAAATAACATTTAAATTACATTAAGGAAAATTACTATTGCTTTTAGGTAGAAATAAAACAACAAGATAAAAACTGCTTCGGAGGTTACATTAACCAACTGATTTTTACAGTTTGCCGGAAGTTGTGTATCAGGCGTAATACAGCATGTTTAAATACAGAAAAAACTTTATAAAAAAAATGTGACCATAAAAATGCGACTGCATAAAGAGATAAACAGGCAAGTAGATTATATAAGCATTATAATTATCAAATATAAACTAAACAATAAGTATCTGCACATACGCATTGATAATGGAATTAACCTATATACAGGACACATATCTGTTGGGAGGTGCCCGGAAAACTCGTCCATGGAAAACACATCCATGGAATACTTGTCTATGAAAAATTCGTCCATGAAAAAACTCGTCCACGGAAAATTCATCCATGGAAAACTCATACATTTTTGCTAGGTAGGAAAACTCGTCCACTATTGAATAAATATCGATTAAAAACACATTTTGTGACCGTTCTTGAAGGAGATATTGTTTTTAAGAGACTACACTCCCCATAATATTTAAAAATATATTTTTACTTGTTTACCGTTGTTTTAAATAAGATAAAATCGATCAGAGTCTCTTTAAAAAAATATCTCCTTCAAGAACGGTCATGAAATATATTTTCAATCGATATTTATTCAATAGTGGACGAGTTTTCCTACTTAACAAAAAATGGACGAGTTTTCCACGGATGAGTTTTCCATGGACAAGTTTTCCATAGATGAGTTTTCCATGGACAAGTTTTCCATAGATGAGTTTTCCATGGACGAGTTTTCCATGGACAAGTTTTCCATGGACGAGTTGTTTAATCTTATTAGGTTGTTACGTAAGTTCCCGCCGTTTGTTTTCTATAAGAAAATAAAATAATTTAAACAGTAAATATAAGTTCGTGTGGGACTCAAGCTCGAAGTTTTTGTGTGAATCCCATCGACTGAAGGTGGCGTGAAATTGTCTCAAAATCACACTTCATCTTTTCACCCAATTTTCTACATGTCTGATGGCCATCTTTCTTCAAAAGAACCCTGAGTTGGTCTTTGTCTATCTTGATTGGTCTTTCAGAACAAGGAGCGTCACTGAGGTCAAAATTAACGTGTTTAAATCTAGTAAACCAATCTCGAACAGTTCTCTCAGCTATAGTGTTTTCTCCATATACGGCACAAATATCCTTGGTCACTTCACTCGTTTTTTGACCTCGATTAAAGGCGAAAAGAAGAAGGTGTCGAAAATATGTTTTTTAATCTACTTGACAATCCATTTGACTGTTCTGAAAAACGAGAAACAATTGTATGAGCAAAAAAAAAAAAAAAAAACGATGACCATTATCTTGTATAACAGAATAGTGATTTCTAATGATATATAACATTTTACCAAATATTAAAATGTTTTAGAACAAACATTTTTTTTATGAATCTGCAGGAACTCTTGCTACTTCAGTTCAAGTTCTCAGAAATCAAGTGACCCCTTTCCTAGGCCTAACACGTGATCTCTTTTTAATATACATAGATATTCATTAAATATTTCATAAAGGTTCTCCTTGTCCGCTCGAACACTGGGTTAGTAAAGATGTTAGGAACATCATTTCCCTCTCCTTAATTTAACATTTAGATAAGTTATAGTATACTTTTTTGTGGTCTCTTGGTCTTACTGAATTCCAGGACAAGAATACATCTAGTCTGGTGGAGTATCCAGCTTTGTGTTGTTACTTGAAGTAACGCCACCTGAACAAGCTGCTCCATTTCTCATTAAAAAACATCTAGTATGGGCTAATCATACCGAGGAGATCTTATTTGGGTCGTTAATACGTTGTATTAAAGATAATTGCTTCTCAACCCCCTGGAAAACCTCGTCAATATGCCCCGTATTGATTGCTCATCTCCCTCTCAAAGCAGACCAGCCAGTCTCCTGTGCGTCGTGAGTAAGTTGCTGTAATCTTTCTTAAATAGAGAAGTAGTCAACCACCTAAGCAAAAATAACCCCCTCAGTGACATGCAATATGGCTTCCGTCCTGCTAGATCTACAACAGATGTGCTAACAGTTATATCTCATAAGACTAGCGAATCTCTCCACTGGGGCTTCCTTTCTATGGCAATTGCCCTTGACATATCCAAGGCCTTTGATAGAGTATGGCATTAAGGCCTACTCCACAAGATCTCCAGTTACGATAAAGCTGGAATTTTTTTAATTATTAAATCATTTCTCTCTGATAGGTTCATAAGTGTAGTGGTTGATGGACAGAGATCAGAAGCTCAGGGTATTAATGCTGGAGTCCCTCAGCGTCCATCCTAGGTTCAACTCTATTCCTGATCTACATAAATTATCTCCCAAATCACACCCTAAAATTATCTGTAGGGATTTATACTGACGACACTACCATGTATGGCAACAGTTAAAAGGCCGTAAACGACCAAGTTCTCTCTGATTCTCTCTCCTCTGATCTTGAGGTGGCTGATTCATTTTAATTTATCTAAAACCAAGCTTCTATCTTTCCAGCATCAACGCTTTGATCCCCGTCTGGCATCCATCGAAATAAATGTCTCTCATCCTGGGGAGGCTCCTTGTTTTTATGAGTTTCTAGGTCTGACCTTTACTCCTAATCTGAAATGGAACATGTACATCAAATATATCGGCAAGGCTGCTGGAAAAATGTGGAGATTCTTCTACCGCCCAAGTAGTATCTCAATGCTGATGCAATCTCTTCTTGTATAAGAGCCAAGTACGTTCAAGGATGGAGTACTGTTGCCAAATCTGGGCAGGAGTTGCTAGAAGAAGCTTATCTTGCCTTGACAGAATTCAAAATATACTTCGTAGCCTAATGAAGGATGCCCTTTTCTCTTCCCTGCAACCTCTTTCCCACAGAAGAGACGTTGCGAACCTATCTCTGCTTTATTGTGGTTTTCATGATAAGTGCTTAAAAAATAAAATTATTAGGTTGATTAAAAAATAATGTCCTTTTTTGGCGTTTAACTTCATGCCAGAAAATAGAACAAAAACGACATTATTTTTGCTATAACCTAATATGAGATGTTGAATATTTAGTCAGGGTTTACTTGTAGAAAAAGGTATTCTGATGTCAGATTTTCCTGACAAACCCCTGTACAGAGAGACCTTACACACTAGAGGACAGTGTCTAGTAAGCATTCAGGGTTCCTCCAGTAGAGATTCAAATTCTCTCCTCTGTGTGTGTGTGTGTGTGTGTGTGTATGTGTGTGCGTGCGTGCGTGCGTGTGTGTGTATGTGTGCATGTATGTATGTATGTATGTATGTATGTATGTATGTATGTATGTATGTATGTATGTGTGTGAGTGTATCTTGTCAGACAAAGGTTATTCACAGAAATCCGCTTACAGTATTTAGGGAAATTAAAAAAAAAAAAACCTGTCTTTAACCCATTTTCATTCTGATACATTTTTTTCTCTATACTTTCAATAAAAATTGACACTTTTTAAAACTGTTCAGATTGAGACGTTTTCAATTCTTTTCTCGTTTCTCTGACTTAGTTGAACATAAGACAGTGCGGATGCGCGGATACAAATGCACGCGAAAATGTCACTGATAAAGAAAAAAAAACTATGAAAAAAAAAATTCTTTAGAGACGTGGATTACTTTCAAGACCACGTCAGAAATGTGGAGCATGTTTGAGAGCACATTCGAGAGCACCTTCGAGAAATAGGTTGCATGAGAAACATTATTACTAAACTAGTGAGTCCATAATTACAATAGATGTATGAGCGTATATGCGATGCATATATCTGCCGTACAATACAGACGATGGTGTACAGTTCAATTCACGCTTTTATTGTAGTTTTGTACGTGAGAACGAATGTCTGAAAGAAAGAAGCCGCTTTTTACATTTCTGGTGTGACGTCAATGAAAAGTTTTATATAAAGGAAAATAATTGATTATTAAAAAGGCAGATAGCTTATAACTGACTATGGCAGTAGATAATTCATAACACTACAAGTATGATAAGAAGTAATCCTTTCAATTACTCTGTTGTAGTCACAAATCACCGACACAACGTATAATTTTACGTCAACTCTCCTGAACAATAAATCACCAATAAACATAATGAAACGATGTTCGTCTATGCGCATGCGCAGAAATTGTGTTGGAATAGAAACTTTCAACATAAGTTTCAAATTGCGGAAACTTCTATTGAAAGTTAAGAGTAAAACTAGAGATACGTGTATAATAATATATATATTCACCTTCCGATTTACGAATCAAACTTGTAACGGCAGAAAGCTCGCAAAATAAACAACTTACAAATAAAAACAATATCTTTAAACCCATAAAATATCTTAAAAATTAACAACAACAAAAAAAATAAATAAATAAAAATAATAATAATAAAAATATGCTTTACAAGAATTATAAAGATATTTTTGTTTCTTGATAACTATATGTATTAATATCAAATGCAAACTAATAAACACGTGTGTGAATGAGCGAACGTTTTGATTTTTCCGGTGAAGATTAAAAATTTAACTGGTTAAAATTAAGACCGAGTTTGTTTGAAGTTCATTGTAAATTAAATTAAATATTATTCAGTGTTAACTTTTTTTTTTTTTTTTTTTTTGTTAATTTATTATCTTACACAAAATACCTGGTTAAAAAACAAAACAAAAACAAAACATTATTTAACATATTTGTTTCAGATTTTTTTTAACCGCTGTCATAATTTGACCTATCACTTCTATCACTTAACACCGGTATAAAATCAAAATATACGATTATTTTAATGTTTAAATTCATTTGCTCATAAAACACTAAAGTTTTGGAGAAAAATATTTTGCACTTTGACTTTTTAGGTTAGTTTACAGCTTTCCCTGGGTAGCAGTAACCGTGGTTCCAAAATCGACCTCCACTAATGTATATTTAGTTGAATAGTTGTAGAAAGTCCAAAATGACATATCATTTGGAATTATATGGCAATATCCTATCTCCAGGGACGATGGTGTGCTGCATTGATATTCTGATGCACTACAGCAGCTGATGTGGATGTGAAGTCCAATTTTAGATTTGCAGCTTCGTTGGCAGTTGCTGCAGGTGTAGTAGGCGATAGGGGTGGTAGGAGGCAAGGGTGGAGAGTACCCTCTCTTTTTTGTGGGTTCTCTTTTCTTCCCATTGTCTTCCTCCCTATTTATCTGATAATTTGATGCATCCTTGACCTTTGCTCGTTAGGCTGTGCGATCGGATATCTCTGATTCAAGATTCAAGGTAGTTGAATGCCACAGGTCTTCAGGTTTCTGTTGCAGGTGTGCTTTTTGCGTAGAGTTGGTCGTCCGACTGGTCGTGTTCCAGAGGCTAACTTGCCGTTTAGGATGTTCCTTGGGATGCGAGCATCTTCCATCCTGCATACATGTCAGCGCAGGCGTCTCTGAATGAGAATAGCTAACAACTCTGATATGCCAGCCTGGAACAATCTGTGTTTGTGACATAATCCTGGCAGATGATTTCTAAGAGACGTCTGAGGTTTTTCATGTGTAAGGCATTGGTGTGAGTATAACGTCCAAGAATACCAAGTTAAAAGTGCAACGAATAAATTACTCAATATTGTAGTAATGAAACTTATGCAAACAATCAAAAACGAATATTTTTCCCCACAAAATTCTTAGCTTTTATTCGCGGTTTCTTTATAAAGTGTGTTGACAATAACAATTTCGTCAGTCGTGAAGGATTTCCTCGGTCACGAGATTTCCGGCCATTACCTTTACAATTATGCGAATATTATTTTTTTTTTCACTTGAAATATAATTCTGTTCTTTCGTCTCATAAAAATGCACGTTTCCTCGCTCTATTCATGGACTTTAATCTTATTAATTTCATGCTCTTGAGAGATCACGAACACACAGGGTTGAATACAAATTCCACATCTCCCATATATAAAAATAAACTTTTGTTTAAATAAGCTTTATTATTTTGAGTTTTAGAATTTGTTCCCGAGTTGTTGCTATTTACCAATGTTTTTGTTTTAATTTTTTTTTTAATATTGATAAACTTTTGGGAAATAACTAAACTTAAAGCAGTTCTTTGATGACACGATTTAATATTTTTGTGACGTATATTTAGTGAAATATTGATATTTTACTAATCTGCAATAAAGCGATTGACACAGTTTATATATATATATATATATATATATATATATATGTGTGTGTGTGTGTGTGTGTGTTTGTGTGTGTGTGTGTGTGTGTGTGTGGTCAACCACATACAATACTGTTTCGTTGTATCACAACTCATCAGTGCGGCTAGTCTAGCACCTTTCTCCAGCCGAGGACTGGACCTCGAACCATCGCGCTGATAGTCGACAGATCTGACCATCAACCCACGGGAGCGGAGCCCGCAAATGACCTCAACAAATGTCGATTTCAAACAAACATTCGTCCACCATTTTATAGTGCTTAAGCCGCTAGTCTTTGTTTACAAACAAACAGAGAGCCTTGCATTTACAGCCAATTAAGTAGCGGCTGAGATCATTTACGACTGCTCTACCCAAAGAGAGGGGCTTTATATATATATATATATATATATATATATATATATATATATATATATATATACACACACACAGAAAGAGAGAGAGAGAGAGAGAGAGAGAGAGAGAGAGAGAGAGAGAAATAGATAGGGTGGGGGGGTTCTATTTTCATTGCTAAGGTTGTATTATTAGACTGAACTAGTGTTCAGAAGCTTGTAAGGAACATACAAGTTGACAGGTTATTAAGACTTCCCATCATAAAATAAATCTATTTTTAATAAGAGAATTCTTGTCGGCATACATTTTTCATCTAGTAAATGATTTTTCGCCCGTCTCCTGCCTAGCCAAGTAGAACTTGTTCGTGAAAATAACGAATTAGACCCTAATCCGTTGCCGGGCGTTCATTACGCCCTGCACGAGATCCAACACGTTTTTTTTTTCCTGGCGCGAAAAGAATTATCTGCTTAGTTACAGGAAGCTGCACACCCAATCCTTCACAGTAAGACGAGGTTGGTCATGTTTAATCCCTCGCGTACGTAGCTCCATTACACCCTTCGTGGTATGTAGATCACCTCATTGGAACTATATTCCGCTTTACCACAAATTAATTTCACGCCTTTTTTTCTAGAGTTTGATTAACCTTCTGCAAATGAATAGAACTGCATTGTCCAAGGTTTGCTCAAGTTCGACATCTTTATATTGCATACGCCCCCATACACTTCCATCAACTTAAATTAGTTTACTTGCGCAGCATTTTCTCCTTTATGCACGTTTCAGTGAAGAGCAGAGACGACTCTTGTTTGTTTATCTTACAGTCCAATTTTTTTTTTCTTTTTGACGGACTAGTTTCCGAACATTCTGTTCAAGTGTAAAAAGAAATTTGCCGTATTTGCAAGCATTTTCGACCTCCATAGGTCATCTTCAGGCGAGTGATAAAAAATAATAAAAAATAAACAAAACAAGAGTTGTCTGCGCTTCCATCAACTTAATAGGCCCGTTCACTTACATTAAATACTTAAATTAAGTAACTGAGACCTATAGAAATTCCACGGAGGTTTCTGCATCAAGTTATTGCTGTTTTACTTATATCCTCCTCAACGTGCTTTGTCATAAGAATCGTTTTGCACATAAGGGGCTACTTAAAATTAGAAGTCAGATTAAAAGCGGCACTTTTAAATGGATATGCTTGTTCGCATAACATTTGAATTTACGCGTTTTTGTACAATGAAGAAAACAAGGAACAGAAAGAGAATTCCAAAGACAAGCATTTTGGTGAAAAGGTCTTAGAATAGAAAGCTTTACAGTATTTAGGGACCTCTAAATTGAAAAGATACTTTTTAATTGTTGGGTTCGTCCGGAGAATTTATGTTGATGGGAATGTGTAACAAGTTCACCGGAGCACATTCCATTGAAGTGCTTGTAAAACAACACTGGAATACAAGGCTGCGGCGATGGTACAAAAACCGGAGGTTCTAAATAATGACATTTCTTTTGGAATGATGTGTATAAGTATTATACAAGTGACACGACGATTCCAATTTTTCCTCCGATTACAATGCGATTATTGATTCTTTACTAAATTTCCGATTCCGATACAATTACTGATTCCGATTCCGATTCTTTATAGATATCTAAATATTTAAGTATACGGTTTTTATTTTTCCCGATGATGATGATGATGATGATGATGATGATGATGATGATCGACGACGACGATGATGATGATGATGATGGTGATGATGATGATGATCGACGACGACGACGACGATGATGATGATGATGATGATGATGATGATGATGATGATCGACGACGACGACGACGACGATGATGATGTGATGATGATGATGATGATGATGCATCAATTTTATTACAGAATTGAATGGACGTGTTTCACAAGTTTTAAATCACATTTTGTTTGTATTACCTGTCGTAACAATTGAACCATCAACTTTCAAAACTCTACTACTTATTAAAAAAATTGTAAATCAATGCCCTTGATAGGGTATTGATTGACTTCGATGATCTGGCGAGAACCAGTGTGTCAACGTCTTTTAAAATATATAAGGTTACTGATACGGAGTAATATGTATAGTGAACACCGTATTTACTGCTCGGAGAGTAGTAACGTCCTCCTAATGTTTGTCTGTCCAATCCTTGTACTTTCTAAAGCCTTTTCTTTTTTTTTTTTCATTCGACTAAAGTGTTTGTGTCTTCAACTCGAGTAATATTCTTGTATTTCGAAGGATACACCATATATATATATAGAAAAATTCAGAAAAATATTAAAATGGTGGCGGTAATAGTAGAAAGAGAGAGAGGGGGTGGAGAGAGAAACAGACAAAGGGAAGGAGAGCGAGAGAGAAAGAGATAGAGAAACAGAGAGAGAGAGAGAGAGAGAGTGTGTGTGTGTGTGTGTGTGTGTGTGTGTGTGTGAGAGAGAGAGAGAGAGAGAGAGAGAGAGAGAGAGAGAGAGAGAGAGAGAGAGAGAGAGAGAGAAGTAATCCAGAAAACGAAACAATCCCTTGAAGAAATACAAGAACTATAAAACTTTTCAAGATGTAAATAATATCACATATCGGAAGCAACCTAAATGTTTTATAGAAGATGTAGCTATCTATCTATTTACCTACCTGATCGGACTCCTTGATTGGATCAATGTGACTCTCTCTCTCTCTCTCTCTCTCTCTCTCTCTCATTTTCTCCAGATTTCTCTGTCTTCCATCAGCTGCCTCAGATCACAGTTGGCATCATGTGCAATTTGCTGGATGTACGTGAATACTGGTCGTATTATGCTCGTAGATATGGCATAGTATCATGTAGCGATACTGGAAAATCAATATACCTAATTCATTGCATTCATTGTTTTGCACCCCAAACGAGACACAGTGCCACTTTGATGTAGTGTGCTATTACCGGGGACATAATTTGCAGGAATACTATGTGGGGAGATGAGCAACAAGATGTATGTTCACATGATAAATGACCTTCTGCATGTCAGTACAGTCAGGGAAGTAGGGAACCGACAGGGAATTCCAAAGTCTAGCAGTCCTAAGGAAGAAAGAATTATAGCAGAAAGCTTTCTGGCATCTGGGGATTTCTACTGTGTAGGGGTGGGATTTTTCTGCTTGTCGGATTTTTCGGAATATTTATGTCGAGGGGTACAAGAGTTTGGAGTTCGTCGGAGCACCTACCATTAAAATACTTGTAAACAGGAAGAGGGATACAACATTCCGTCGATAGGACATAGGTTGAAGTCTAGCTAAATGCGAGATCTATTGGGTTGGGAACTCTCTTTTGAACCTTGTCTAAGAGTAAGAGACTAGTAGCAGATGCACCAGCTCAAATATGGCAACAATACTCCATATATGCGCGAATGGTTGCCTTCTAGGGTTACAAAACACTCTTAAACGTACGTAACTTTCTAGCACAGAAGAGAGAGAGAGAGAGAGAGAGAGAGAGAGAGAGCACCTTTTTTGTAGCAGCCTTTGCAATGCCCCTAATGTATCCGTTACAACTCATGTTCCATGTGAACGTTAAGCCGAAGAGTTTGAACGAATTACTTTCAGTTAATGTATAATTAGCCATGGCTATTAGTAGTTGAGAAGGTTTCTTGTAATTATTAAAGGAAATAACCTTAGTCTTGGCAGCATTAAATGGTACCATCGATTTTTGTCTCCATTTCACTACAGACTGGATTTCTTCCTCTAAGGTTTCCGCCATTGCCTTGGTTATGTGTTTATTCGTTTTCTCCTCGTGTCTGTTATAGAGCGTGGTGTTCTCCAGAAATATATATATTTTCCAGAGACAATTTTATCAGGGAGGTCATTTATGAATATCAGGGCAATAAATGCCCAAGAATCGATCCCTGAGGCACACCCGCATTTATATCATATTGTTTTGACTAACGACCATCGAGGACAATCTGGATTCCTCTCTTATTTAAGAAGGATTTAATTATGTTTAGTATTCTTCCAGTATTGCCGTATGATCTGATTAGCATAAGGCTAAGAACGAGACTATAAAACTCTCACTAAGAATAGTTAAGGTAGATTCTTGATTAACCAATAAACAATAAATATAATACAAACTTTCTTATTTTCCTACGTCGACTTGCTATTACAGAGAAATATATATAGTGAGCACTGTATTCACTGCTAATATCTTCCTAATCTTTGTCTATCGATTCATTGCAATCTGTACTACAAATAAATCTTTCTTTCTTAATTCTATCCTGTTGGTTGTTCATCCAACTTCGAGTAATAACTCCACTTTACTACTTGGACGTGCTAATATATATAACTATATACACTGATCACTGTATTCAATGCTATCTTGATTCGGGGATTGCTAATGTCTCACTTATCTGTATATGTTTTTATTATACTCTTTATTATAATAAACATGTCTTTCTTCATTCTGTTCGGTGTTCCTTCTATTTGAGCAACACTCTTGCATATTTGCAACTCTTTTCAAGGATTCTACGTAAATTAAAGTTTTAAGCGTGTGTTACGTAGTCGCTTCTTCAGGACATGAACGCATATTGACGACTCACGTACCGAGTTAATAACGCGTTAGCATTTAAACCGTGGCGGTGGGCGTGACTTCACTTAATCAAATATATGTATATTAGTGTCGGGACGATTAATCACAATCGGAATCGGGATTGTGAAATATCGACAAATTTGGAGGCATCAGAATCGGTATTAGAATCGAAAAAATTGTGCCTATGGTTCCGATGCTAAAACGATTCTTTTAATTGTCTTTTTTTATTTGATTTTGTTTTAAAAAACAAAATCTTACATTGCTGGCAATGATGATAAAATAATAAATATTTATTAAGTTTAAAATACCAGTAAAGCTAAAATTTTTAGATCACACTCCACAAGTGTAATTTTACGTTTAGGAAAATATTTTCATATTTAACATGTGTTTTTATTTATTTATTTATTTATTTATTTATTTATTTTTTACAGAAATCAGGGAAAATAACAATTCTATAGTTAATTATCTAGAGATTTAAAAAGAATCGGAATCAGAATCGGTAATTGTATCGGAATCGGGAAAAATATTGAAATCGCCCCACCATAAATATATATACATCAAGATAGAATGGGGAAAAAAGCAGAAGAAAAGAAAGTTTTTGCACGTTAACATTTTCTCTGAAAGAAAGCGAAACGGCCAGCTGCAATAGGCGAATTATGCTGACTACTGCAGAGCAGAAGAAAGAGACGTGCAGTGATTTGGAAGGTACGCTTGACAAACACACGAGTCTTACCCTCCTACTCTTTCGAAAGCGAACCGGCCGACCTGTGGTTCCTGGAGAGAATTACTACAACATAACAGCCGATTATAGCTAAAAACAAAGGGCTGCTATCTGACAGCGAAAGAGGAAGAAATAAAGAACATATTATGTCGTGATGTAAATACGTGTCGGCGATTTGCGTGTAAAACCGAACGAAATAAATAACTTTTTTTCTTTCATCTAAAAAGTTCGTGTAAAAGTTGTTTTTTTCTAAAAATAATAGTCACTTTAAAGTTGTTCGTAGTTATTCATGGAGTTTGATAACAAGAAAAATAAACAATATGGCGGCCATGGATACATTTCACGTGTAAGTCACATGAAGCCACTAAGACATGTTATATGTTATCTCTCCTGTAATAGACAGTTATAAATACTCTCAGTTCTAAGTTCTTTCTCTTGATTAGAACTTTCTTCTAGCATCACGAATATATTGGACTTGACCTTTACTCCTGATCTGAAATGAAACACGTACGTCAAATTCGTTGCCAAGGTCGTTTGAAAAATGGTGGGCTCTTTTTATCGATCCAGTAGATAGATATCTGATGCAATTCTTTATCTATATCAGAGCAAGGTACGTCCAAGGATGAAGTATTGTTGCCATATCTGAGCAGGAGCTGCTAGAAAGACCTTATCCTGCCTTGAAAAACTTCAAAATAGACTTTTTAGCCTAGTAAAAAATGTCCTTTTCTCTTCCCTGCAACCTGTTTCTCACAGAACAGACATAGCGAGTCTGTTTCTGCTTTATCTTTATGTTTATGACAAGTATTCGTCTGAGCTCCAATCGATGGTGCCCCCTCGCCAAACTTTTACGAGAAACACTCGTATAGCTGAAAACACTATCAATAATTTCCCCCACTCTTTATCCGTGCCTAAACATAAACGTAGATTCCATGAACAAAGCTTCTTTCTTAGAACTGCACACATGTGGCACTGTCTTCCGTTTGCTTGCATTCCAGCTGATTACAATATGGTCATCTTCAAGTCCAACGTAAACAAGTACTTGATGAGCAGTCCCCTTAGGTAATCCAATTTACCAAATCTACAATACTAACGATTACTACGATATTGTCCCTTGACTACTTTACACTCTTATCCTCGAGTGGTTTCTAGGCCGTGATAAGTGGTGACTCCTATGTAAAAAAAAAACTCTACAGATAAAACAGGAATCTATTATTTCTGGAGCTTAAATCATTCAGAAATTATTTAGTGGGGGCGAACTCTGTTCTTTAATATAAAAGTCGAGCTGAAACTGAAAAGGTTAAATTATTTTTTCGGCTACATGTATTTGCTTAAAAACAAGCATTTCTTTTTTGTGTCTCAGTTATAAGCTACCACCATATTAGAACTTTTCATATACGTCACGCATGTACAAAGGGTGTCTGTAAAAAAAAAAAAAAACACGTTAAAATGTACTCACACTTCGGACGACGATAAAACCTTTATTCGCGAACACAGAGTGTAATGGAATAGCTTTCAATACATAAAACAAATGAAGACGAAGAATCATATTCGCAAATGTTCCAACAGGTGATTATTATAGTCCAGACAACGCTGATAACTGTTACAGTGTGAGTGCGTTTTTGGAGACACCTTGCACGTAACACTTAAAACCATATATGTAAATCTTGAATAGTCGCTGAATATATACATTTAAAGTTAGATCGCCTTTTTTTTTTACTGCAGCGAGATGTACATAGAAATCATTTATTAGAGCTCAAACCGGTTTATTTAAAAAAAAAAAAAAAAAGGCGGAGTTTGACATAGAGGCGTTAAATTATTTGCATATTCCATATTTTCGCTTAGCATGGCACAATCACGTTGATGCACCGCTTCTCGCCAGATCACCGAAGTTTAGTAACGCTGAGCCTGGAAAGTACTAGATGGAAAGGTCAGACGCTGTATGTACCTTCTGGAAGTGTTGGCCGTGGGGTCAGCACCCTCGCCCTGAAAAAATGAACTCCTTGCTACAAAAGCCTCTGCAAAGTTGTGGATGGCATATGCCCCTCCAGGGGCTCAAGGCTATGGATGGATATTTTCACTGAGAAGCACATACCTCATTATACCAGTGTTATTATTATTATTATTATTATTATTATTATTATTATTATTATTATTATTATTATTATTATTATTATTTGATTTGAAATGGACGCAAAAATTATAACCAATTATTGCGTCACTATATGCTATTAATATTAATAAGACCGCTCTCTATATCCGGAAGAAACGCACCTTCTATAAAGAAAATATCTGTCGTAAAAAATCTTATATATACATATATAATACAACAAGGCTGCTTTCAAATCATGGTCCTCTTCAATTCCCTTAAATAATTAATTCCTGTTAAGTAGTATTCTACTCAATTCACCTATTGCTTCCAGTCCACTCATGGTAAAGAGCATCATTGAAATAACTTTTAACTTTTTTACCATTAAGTGACTCCTGTGTAACATACTGAGGCGCTACGATAGTGAGCGAGTAAGTTAACTTGATAAATGTGCTGTGTTAGGACGATAAGAAAGTATAATGCAAGGAGAGTAATTCTTTACTTCTTTGTGCAAAGTTACCCACCCCCCTTGTCCGTAATCATAAACTTTAAATTCTCGCGATTTCTCGTGAAATCAACGACCGGAAGTAGACAGTGGCAAAAAACATAGTGACTTTCAAAATGGTGAAACAGCATAAATTCTGTTCGTTCCAGTTATCATACTTGGACTTCTAACCTTTCATGAATTGTCGTTACGTGTGTGTGTCTCCATAATAGACGTATATCGTTATGTAACAGCGTGTGATTTTCTTATTTGTTCATGATTATTCCATTCTTTCACCATATGCTGCAAATATACGCCGGTGAAGGCTGGACATCCTGCGGTAAGATATTTTATGTCATATTCATCCTAACGCACGCCACGATATAATATGCTGGTTGCATAGCTAATGCAAAGAATGTTAAAAAGTCAGTTTTGAAAACAAATAGATAAATATTTATGGAACAATGATTCACCAATAAAAAATAAACAAATTGTTGTGGTCCTTGTTAGGGGTCACAATATTAAGGTGAAAGAGTTCTGGTGTTAACTACGATCGAGAGTAGAAATGTCCGGCTTACATAGGGCCAGACGAATCCATATTATCATGAATATAGGGGTGTTAATTGTCCCAGAACACAAACGATAACAATAAACAATAACATCGGCCTCATTTTCAGACGTCAAAGATGATTCATTTGAAATTTCAGAAGAACTGAATATAGGCTAACGATCGATCGGGTCAGGGAGTTTCTGATTCAGTTACAGAATTGTTTGCTTGGGGATAGCGTCGGCTCTTATGTGTAGGGAAGCAAGGGACGTTACGATTTAAGATGTAAAGACACGCAAGAACTTGATATTGCGATTCCGATCACCACAGTGGCAGTGCATTTGAAATAAATCAAGATTAGAAATTGAAAAGAGATATGACTATTAATGTTGTGTAGAGAACCGTACCCTGAATGCTTACGGTTGAATTCTCTTGTGTTTTTAATTATACATACGCTTTGTGGATTGGAGTTCGCAACAGGTTTGAAAGAAACCACTTTTTATCCGTGCCTAAACCTAAACATAGATTCCATGAACAAAGCTTCTTTCTTAGAACTGCACGCCTGTGGAATTGTCCGTTTTCCTGCTTTCCGGCTGACTACAATATGGTTGTCTTCAAGTCTAACGTAAATAAGTTCTTGATATAAGTTAACAAATTTGCCGAATTTTCATTACTAATGATGACTATATTGTCCAATTTCTACTGTACACTCTTTAACCCTTATCCTTGAGTGGCCTCTTGGTCTTGATAATGTGGTGATGCCTGTGTAAAAAAAAAAGTCTCATGTTGATATTTTTATTATATGTGTTAAACACGCCCCCACGTATTCACGCATACACACCGCGCATATGCAGTATTATACATAGACGTTTTTTTATTCTCGCAATGACAACGGAGTATGCACTCTATACATACACTAGATAATCTACCTGGCATTGGCAAGGCACCTTTCATTTCGGATACCTATTTGCTATGACGTCATTTGTGACGTATACCGCACATTTACTGCACATTCTTCATATTTCTATAATAAATCCGTATTCCTATTTGTTCACAATTACATCATAGCATAGATACATGTTATGACGTCGTATAGCTTCATAGCAGATGACGTCACCTCATTTGCTGTGACGTTATGTATGACGTCATGTATGGGTGATGGGGCAAAAATGAAAGAGTACATTCCCTGTTCAACGTCGGGCAGAGTGCTAGTATATATATACAGTGATACCCAAAAGAAATGCCATGGTTTCAAAAACCGCACATTTGAATGTAACTGTTTAAACAACCTTTAACTATATATGATTCGTATTTTATTCCTCTATAATTTTACAGGTAAATATTTGACTGTTAATTGAAGAATGCTAGTGTCCACGTCAATTTAAACAAAAGTAACTTCAAATCGAAAAGGCAAAAAGAAACTTCATACAATTGAAAATTGTTATTTAAATGTAAATTTAGAACATTAATGCAACATAAATAAAACAGGAACACAATGCACTAGTTAATATTTAGTAGCACAGCCCTTCTGCAATTTGACAGCCTGCAATCTTTTGGGCATTCCTTACATTAGTCTGTGGCAATACTCCGGTGAAAGGGCATACCACTTCTCTTTAATTTTTGTCCAAAGTTCTTCCAGATTCTTAATTTTATCATTGCGTGGCTGTTGCCTGATGTAATATCAAACGTTTTCGATAGGATTGAGCCTGGAGATTGTGCAGGCACATCCAAACACGGAATACCATGCTCATAAGGAACCTCTTGACATTGTCAGCTGTGTGAATGGGAGCATTATCCTGCATGAAGATGGGATTATCATCCGAATTCCGGCCAAAGTAGGATAAAAAATGCTCGGTCAACATATTTGTATTTGGTCGAATTAATTCGATCTTAACAACGAACTATAGACCTTGAACTATTGGTACTAATAACGCCCCACACCAAAACTGAACCTCCGCCATCTTGCAGCGTTAAAACTGTGCACCTAGGATTAAATTCTTCGTCCTTCCTCCGACGGACGTACTGTATACCACTACTGTCAATTAAACTTGCTTTCGTCGCTGAAAGTCACGTTCGACTAATATAAATATGATCTTCATTGCATCTGGCGAAGTTCAGACGGCGCTTTCTGTTCTTTAGAGAAGTCATTGACTTGCATCTTGTAACACGGCCTCGCAAATTATATTCTTTCACTCTGTGCTTAACTGTAGAAAGAAAGATGTTATACTGTTGTTGGGTTTGAGGGGACCGTTTCAAATCTGGTTTTAAGGCCGCAGATCTTGATAGCATTGACTTCCGTGTAAGAAGTAACTTTAACCCGACCAGATTTAGGAGCATCACGAACACTGTCGGTGTATTGATGCTTTTGCGCAGTCATTCGAACCGTTTTCTTATCACATTTCAATCTGCGGCCAATTTATCGATTAGATAAACCAGAAAGATGAAGATTAATGAGCTCTTAGTGATCACAAAACAGACATATGGACTAAATGTTACGTTGTATAACCTGGAACAACAACAATTACGATTAGAGATGCATTGTTGTCTAAAAGGTTGATACTTTACGCTGGTTTTAAACTCATTTGTTGCTGCGTAGTTTCTTTTTGCTTTCTCGATTTTATTTTATTTTTTTAATTCACATTAACACTAGGATACTTCAATTAGAAGTCAAATATGAACAGGAAGATTTATATAGGAATAAATAGCGAATCAAATGGGTTATAGGATGTTTAAACAGTTACATTTAATTTAGCTTAAATTTGCGGTTTTGAAAAAAATGACAAGTGCGGACATTATTTTTGGCGCCGCTGTATATATATATATATATATATATATATATATAAAGAAACGGGTTCCACGTCGATTTCGACGTATGAAGTTCCGCAACACCAACTAAATTGCTCGAAAATCCACACGGATTGTTTGTTTATAGTGGTGAAGACTTTGTTCAGAACCAACCACTTTTGGGGATTTCTGCTACCTTGGTCGGCGCAGATGACTGCCACAGTTTCCTTTTCCTAAATGCATTTCTTAACGGTAACTGGGGGTGCAGTATTCCCAATGCATTAATGCGCCTCCAGATACCAACCTGGAAATTTCTACGACTCGGTGCGGTGCATACAGCGTCTAGCCTACCCAAATGGTCACTCATCAGGCATATATAAATATATATATATATATATATATATATATATATATATATATATATATATATAGTAATTTATAAAATATATATGGCGATTAAGCTACACTGAATATTCTGCGTTTCATCCAACTATAGGATTCGTCAGGCTTATGCGCGAATTCTGTCGTTGCTTCTTGTTTTTATACATGTTGAGGATTACTAGTTGGCCACTCAGCTTTCTAGTATCCACTGCGCCCCTTCCTACCAGCCAATGGGCATGCATTTTATCGAACAAAGGATCTGTTTTAGAGCTAGGAAAATGAAATAGTTATATATATATATATATATATATATATATATATATATATATATATATATATATATATATATATATATATATATATGCACTGATGATTCCCGAAAGGATGAAACACTAGTGTCTGTAGGTATTTAATAATTATTATAGTAAATAATAATGTCAGGCCTTTTAAGAAACTTGTTTCTTATCGTTGAGCACTTTCAGTTGTAATAAAGTCGGTCAACTTACCTCATACGCGCAGATCGTCATATAATGATAAGATCACTGACTGACGTTAAAAGCATTTAATAAGAATAAACGTTTAATTTCAACTTGTATTTCTCACGGTTGACGGTAGCCGAGTGGTTCTTGCTAATTAAGTCAAACTTGACTTCTGTTGCCGGGGTTCCAATCCCTCAGCTGGCGTTAATCGTGACACCCTACACTGATGATTCCGAAATGATTCTAGTGTGTGTAAATATTTAATAATAATAATAATAATAATAATAATAATAATAATAATAATAATAATAATATACATGATTTTCAGAATGTGAGAGATTATATATAATACATTCCATAGCCAAACAATGTCGCAGCCCCCAAGAGCCATGACAGTCAACGAACTCGAGTCTTGGAGTTCCGGTACGTTGACTGTCATGGCTCTTGTGGGCTGCGACATTGTTTGGCTGTGTAATTTATTATATATATATATATATATATATATATATATATATATATATATATATATGTATATATATATATATATATATATATATATAATTATTTTCTAATCATCTTCTATGGGATCATCTATGACGTATACTACAGACAAACAAACACACAGACAGGAATACGATTTTATTATTATAGATTTAATTGTACGCGTTATTGTCAGTATGTACCCCGTATGTAATACCCGGATCTTCATAAGCGGTAAGACATTTAAAAAAAAAAAAATACAGACTCGCTGTGACCAAGTCAGAATCAGTTTGTGACAACACATTGTTTCTACACTTTCCGTAAATACATGTTCTTGTTAACTTTTCTCCTCCTTGCAACCTCTATCTCACAGAAGAGATGTTGCGAGTTTGTCTCTGATGTATCGTTATTTTCATGGAAAGTGTTCGACTGAGCTTCAATCTATGGTCCCCACTCGCCAAACTTTCACAAGAAACACTCGTCTAGCTGTACACACTATCAATAATTCCCCCCACTCTTTATCTGTGCCTAAACCTAAACGTAGATTCCATGAGCAAAGCTTCCTTCTTAGAACTGCACGCCTGTGGAATTGTCTTCCGTTTTCCTGCTTTCCGGCTGACTACAATATGGTTGTCTTCAAGTCTAACGTAAATAAGTTCTTGATGAGCCGTTCCATATAAGTTATCAAATTTACCAAATTTTCATTACTAATGATTACTATATTGTCCAATTTCTACTGTACACTCTTTAACCCTTATCCTTGAGTGGCCTCTTGGCCTTGATAATGTGGTGATGCCTATGTAAAAAAAACAAAAAAAACTAAAACCTCACGTTGTCTTATTGTTTTCAGTCTGTTTAGACCACAATCAATTTATCCGAAATGCATTTTTTTTCCTTTTCTTGCTTTGACTAATTCGACAAAAATAAGCAAAGAAATCTGTTTCATACAAAGGGAAAACATCCGTCAAAAGCCACGAAAAGAATGCAAGAAGATCCGATTAAAGGATGCCTTTTGTTGGCACATCTGTTGCTAGGCAACAAGTGATTATCACTCAAGAATATGTCTTTTTTGTAAAACCAAGAATCACAGAGGACATTGTCATTTAATGTATGTGTAAGCAGTACGAAGGCATCTGACAATATACAATATATAACATACCTTTATAAAGTATACGATATATAACATACCTTTATAAAGTATACAATATATAACATACCTTTATAAAGTATACAATATATAACATACCTTTATAAAGTATGCAATATATACCATACCTTTATAAAGTATACAATATATAACATACCTTTATAAAGTATACAATATATAACATACCTTTATAAAGTATACAATATATAACATACCTTTATAAAGTATACAATATATAACATACCTTTATAAAGTATACAATATATAACATACCTTCATAAAGTATACAATATATAATATACCTTTATAAAGTATACAATATATAACATACCTTTATAAAGTATACAATATATAACATACCTTTATAAAGTATACAATATATAACATACCTTTATAAAGTATACAATATATAACATACCTTTATAAAGTATACAATATATAACATACCTTTATAAAGTATACAATATATAACATACCTTTATAAAGTATACAATATATAACATACCTTTATAAAGTATACAATATATAACATACCTTTATAAAGTATACAATATATAACATACCTTAATAAAGTATACAATATATAACATACCTTTATAAAGTATACAATATATAACATACCTTTATAAGGTATACAATATATATCATACCTTTATAAAGTATACAATATATAACATACCTTTATAAAGTATACAATATATAACATACCTTTATAAAGTATACAATATATAACATACCTTTATAAAATATACAATATATAACGTATCTTTATAAAGTATACAATATATAACATAACTTTATAAAGTATACAATATATAACCTACCTTTATAAAGTATACAATATATAAGATACCTTTATAAAGTATACAATATATAACATACCTTAATAAAGTATACAATATATAACATACCTTTATAAAGTATACAATATATAACATACCTTTATAAAGTATACAATATATAACATACCTTTATAAAGTATACAATATATAACATACCTTTATAAAGTATACAATATATAACATACCTTCATAAAGTATACAATATATAACATACCTTTATAAAGTATACAATATATAACATACCTTTATAAAGTATACAATATATAACATACCTTTATAAAGTATACAATATATAACATAACTTTATAAAGTATACAATATATAACATACCTTTATAAAATATACAATATATAACATACCTTTATAAAGTATACAATATATAACATACCTTTATAAAGTATACAATATATAACATACCTTTATAAAGTATACAATATATAACATACCTTTATAAAATATACAATATATAACATACCTTTATAAAGTATACAATATATAACATACCTTTATAAAGTATACAATATATAACATACCTTTATAAAGTATACAATATATAATATACCTTTATAAAGTATACAATATATAACATACCTTTATAAAGTATACAATATATAACATACCTCCGTAAAGTATACAATATATAACATACCTTTATAAAGTATACAATATATAACATACCTTTATAAAATATACAATATATAACATACCTTTATAAAGTATACAATATATAACATACCTTTATAAAGTATACAATATATAACATACCTTTATAAAGTATATAATATATAACATACCTTTATAAAATATACAATATATAACGTACCTTTATAAAGTATACAATATATAGCATAACTTTATAAAGTATACAATATATAACATACCTTTATAAAGTATACAATATATAACATACCTTAATAAAGTATACAATATATAACATACCTTTATAAAGTATACAATAGATAACATAGCTTTATAAAGTATACAATATATAACATACCTTTATAAAATATACAATATATGACATACCTTTATTAAATATACAATATATAACATACCTTTATAAAGTATACAATATATAACATACCTTTATAAAATATACAATATATAACATACCTTTATAAAGTATACAATGTATAACATACCTTTATAAAGTATACAATATATAACATACCTTTATAAAGTATACAATATATAACATACCTTTGTAAAGTATACAATTTATAACATACCTTTATAAAGTATACAATATATAACATACCTTTACAAAGTATACAATATATAACATACCTTTATAAAGTATACAATATATAACATACCTTTATAAAGTATACAATATATAACATACCTTTATAAAGTATACAATATATAACATACCTTTATTAAGTATACAATATATAACATAGCTTTATAAAGTATACAATATATAACATACCTTTATTAAATATTCAATATATAACATACCTTTATAAAGTATATAATATATAACATACCTTTATAAAGTATACAATATATAACATACCTTTATAAAGTATACAATATATAACATACCTTTATAAAGTATACAATATATAACATACCTTTATAAAGTATACAATATATAACATACCTTTATAAAGTATACAATATATAACATACCTTTATAAAGTATACAATATATAACATACCTTTATAAAGTATACAATATATAACATACCTTTATAAAGTATACAATATATAATATACCTTTATAAAGTATACAATATATAACATACCTTTATAAAGTATACAATATATAACATACCTCCGTAAAGTATACAATATATAACATACCTTTATAAAGTATACAATATATAACATACCTTTATAAAATATACAATATATAACATACCTTTATAAAGTATACAATATATAACATACCTTTATAAAGTATACAATATATAACATACCTTTATAAAGTATATAATATATAACATACCTTTATAAAATATACAATATATAACGTACCTTTATAAAGTATACAATATATAACATAACTTTATAAAGTATACAATATATAACATACCTTTATAAAGTATACAATATATAACATACCTTAATAAAGTATACAATATATAACATACCTTTATAAAGTATACAATAGATAACATAGCTTTATAAAGTATACAATATATAACATACCTTTATAAAATATACAATATATAACATACCTTTATAAAGTATACAATATATAACATACCTTTATAAAATATACAATATATAACATACCTTTATAAAGTATACAATGTATAACATACCTTTATAAAGTATACAATATATAACATACCTTTATAAAGTATACAATATATAACATACCTTTATAAAGTATACAATATATAACATACCTTTATAAAGTATACAATATATAACATACCTTTGTAAAGTATACAATTTATAACATACCTTTATTAAGTATACAATATATAACATACCTTTACAAAGTATACAATACATAACATACCTTTATAAAGTATACAATATATAACATACCTTTATAAAGTATACAATATATAACATACCTTTATAAAGTATACAATATATAACATACCTTTATAAAGTATACAATATATAACATACCTTTATAAAGTATACAATATATAACATACCTTTATTAAATATTCAATATATAACATACCTTTATAAAGTATACAATATATAACATACCTTTATAAAGTATACAATATATAACATACCTTTATAAAGTATACAATATATAACATACCTTTATAAAGTATACAATATATAACATACCTTTATAAAGTATACAATATATAACATACCTTTATAAAGTATACAATATAGAACATACCTTTATAAAGTATACAATATATAACATACCTTTATTAAATATTCAATATATAACATACCTTTATAAAGTATACAATATATAACATACCTTTATAAAGTATACAATATATAACATACCTTTATAAAGTATACAATATATAACATACCTTTATAAAGTATACAATATATAACATACCTTTATAAAGTATACAATATATAACATACCTTTATAAAGTATACAATATATAACATACCTTTATAAAGTATACAATATATAACATACCTTTATAAAGTATACAATATATAACATACCTTTATAAAGTATACAATATATAACATACCTTTATAAAGTATACAATATATAACATACCTTTATAAAGTATACAATATATAACATACCTTTATAAAATATTCAATATATAACATACCTTTATAAAGTATACAATATATAACATACCTTTATAAAATATTCAATATATAACATACCTTTATAAAATAACATACCTTTATAAAATAACATACCTTTATAAAAAACATATAAACATACCTTTATAAGGTATGTTTATATGTTTTTTTTTATTTCATGTATGTTTAGAATATTTTTCGTAAACGAACCAATTATTATGAATTTTGGAACAGAGCTGCTAGGCATAAAGTGTTCTAATGTAGACAGTATTTAGTTTAATTTAGTTTTATGTAAAGGGGTACAGAATGTGGATGAAAGCTATGCGTGAAAATTTACATGACTCTATTTGTGAAATTTATATTATAGGCATCAATAAACAAACATTTCGTAAACTTCAGTTTCTTTGGCGGAATTTAAAGGAGTTTTAAGGAGTTATAATATGACTACGACCTCTAATTTGAATATTTAAATATTTCAGATTTGCATCGAATTTGGTGCATAATCATTAGACACTAAGGAAACAACTTCAGTTTCTGCGTAAGACCCACGTGGGTATCAGAAAAAAAAACATATAGTTAACATATAACATGTTGGTGTCAGAAATCACAGACAGCAATTTTCCTTCACTCTAAATCTAAACACAGATTCCACGAACAAAACTTCTTACCTGGAACCGCCCGCTGGCCTACTTCCCGGCCGACTACAGTATTGTAGCCTTCAAGTCTAATGTAAACAAGTTCTTGTTGAATCGTTCCCTTAAATAATTAAATTATACACAATCTACATCATTAACAATTACTACACTACCATCTTATATTCATTAACCCTTATCCTCGAGTGCCCTCCAGGCCTTGATAATTTACTCTCTCATAGCAAAACTATAGTACCAGAAATCGAAGAAAAACATATTGAGACAGTACATATATGCCATAAACTACTGGATGCGATTAAATTGAATAAAGAGTAGTATCTGTTTTGTCCTCGGGCAGAGAAGAAGAAATTCGTCTAGACTGATGCAATTTTATTTTTTTTGTTCAAGTCCAGAGTTCCTTTTTTTAGAGAACTGAATTTTTACCTACAGACACAACACACACACACACACACACACACACACACACACACACACACACACACACACACACACACACACACACACACACACACAAATTAACAGGGACTCTCTTCCAGTTTATAAAATAACACAACATTATTTCTACCTGTTAGAAACAATTGACAATATCTTCGTACCACAAAGAAAGGGATAGCAATAGATTCTCGTTTTCGCTTCTGGAATGTTGTGAGCAACCTGGGAATCCATCTGGCAGACACCTTATTAATATGCAAATGGCCATGAATGATAGTTTCCACAGACCCTGTACTAATCTTGACATCTTGGGCTTTTTGATGAATAGTAATGCGCCGATCTTTCAAAATAGCAGCCTCAACTTGACGGACAGATGCCTCATCAATGGCAGAAGAGGGGACGACCAGGTCTGAGAGCTGTTTCCACAGATTTCCGGCCATGTTTGAATTCACGATGCCAGCATTTTACAAGGTCACATGATGGGGCATTATCACCATAAGTTTCTTTCATTTCATCAAAAGTCGCCTGTGGTGTGCGTCCTTTCAAATACAAGAACCGGATCACTTCTCGACATTCAACAGGCTAGATTTCACACCTGACTCAGTTCAAACACCTGTAAAACAGAAACCACAATTAGTTCAGAACTGTAATTTGCCACATAACTCGTAGACATATAACTCATTGCATATGCAAATTTTCAGCTAGATCAGACAACTAGAAGGGAGTGAGGGGCATTACTTATTGCACGCCCCTCGTAGTCACAATAGACTATCTAATCACCAAGACACTAATGAATCGATTCACAAAAGCCTAGATATTTCTCAATGAGATCAACTATCCAGTATGGCCGACGCACTGTTACAGGAAAAAGTCCCCTTTTCTTGTAAGTAAAAAGAACATTAGATAAGTGGAAAATGAGATTAGGATAGACCGAGATTCGAACCTTGTAAGCAAGGTTTCGAAATAGATTCAGAAAATTGAATGTCAGAATTTCGCATTGTTCAATTTCATATAAAATAGTTTAGATATGTTTGTTTGTAAAAAGAATTTAATTGTTCAGTTCTTTGCATGAAAACTGAATTAAAATAAGGTCAGCTAGAAAATAATGAACAGTGCAACTTAGAAATATATTGAAAATAGGTTAGGTTGAAAAATAGGTTACTGAGAATTCTTTGCCTGCAGAAATGGTTTGGTAACATGTGCCGAACCACGTATGTTTAGGCCACATGAGTCGATCACGTTTTGAAGCCATACATGACGTCATAGCATAGCAGAAAGGGAATTTCTCAATATAGGAGCTAGTCAGTAGAAGATCAGGGGCAATCGAGAAGTCAGGCAGTCGAGTCCGCATCGAAGAGCCAGCAGGGTCAATCGGACAGAGTTGACATGATCAAGAGGAGGGTCCCTTTAGAAGCGAAAGGAGAACGTTTAATTATGTAGATCGACTTTGAATTCCTTGACGGAATCATCATTCGACTGGTCGATGTGATAATGAAGTCATCATCATGTTTTTGTAAAACTGTGTCGTCATTCAACAATTAAAGTTAATGTGTAATCATCTTTAATGAACTTTGTACAAACCCCAAAGTAACGTGTCTCTCCATCATGAGTAATGATTATCCTCCCATCATCTGTGTTATAAGAATGATTCTTGCCCTCCTCGTTATATGTGTTAAGAAGAGACACTCCAGAACTGTATAAATGTCTTCTCTCTCCCTCATCACCATCGTATATCTTGTATCACATGTACTCGTTTCATGTCTCCGCCATCTCTCGATATATGATCTCCAATATGAACACTATTATACAACAGCACTGGTTTTCTCTAATCCCATCGAATATTGACAGTAAAATTAGACAATTTCTAGATGAGACTGTAAATAATAGTCACCATAAATACCTGATTAAATCAGTTTACCAAAAAAAAAAAGAAAAAATTATTAACAAGATCAAAAGATGCAATCGTATCGAAACGTACTGATTCTTCTTTGATAAAGTCGAATATCAACAGAAAAATTCAAAATTAGATTCAAAGAGTCACAATAAACCATCTACTTATTACCAAGACCCGAGTGAATCGCTTTACAAAAGCAAAGACATTTCTCGATGGGGTCAAAAGCCCCAGTCGAGCTAGGACGCACCGGTTCTTCTCTCATACAGTCGAATATTGACAGAAAAATTAGAAAAAGTCTACATTGGACTCAAAGAGTCAAAATTGGCTATCTACTCACTATGTCTACCATGTCTGAGCGAATTGCTTTACAAAAGCATATATATTTCTAAATTAAATCAAAGCGTCCAGTCGAGCTGGGACGCCCTAGTTCTTCGCCGATGCAGTCAAATATTGACAAAAGAATCAGAAACGTCTAAATTAGACTCAAAGCGTCATAATGCCCCCTCTACTCACCTCCAATACTCGAGTGAATCGTTTTACAAAATCGAAGACATTCCGCAATCGGATCAAACCATCCATTCGAGCCGGGATGAACTGCTTCTCTGTTCCAGTCGAATATTGACAGAGGAATAAAAAAGAAGTCTAAGTTAGACTGAACGAGTCAAAATGGACCATCTTTTAACCACCAAGACCGGGGTAAATTGCTTAACAAAAGTAAAGACATTTCTCAATTAGATCAAAACACCGATTCAAGCCGGGGGGCACTGGTTCTTCTCTTATCCAGTCAAATATTGACAGATGAATAATACAAATCTAAATTAGACTCAAAGAGTCTACATTGACCATTTACTCACCACCAAGACTCGAGTGAATCGATTTAAAAAAGCAAAAACATCTCTTGTTGATATCAAAACACCTAGTCGAGATAGAACGCACTAGTTCTTCTTTAATTCAACTAAATATTGGCAAAGAGTATCAGTAAAAATCTTAATTAGACTCAAATAGTCACAATAGATCATATTCTTACGACCAAGACCCGAGTTACTCGCTTTATAAAAGCAAAGGCAATTCCAAGTGAGATCAGAACACCCAGTTGAGCCGGGACGCACTGGTTCTTCTCTTATATAGTCGGAGATTGAATGAAGATAAAGGAACGTATAAATTAGACACAAAGCGTTATAATGCACCGTATACTCACTACTAAAACTTTCCAATACCAAAGACATGTCCCAATGTAATCAAACCACCAACTCGAGCCGCGCACGCACTGGGTCTTCTCTGGTGCAGTAAAATATTAACAGGCGATTAGAAAAAGTCTAATTTAGACTGAAAGAGTCACAATGGACAATCTACTCACAACCAAGAGCCGAATGAATAGTTTTATAAAAACTAAGACATTTCTCAATGAGATCAAAGCACCCGGTCGTTGAAATGCACTGGTTTTTCTCTGATCGAATCGAATATTGACAGGAAAATCAGTAAACGTCTTAAATTGACTCAAAAAATCACAACGAAAAACTGCTCACCACTAAAAAGCAATGACCTTTCTCAGTGTGATCAAAACATCCAGTCGAGTCGGAACTCGCTGTTTCTTCTCTGATCTAATCGAATATTGACAGAAGAGTTAGAAAAGTATAAATAAGACTCAAAGAGTCACCATCTCATCATCACTAATGACCGTTCTCCTTGAGAACGCGGGGTGCTTCTCTGATCCAGTGTAATATTGATCGAGGAATAGGAAAAAGTCTAAATTAGACTCCAAAAGTCACAATGGGCAATCTACCTACTATCATGACCCGACTGAATCATTTTACAAAAGTAAAGACATTTCCCAATGAAGTCTAAACACCCACTCGTGCCGGGGCTCACTAGTTCTTCTCTGATCCAGTCGAATATTGACAGAAGAATCAGAAATGTATAAATTAGAAATAAAGTGTCACAATGGATCATATACTCCCCACTAAGACCCGAGTGAATCGCTTTACAAAAGATAAGATACTTCTCAATGATATCACAACATGAAGTCGGCTCAGAACGCACTGTTCTTTTTTTGATTGTTGTGGGGAACCACCCTCCAAATGGACTAATCCATCGTCCATATAAACTTTACGCATGACGGACCCAGGATGGGGTCTAATTCAAGAGCGACTCTCGCATGCTCGGTGAATTACCTACACTGTTCGTTTGTAACCTTTCCATTTTTTTTTTATGTAATACATGTCTAAACTGTTCTCCGTTGTTTTGTTCTTCTTTGTGGCTACTTGCGAGCCATAACACTGATCCAATCGAATATTGAGAGAACAATCAGTGTGAAAGGAATTTTGGCCTTTACCAAGGGGTCAGATCCTCGATCATGAAAACAATGTAACGCATTATTCCGGTATTATTTAATTGGGCGTTACGTCTTGGAGTTACTTCATCGAATCACGTTCTGGTAACGGCAACTAAATGTGACGTTGTTTTCCACTTCGATTATAGGGTCGATATGCTGCTGGCCGCGTAGTGGATGATCTCTGCTTTCTTCTGCTGAAAAAGAAAAATCATTGAACTGGTTGTTCTTTCAAGTTCACTTGTGAGTCTCAACAACAATAATAATAAACGACGCCGTTTGTAGTTTTCGTATAATTAATTAATCACAAAAGAGAGAATCACAAATATTAAAAACGTACAGTTTTTTTTTTCACAAACGAGTTAGAATAAAAGAAATAAATTGTCGATTTCAAGTTTCTTATTTGGTGTACAAGAACATCTTTGTTTGTCGGGCTTCGGGTGGATGCTATTGAACCGCGGGGCGAGGAAAGTGATGGGCAGTTACCTCGACTCGAACTCTCTCTGAACTCAACTTAACTGCAACTCCAACTTTCTTGCTTCTGCACGGGATTAAATATAGATGGTTGAGGTGGGTAGGTTCCACCCTAGATGTTCCAGGCAGCCAATCATCATCCAATCTGACATACCTTGGTTCATTTTGATTGGATACTCAGCTACTTCTTCCCCAAATCCATCTCAGGCAATTTTCACTGACAATGGCTTCCCTTCAATATCGTCTCACGCACTCGAGGACTTTATCCTGGACTCCCGAGTAAGGTTCAAAACCCCAGTAGACAAAACTCTTATAATCCTGTTACATCCAAAATATTATTTCACAAAAATATAGCCCCATGTTCTCGTCCTTGTCTTCCCCCACAAAGGAAACGCACTTACTTCGGCGGCCTCACCATTTTCCGTTCTCACTAGCATAGTTACACAGTGTTTTACGGGACCCACCATGAAATAAAAAGGCTCTAATTCCTCCTTCGCTGGCCCACATTTGGGGGCAATTTTCAACCATAGCTACAATTTAGATATCAGAAACGCTCTGCTGTCTTAATCTCTTCTTATCGTGGCTGGTTGGGTCACACCAGAAAACGTATAAATTGGACTCAAATGTCACAATGAACAATCTACTCACTACCAAGACGTGAGTAGATTGCTTTAGATAAGCAAAGACATTTTGATAAGATAAAAAAACTCAGTCGAACCGGAAGGCACTGGTTCTTCTCTGATCCAAACGTTTATTTTGACAAGCTTCTCGGTTTGACCTTTACTTCTGATCTGAAATGGAACACGTACATCAAATCTGTTGCCAGGGTGTTGGGAAAATGGTGGGATCCGTCTACTGCTCCAGAAGATATCTCACTACTGATACAATTCTCTATCTGTATAAAAGCCAAGTATGTCCAATGATGGATTACTGCTGCCACATCTGGGCAGGAGCTGCTAAAAACAGCCTATCTTGGCTTGACATAGTACAAAATAGACTTCGTGGTTTAGTGGGGATGCCCTTTTCTCTTCCCTGCAACCTCTCTCCTACAGAAGAGAGGTTGCGGGCCCGTCTTTGTTTTATCGTTATTTCCATGGCAGGTGCTCGTCCGAGATCCAATCCCTCGCCCCCCCTCGCCAATCTTTCACGAGAAACACCCGTCTGGCTGAAACTACTGCCAGTAATTTTCCCCACTCTTTATCTGTGCCTAAATCCAAACGTAGATTCCATGAGCAAAGCTTCTTTCTTAGAACTGCACGTTAGTGGAACTCTCTGCCGCTTGCCTGTTTCCCACCTGACTACAGCTTGGACGTCTTCAAGTCCAACATAAACAAACTCCTGACAAACCGCCCCCTTAAGTAAGACACTCTATCAAAACCTCCAATACTAATGATTACTACAATACTATCTCATTGATTACTGTACACGCAATGACCCTTATCCCTGAGTGGCCTTCGGGCCTGGATAAGCGGTGACCCCCCATGTAAAAAAAAATGGGCGAAAAAAGTCTAAATTAGATTCAAAGCGTCACAATGGAATATCTACTCATCACTCAGGCCCGAGTGAATCGCTTTACAAAAGCAAAGGCATTTTTCAATGAAGTCTAATTACCCACTCGAGCCGGGGCGCATTGGTTCTTCTCTAATGCAGTCAAATATGGATAGAAGAATCAGAAATGTATAAATAAGAAACAAAGAGTCACTTACCACCAATATCAGAGTGAACTGCTTTACAGAAGCAAATACACTTTTCAATTGGATTAAAACACCCAGTCGAGCCAGGACGCACTAGTTCTTTACTGATTCAGTTGAATATTTACAGAAGAATTTGTAAACGTCTAAATTTGTCTCAAAGAGGCACAATGGACCATATAGTCACAATCAAGACCCGAGTGAGTCGCCTTACAATAGCAAACACATTTCTAAATGGAATGAAAACACTGAGACGAGCCGGGACGCACTGGTTCTTCTCTGATCAAGTCGAATATTGACAGAAGAATCAGAAACGTATAAATTAGACTCAAAGAGGCACAATGGACCATCTACTCGCCGCTAAGATCCGAGTGAATCTCTTTACAATAACAAACACATTTATCAATGAAATCAAAACACCCAGTCGAGCCGGGACGCACTTGTTCTCTTCTGACCCAGTCGAATATTAACAAAGGCACCAGAAAAAAGTCAAAGTTAGACTCACAGTGTCAGAATTGGCGATCAACTCACAGCCAAGAAATGAGTGAATCGCTTTACAAAAACAGAGATATTTATTAAAGAGATTAACCCACCCAGTCGAGCCAGGATGCACTGGTTCTTTTCTGATTTAATCGAATATTGACCGAGGAATAAAAACGAAAGTTCAAAATTAGACTAAACGAGTCACAATGGACGATCTACTCATTTAACAAAACCCGATTGAATCGCTTTACAAAAGCAAATATATTTCTTTATGAGATCAAAACCAAGTCGAGCCAGGATGCACTGGTTCCTCTCTGACCCAGTCCTATATTGACAATGGAAAAGGTATAAATAAGACTCAAAGAGTCACAATGGATCATCTACTTACCACCAAAACCGTACTGAATCGCTTTACTGGACGCACTAGTTCTTCTCTGATCGTGTCGAATATTGACAGGAATTTGCATGGAAATCTACGATTAATAGCACCTTTCCTAACTATATTACTGGCGCTCGAAAAGTTTTCTTGGTCCAAAGCCTTTTCCGGTCGTTTGAAAAGGAATTTTACAGACGTATGATGAGCGATGCGGATAGTTGAGTATCTATCATTCGAGCTGATTTAAGGAAAATTTTCGCTGCGAATGTATTTGAGCCCCGGGTATTAGTCACATCAACCACCATGTTCTCTCTTATTCGGCAAAGAAAAGCTAGATCACGCTTTCTTCCAATGCCATTAATTTAGGCGGGTCTTGGTGTATATAACCGAGGTGACGGTTTAGTTTGATCCTGAGCATGTGTTTGCTACTAAATGTGTATCACGTATCAACAACCTCAGGCCTGCGTGCAACAAGAAGGATGGTGTTTCTCACGATCCTGGTACAGCGCAAATAGCTGTGTGAACTTCACGTCTGAGTGAAACCCAAGAGATTGAATTATTTGCTGATCAGGATCTAATTCTCTTATTCAAGCACCAGATGCGATAGGAAAAGATTACATTTCTTGGTACATGAAAAGAAACATTCGATAAAATTTACGAGGTTGTTTATATGAAAGGGGGTCATGTATAAGTACGTGTTTCTTACCTGAGCATGGCCTGCGCTGTCCTTAGTCCTGTCGGATCTCATCCCTTCGTGTAAGTGTATATTTAGCCTCTTAACTAACCTTGTCAATGAGTTACCTCCTCCTTACTTAGTAATTGTCCAAGATACGTAATCACCAGATTCAATTTTTTTTAATTACCTTTTCACCCCAAAAAAGGCACATTGCCACTTTGGTGTAGGGGGCTATTATCAGGGGCAACAACTATTGGGGTACTATGTAGGGATTTGGGCAGCAAGATGTCGGTTCAAATTGCACTTGAACTTCTGCACGTCAGTACAGTTGGGGAAGCAGGGACCTGGAATGGAATTCCAAAGTCTAGCGGTTCTAGGGAAGAAACTACTAGAGTAGAAAGATCTTTTACATCTAAGGATCTCTACTGTGTGGGTGTGTGCTTTAGCAGCCTGTCGGGTTCGTAGAGGGTGTTCACGTCGTGGGGGCACAAGTGCTTGCAGTTCGTCAGAACATTCACCATTAAAATACTTGTAGAACAGGCAGAGGGATGCAACGTTTCGTCGATGGGACAGAGGCTGAAACTTAGATGCCAGTTCAGAGCCTATCAGGTTTGCGACTCTCTTTTGAACCTTGTCAAGGAGCGAGAGACTAGTAGCAGATGCACCAGCCTAAATATGACAGCAATATTCCATACATGGGCGAATGGTGGCCTTATAGAGGTACATGATACTTTCGGGTGATAGTAGTTTTCTAGCACGGTAGAAAGAGCCCACCTTCCTTGCAGCGGCCCTGGCAATGCCTTCAATTTAATTGTTCCAACTCATGTTTCCTGTGAACGTTAGGCCAATCAGTTTAAAACATGTACTCTCAGATAAAGAGTCGTTGGCCATTGCTATAGGTGGTAGAGAAGGTTTCTTGTAATTATTGAATGAAATTGTTTAGTCTTGGCGGCATTGAACGTGACCATCCATTTTTGTCCCCATTCTACTACAGATTGGAGGTCATCCTCTAGTGTTTCTGTCATTTCTTTAGATATGTGTTCATTTGTTTTCCTGTTGTGCCTGTTATAGAGTGTGGTTTCATTAGCATATATACCCATCTCAGAGGCAATTTTGTCGGGGGGGGGTGTCATTTATGAATATCAGGAACAGTAGAGGTCCAAGGATAGACCCCTGGGGCACTCCCGCATTTATATCATATTGTTTAGATGTACGACCGTCGAGGACAACCTGGATTTTTCTCTTATCTAAGAAGGATTTAATTATGTTAAGTATTCTACCAGTAATACCGTATGATCTAATTTTCCTGAGGAGCCCCTCATTCCATACCCTGTCAAAAGTCTTAGATATATCTAGAGCTACCGCTCTGCCCTCCCCCGCTTTGTCCAGTGAATGGTATATAAGTTCAGAGATTACAGTAAGGATGTCTGCTGCGGAACGGGTTTGTCTAGATCCATATTGTTGGTCAGTCAGAAGTTCTAGTGATGGATTGAGCATGGTTAATTAAGGTCTCAAATATTTTGTCAAAAAGTGGGAGGAGGCTAATGGGGCGATAATTTAATGGACCAGTTCTTTCGCCAGAATTCTTGAACACTGGTACCACAGAAGCAGTTTTCCAACAGCGCGGAAAGCAAGATTTGTTAAGGCATTTGTTGTAGAGTTTGGAGAGAACTGGAGCTACTTCGGCTGAGCACTTTTTTAATAGCACAGCTGGGATGAGATCGGGTCCACATGCTTTTGTCAAGGTTTTGTATGATAGCATGCACCTGAGCAGGAATGATTTTCAGATCGTCTAGTGTGGCGTCTGTCTGCATAGGTAATTCAGGTAGGGAGGTTGCAGAGGTCCAGTGTGGACTTTGAGGCAAACCGACTGCATGTTAGCCTTTTCGGTTGCTGAGCTAACAATCTCGTGATTTTTGGTTAGTGGGGGAGTTGTTGATTGCCCATTATTTACTACACTGTTGTAGATTTTCCAGAAGTCACGAGTTCCTAGTTTTTGTGCTTCGATGCGTTTTTTAGTGATTTCCGTAAATACTCTCTTAGCTGTCGCTATTTCTTTTTTAACGTTACTTCTAGCTTCTATGTACTTCTGTCTGTTTGAACTGGACTTATGTCGGTTAAATCTGCGGTATGCATGCTGCCTTTGAGCAATGGCAGTTGCGCAAGTCGAAGTAAACCATTGGGGAGAGTGGGGCTTGCTATAAAATTTCCGCATGGGAACATGCGCTTCGATTGTAGTTTTGAACCATTCGGTGGTCTCGTTTGCGCACTGTTCAGCAGGAAGAGAAAAATATTTCCCGATGGGGCATCTCTGATAAGATCTCTGATGGCTTCCCAGTCAGCCTTTTTATAATATCTCGTTGTTTTGAGCACTGGCTCTTCAGTTTTGGCTCTAGAATTTAGGGCGATTTCAACCATTATCACTGCATGATCAACGTTCCCAAGTGGGCTGTCGGCATTCGTTATACAATCATCAGGAACTGTGGTCAAAAACAGATCTAGAAGTGATGCATGTTGTTCTTCCTGGTCAGGGAAACGGGTTGGAAACGTAACAATTTGTGATAGAGAATGAGATATAGAGAAGCTATGAGTTCTGCTGCCTGCTGCATCTGTGTAAGTAGAGAATCCAAGCCAGTTTTTGTGGTGGACATTAAATCACCAAATACATGTACTTGTGCGCTAGTTTCGAGGGAGAGTGCTGTGTCTATGCTGTCAGAGACCTTGTTTATTATGGTGCAGTCTTAGGTCGAGGGAGAGCGGTTGAGAAAGTAAAAGTAGCTAATGTTGTGTTGCAAGTTTAATCTAAAGCACATAAAGGCTTGATCATCCGATTCTAGGTTTGTTTCTCTAGTCAAGGGAAGGGTATTACGAATGTAAACTCCAAGTCCGTGCATGTGTCTTTCAGAGTCCTTACGGCAGAGTGGGAAATATCCAGGCATATTAAAGTGGTTAGAGGGGATGGAGGAGTGTAGGTTAGTCTCATTTAGCGCTAAGATAGCCGGAGTATTTGTCAGGAAAAATGCTTCAACATCATCTAAATTAGTTCTAAGCCCACGGATATTTGTGAATGCAAGCCTCAAGGGAGGAGGCAAGTTGGATTTTTTTGACCCTAAGCCTGGTTTAAGCTTATTTTTAGATTGTACTGTCGACATATTTTTTAAGAGTTTTTTTTTACGAGGTGCCTTAAAAAAGTTCCATGACTTATTTTCGTATGTTCATTAATAGTACACAGGTTTTTAAATCATTACTATATGTTGGGTCCAATATAATATAATAATAAATACGAAGTCTGCATTAATCAAAATATCATATTTAAGCGTATTTTACGACCGGACAATGCCGGGCGGCCTGCTAGTATATATATATATATATATATATATATATATATATATATATATATATATATATATATATATATATATATATATATCTTCGCCGGACCACATGTTTCATGTCAGGTCATGTTATATGCTACTGGTACCATGCAACCCAGTACTATCTGCCTCATGGTCGGGTCACCGGCGACTAAACTGGTTCCCCCACCAGACTTGTTTGCTGAGGAGGGTGGCTAGTCTCCCTGAAGGATTAAAAACAAGACCTTCCAAAGGGCGAATGAACCCTTTTTCGGGGTCAACGGTCAACTAGTAACGTGTGTGTTTGTGTGTATGTATGTGTGTGTTGGGGTGGAGAGGGCTTCCGTAAGCCATGGTGAAGGCAACCTTTCTAGGAGAAGCAAATCTCTGATTTAAAAAGAAAAACAGAAAGCGGGAGACCATTAAGCTGGTTTGCAGTTTAACTTGTTTCTGGTTATCTTGCTCTTGCTTGTTGCTGGATATCAGCATTTTGAACCGAGAGAGAGAGAGAGAGAGAGAGAGAGAGAGAGAGAGAGAGAGACTTAGCTGTCGTACAAAGGTAAGACTCCGTAACATCATCTGCGTACAGATACTCCCTCAGTCATTTTTCTATCGATGGAAGTCATTTTTGGGCTCATGAACTTTAATATATATATATATATATATATATATATATATATATATATATATATATATATATATAATAAAAACAACGAGGTTGTTAGATAGTGCTCAATAAAAAGAGCAAAATATTTAAAAAATATGATAAAAAATATTAAAAGAGCAAAATATGTAACCATATGTAACTGTTTACCCTCAAATAATATATATATATATATATGCGTGTATATATATATATATATATATATATATATATATATATAAGGTTTGAGGACTGATTTCTAACCATTTATCAAGTCACCTAACGAGGACTTCTGGTTTTAACTGATCATTTTTTTCTGAAACATTAGCATGGCCAGTGTCCACCATGTAAATTTGTTTATATTAATAAAATTATATCTTCTCTTCTTTGGAGTAATATCTTCATGTGCCGTTCCAACAACTTCTGGAAGGCCCCATGGAATCCTCTTGTGCGAGCCTGTCAATGACTCTTGTCACAGCCTCTTTCATCTCAAACGTCTCATAACGACATCCTCTAAGATTTTCAGCGACCTTAGAGAATAACCAAAAATCACAGGAAGCAAGATCTAGAGCATAGGGAGACACGTTGTGCAAATACTCCGATTCTTCAGTTTCTCACGGATAACTGAGTGGGCAATTCCCACACTGACATCAAACTGTGCACTTATTGTCTTTATAGACGGACGGTGGTTCTTATATATAAAAATTCTTTATTTGGCCAATCAACTCTGGTTTTCTTACTTCCTTACTCCTCCACACCTCTCACCATTTCGCACAGACTCCCTGCCTTCCTTGAATCTCTTATGCCACTCAAACTTGATGTTCGATTCATGAAAGATGGCACAAAAGCAGCCTAAAGAATTCCATACGATTCTGTGGCATTTCCTAAGTTTAAAACAGAATTTTATTGCGTATCATTCTTCTGAATTATCTTCACGTCCAGATTGCATTTTAAAAGTTTAAAAGCTGTGACAATGAGTAGGGTGTATTCCAATTCCTGCTGCAGCTGTTCGTTTGAACCAGAAACCATAAGAATTAGTCAGTCATATCGTAAGATATATAGCAATAACATACTGAATTTTCAAGAATCTACGACAGTTTTAAATGCTCGTATTAAATAGTCTGGAAACTTATTGAAGCCACCTCATATCTTTTATTAAAACTTCAATCTCTTTCCTTTTTTTTTTTTATATAGAAACCATTATTATGGCATACATTTTCTCAGTTCTAATCAAACCGAAAAACAGTGTGCGTTCTATATATAATATATAATTGGAATTCATTATTGAGATGAGTTATTATTTATTAATTAATTTATTGCGGACTATTATCCCCATCTTTCTTTAATTGTTGTTTCATGACGTTTGGTGAGACGACAACAACTATGGAAGGCAGTAATTGCTGAGAATACAGTTAGGAGATTCGGAGTTCTCATCCCGTCGCGGTTATTACCTGACGAAGGCCAGAAAAATAGTTGGCCGAAATGTTGTGAAACAACAACTAAAAAACATAAGAATAATAGACCGCAATAAATAAATGAATAAAATCCCACCTGGAACGGTAGAGATTACACGGCTCTATCCAGGTGAATATTGTCTGAAGATAGTGGTTTCGATCCTACCCAAAGCCGGCACCAGGCTTACTTGGCCAACACGTGGTGAGACAACAACAACTATGGATGGCAGTAATTGCTGAGAATACAGTTAGGAAATTCAGAGTTCCTATCCCTCGCGGTTACCACCTGAGGAAGGCCAGAGGAATAATCAGCCGAAACGTCGTGAAACAATAACTAAGAAAGATGAGAATAATAGTCCGCAATAAACAAATTAGTGTGCGTTCTATTATTCAAAAGAGTTGGGAGGGTCATATTAAATTGTTTTTTTTTTTCGTGGGAAAGAAACGTAAACAGGGACATCAAGTCCCTGTTTTTTACCTTGTTCACCAGCTCTCCTAGAAGCACTTTGGTTCACGACGAAAAATCACATTGATCGTGAATCTAATAAATACATAAATGAAATGTGTTCTGATGAACTCGTTCCACTTGTACCCCCTCGACGTACATATCTCCGACAAACCCCCTTGGCAATAAGATCTCACCCCTTCACTGTTGATGTCCCTAAATGCCAGGAAGCTTTCTATTCTAATAGTTTCTTCCCTCGAACAGCTAGACTTTGGAATTCCCTTCTTGCTCCGTGCTTCACTGTCAGTACTGATATGCAGAAGTTTAAATATAACATAAACAAATGACTTGTTAATCTTTCCTAGACATGGCCTCAAATAGTATCCCCTTACGTCCAAGTGGCGATATTCTTTATAAGGGGTGAACATGAATAAAAAAAATTTAAAAAATCAATAAATATAAATAAAATAGAAATTGTAGCCTGTATAAATAGGCAAAGTTATAGCCCCTTGAGTACTTTATGCCAAATTGATTGTTGAATATCGTTATATTTGTGCTCATTTTTTGCATTAATCCCTGTGAATCCTTACTAATCCCTCCCTGTTTATCGAAAGGATAACACAATTCTTAAATCACTGCACCTTATCATAACAAACGTCCATACCAAAATTCACCCAGATTGCCCCAGTAATGGAACTTAATACAAATCTATATATTAATACGATAGCGTGTGTGTTATTTTCTGTGTCACGTTTACATCCGGGTCGTTTTTTTTGTACTTTCATTTCTTATCATAAATAATTTTCATTCAGAAGTTTTGGTTTCGGTTTCGATTATGGCTGTTGACACTTGTTATCTCTCTCTCTCTCTTTCTCTCTCTCTCTCTCTCTCTCTCTATATATATATATATATATATATATATATATATATATATATATAATTTATATAATTTTATCAAGAATTCTTCATAAGTTTTGCTTTCAGTTTCAATTATAATTGATGGCACTCCAGTAATGTATTAATTTTTTTTTTCATAAATAATTTTATCACGAATTCTTCATAAGTATTTTTTGGTTTCGATTATGGCTGAAAGAACTCAAGTTATATATATATATATATATATATATATATATATATATATATATATATATATATATATATATATATATATTTCATAAGTTTTTATTTCGGTTTCGATTGAAGTTAATGCACCCAAGTCATATGGATATATTTTTGTATTTTTGAAATCGCAACTTTATAATATATAAAAATCGATAGAACAAGCAATCTATTATAATATCTACGAACTCTGCAAGAATTAAAATATCATATTTAAACGTACTTTACGACCGGGATTTGCCAGGCGTTTGCGCTAGCTTAGATAAATACTTTTACAGTTTTAACAAAATAAAGCTATGATAATATCAGAGCATCTCCATTTACACTGAACATCTACAGACAGGCAACATCAATATATTACATATGAATGAGTTCACTGGAATTTCCACAGGTCCAGTTAGTATCTATTAATCTCTAACTCTGAATCTAGCGCATATCATATTATTTAGTTCGCTGCATCAAATCACAATAAAGATCCGCACAAAATTTCTGTCAAATCGGCTCCGTATTTTCCGAGAAAAGGTAGAACGGACAGACAGACTAAGCTAAACATAATATAGAAGTCGATTCGTAAGATTCCCCGTAGTACAACTGCTGTTGGCATTCTTGCGGGAAGAACCGTGAAAGGAATATTACAGAACCAACTGTATTCGAACCCGGCACACCCAGGTCGATCAGTCCGCGTCGCTATTAACTTAACCATCGACACCTGCCTTCAAAGAAACATGCGAATGATGAACGCATGCGTAATGCCATATTATGACGACCCGCTTGGTCTCTTTTGATATTTTTTTCTTTTGTTATGTCGTTGACATTTCTGTTGTTTCGTCATGAAAAACGACTTTGGTGTGAAATGTGTTTACAGTGGCGGGAAGATCGTTGAGTTTATGTCGGCCATTTTGTTTCTAGCGGCCATCTTGTTTTTTCTTTTACTGTTTGATGCAATTGGTTGCGCGTGTTCGCTTGAAAGAGAGACAACAACGGAAAGAAACAAAAATGGAATGAGAAATTGATAGATGAAAGAATAGCGATCCCAGACAAGTTGCTTTTATTCGGAATGTTCAAAGCGAGCGGGAAAGAAAGACGAAAGAAAGGTTAACAATGAAAGGAAGTGGTGCAAAAGTAATAAAAAAAAGAACATGATGGTGGAGGTGAGAGGGAACGATTGAAGGCGGGGGATAGGTGGGAAGGGTAAAGTTAAGTGGAAAAGAATAGAAACTTGACAAACAAAAAATGAAAACAAATACAAGACAAGAACGAAAACATCAAACGGAAAGACACCTCCGTTTAATGTAAAATAAAAAGAGGATAGAAAGAAAGAAAGAAAGAAAAGGGAAAAGATGGATAGAAGGAAGGAAAAAGAAGAAAAGAGATAGAATGAGAGAATTCGATATTTTTCTCCTTTTCTTTCTTTATTTTTTACTCTCTCTCTCTCTCTCTCTCTCTCTCTCTCGCTTTATTTCTGCCGTTTTATCTTTCTGAATACCGTCCCTGTTTTTTTCTTCTTATTTTCTTTCTTTTCTTTTTTTTTTCTTTCTTCCTAGCTTCTCTATATCTTTCTTCGCTGATCTTCCTGTCCTCATTTTTAATTTTCCTTTCTAGCTTCTCTATATCTCTTTCTTTTTTCTTTCTTTCTTTCCTTCTTCTTTTCTCTCACTTTTCCTTCTTTTTCTTTTCATCTACTATCTTCATCTATCTTTTTTTCTTCTTTTGTATTCCTATCTTTTATGCATCTTCGGCGTCTTTTAACATTTGTCTGAAGAAAATGTACATAGTATTGAAATGCGGCACACACACACACACACACACACACACACACATACCCCCCCACACACACAGAGTTTTAAATTAGTTTTGAGCAAACTAAAATATTGCGATACGTATTACTGAGCATTTATTCAGGAACACACAAGACTTCGAGATAGGCCACCTGCATAGAAGCCTCAGCAGAATGTTACGCTTTTAAGGCTTTGAATATGTGTGCAGAGATTTTGTATCTATCTATCTATCTATCTATCTATCTATCTATCTATCTATCTATCTATCTATCTATCTACATATGTCCATAGCAGGTTAAACGTATTCAAGAGACATAACTAAGGAATTTAACGAGATTATTAAGAGTTCCCAATAAAAGAAGAGCCAGTTATATTTTTATTAATATAAACAAATTTACATGGTACTGAACATACTAATGTTTCGGAAAAATGGTCAGCTAAAACCAGAAATCCTTGCAGGCGACTTAATAAATGGTTACTTTCCAAAGAAGAAACCATTCCTCAACCCTGGCGGTTTCTCACGAGAATGAAATGCGGAATATTCTTTGTAGTTTAATAGCCATATATAATTTTATAACTTACTACCTAACTCTACCTATGTATTGAAGCCGAAGTAAATACTAAAAATTTACGCATAACATTTTATTTTCGTATATCAATTCATGTGATTAAATGAAGTAGTCATATATATATATATATATATATATATATATATATATATATATATATATATATATATATATATATATATATTAGAAGGTCACATGGCATTGCCCGATAAGTCATAAAATATGCTTAAATATTATATTTTGATTAATGCAGATTTCGTATTTATTAATATATTATACTAGCAGGGGTGCCCGGCGTTGCTCGGGTCTTTGGAGGTGTATGCTGTGCAAAAAAAGCAAAAAAACAAAAAAAATGGTTAATTTTTAAAACTTTGACCCCTATTATGACCCCTTAAAATTTATAGTTTCTGGCTCAAATCACTTTATTAAGTTAGATCCAGGTTCAAGGAACCTATATCTAAAATTTCAAGTGTCTAGACCCAAAATTGTCGGAGGAGTTTGGTAGAGTTCTTAAAGGTCAAATCGTTGAAATTTGACCCCTTAACAGCCAAATTTCTGGCTGACACCCGTCACATCGATTTTCCCAAATCTCAGTACCCGGTATTTCAAATTTCGAGTCTATAGACTAAAAATTGACAGAGTTATTGCGTAGGGAAATGTACACAGACAGACAGACACACAGACAGACAGACAGACAGACAGACACGTTCACTTTTATAGATATATAGATTGGATCCAATATATAGTAATAGTTTAAAAAGTTCGAAAAAAACATGACTCGCACGCTACCACCTAAGAATCGAAACCAAAACGTTTAGCTTATGATTTACTTTTTCTTTGACGCTATAACACCAGCTATGAAGGCATGTTTGCTGCAAGGCTAAAAATTAAAACATGAACCAATAGCTATTACGTTACGCATGCATATTCGCAATGCTGTCGTTCAACCTTCGCCTGGCAAATTCCATTTTTTTTTTAATTTTCATACTTTTGCACCGATTTTCCCCTGCTAAAACTCAAATATAAAATTTCGCTCGAGTTCTAATAGCCTATAATATTAAGTTTCATGTCTCTAGATCAACAACTGACCGAGTAGTTTGATAGGAAAAATTTTTAAGCAAATATATATACATATACATAAATATATAAAGAAAGAGGTTTGTGTTTACTACTACGTTGCTAAGATGGACAAAGCTGGATATAGAGCAACCCTCAGAAAAAAGAGAAGTAGGTGATAACCTATCCCCCTTTGCTCGGTTAGAAAGAGTTGCTATATTAAGGATATTGAGCAGCGAGGGTGCCCAGCGTTGCCCGGGTGTAGAGAGGTGATACACTAAGGATCTTGCGCACAACCCAGCCCTAAAAAATAAAGGAACTTCTGTTTCAATCAAAATAGCAGCGAGTGCTTGTGTGACCGCAAAAAAAAAAAAAAAAATAGCCGCAGTAGGTAGGCTCGAATGTGTAATACGAAAGAACAAAAGGAGATGAAAAAAAGCTAACGCGCTAGCTGTCACAGCCACAACGAAATATGACGTCACGGGAGGTCGAAATAACGTTTTTTAACCATACATTGAGATTGTTAGGCGTATGACTTGCAAAAATGTCCAAGCTCAAAGTGATCCCTCCTTGCAAAAAACGGTCCAGTTGACCAGCAAAGAATTCATCTTTGGGCCGATTTTTAAAATTTTTTCTTCCAAGAGATTGATCTTTCTAGCGATATAAATTTTATCACGGTTCGATGCATCTGTGAAACCTTTTTGGCAAATATACAATTACACACAGACACACAGACACACAGACATATGCACACACAAACTAACACACATTTTCCATTTTATATATTAGACTAGCGGGGGTACACGGCGTTTCCCGGGTGGAGAGACGTGGTATAATATCAATATTGTACTCAATATTGATATTATACCACGTCTCTCAAAAAGAATTTTTTGTTTTAAGTAAAATAGCAGCGAGTGCCCGTGCGGCCGTAAGAAAAAAAATTGCTGTAACACGAAAGAGGAAAAGAAGGTGAAAAATGTTAAAACGCTAGCTGTCAAAGCCACGATGAAATATGACGTCATTATGGTTCGAAAAGACTTTTGTTTAAACGTACATTGAGATTTCTAGGCGTATGACTTCCAAAAATGTCGAAGCAAAAAGTGATCCTTCCTTGCAAAAACCGCTCAGTTGATCAGCAAAGAATTACTCTTTTTGGCCAATTTATAATTTCTTTTTTCGTCCGAGAGATTGATCTTTCTAACACTACCAATTTTGACGCATGTTAATAGAATAAGTGATGGCGCATCGATAGCATTTATAATACTACTATTGCACTATCGAGGTATATAAATGAACTTTGTGTTATTAATATTGATATTTGTATACAAATTTGGAAAACTGTTTTTGAAATAGTATATAATCACTTTCCATTTCCCCCCTATATATATATATATATAAGTGACCTTGTCGGTGTATGTAAGTTCGTGAGATTATAACCACTTGTGGCTGTATGGGTAAATAGTCTGTCCGGAAGTTTTTGCCTTCTTCCCCTCATTCACGTCTTACGTTCAAGCTCGGCCATCGCGGCTCATTTCTTTTTTTTTTTTTTTTCGGTCGCATGGGCACTCTCTGCTATTTTGATTGAAAGAAAAATTGTTTTGATTTTTTTTTTTTGTCCAAGCGCACGGGCAACAAAACAGTGCTCAATATCCGCCGGAGAACAGCTTCTTGTCTTCGTATCCTATTCTGCCAAACTATCTGCTGGGGAGGTTGTCACGTACTTCTTTTTTTCTTTTCTTTTTTTTGCATTTTCGTGTTATTTTATCCGTTTTTACGTAGGATTACCATATTTTTTATTTTTGAAATTGTTGCGGGGGGTATCGATTTTAGTCCCTGGGGGAGTTAACATATAATAATGAAAAAGTGCTCAATATTCTTTGTATAGCAGATGTGTCCAAACGGAACTTCATATGGATCCGGGCAACGCCGGATATTCATGCTGGTATCAAATTATTCTAAAAATACGTATACAAGTTAGAAAAGCATTTCTTCCAAGGTATGAAAATTGTTAAACAAAATGTTTTTACTATAGACTTTAAAAATAAAGGTACAAAATTCAATTTGAAATTAATTTATCTAAACAGAACGCTTTTATAAATTTT
>NC_136493.1:44907619-44985119 GCF_053919585.1 Euprymna scolopes | reverse complement strand
ATAATCGAATGCTTTTTGTAATCAATAATCGAATATTTATTGCAATCAGTAATTAAGTATTTTGATAATCAATAATCATATAGTTTGTAATAAATAATCGAATATTTATTGCAATTAATATTCGAATATTTTTTGCAATCAATAATCGAATATTTTTGTAATCAATAATTGAATATTTTTGTAATCAATAATCGAATATTTATTGCAATCAATAATCGAATATTTTTGCAATCAATAATTGAATATTTTTGTTAATCAATAATCGAATATTTTTGTAATCAATAATCGAATATTTTTGTAATCAATAATCGAATATTTTTGTAATCAATAATTAAATATTTTTTATCAATAATCGAATATATATTTTGTAATCAATAATCGAATATTTTTGTAATCAATAATTGAATATTTTTGTAATCAATAATTGAATATTTTTGTAATCAATAATTGAATATTTTTTGTAATCAATAATTGAATATTTTTTGTAATCAATAATCGAATATATATTTTGTAATCAATAATCGAATATTTTTTTAATCAATAATCGAATATTTATTGTAATCAATAATCGAATATTTTATAATCAATAATTGAATTTTTTTGTAATCAATAATCGAATATATATTTTGTAATCAATAATAGAATATTTATTGCAATCAATAATCGAACAATTTTTCAACCAATATGTACGGTTGTACACTTTTACACACGTATACCGAACACATTGTTACAGAGTACGTCGCAAGGAACATGGGACAAATAATAACTTGACTTCTTTATTTTTGTAACAATGGCATTTATTTGCTCATGCTCCCGCAATGCGTGACTTCTCGTTACGGTCTTGACGTCATCTACATTTATAACGCGATCGACCTCTCTCTGACTTCTGTCCTCTCGAACATCTTTTCGATCGTTCTCTCAAACGTGCTCCTCTGTCATTTACACACGTTTTTAGGGTCTTTTTCTTTATCCTGCATAAGCTGACGTCATTTCGCATGCCGGATGCATTTGCATACGTGCATGTGTGCTCTGTTACAAATAATTCAATATTTATTCGAATCAATATTCGAATGTCTATCGTAATCAATGATAAAATATTTATTGTAATCAATGACTTAGTACTTATTGCAATCCATAATCGAATATTTGTTTAAATCAATAGCGAAGATTTTAATGAATTATTTCCAAGAATCCTTTAAAGAAAAATGTCCTTAACATTTATAGGAATGCATTCACTTTTGATTTTAAGTAGTTTATCTGACATCCACAGAAAGTAAATGCAATTCTAGAAAAACAGACACCTCCTTCTCACAAGTAAGGAAAGAGAGAAGGGGTAAGGAAAGAGAGAGAGAGAGAGAAAGAGAGAGTGTGTGGGAGCAAGAGAATAGAGAGAGTAGAAGCAAGAGAAGAGAGTGAGAACAAGATAAGAGAGAGAGAGAGATAGAGTGGGAGCAAGAGAATAGAGAGAGTAGAAGTAGAAGAAGAGAGTGGGAGCAAGATAAGAGAGAGAGAGAGAGAGAGAGAGACAGAGAGAGAGAGAGAGAGAGAGAGAGAGAAAGAGAGTGGCAGGTTCTCGAGTGCCCTCCCAGGTAGACATTCACAGCAAACTCGCCTATCTCAAACCATTGTCAGCAATCTCCATTATTATTTACTTACGTCTATGCGAAAAAAAAACTACCGGTCTGCAAAACACAATATCGCAGTTATGCTTCCCAGCTAATATAACATAGTTTCTCTCTAATTTCAATCACCACGCTGTTATCTCTCCAGACACTCAATAACCCTTATCGAGTGGTGTCTGGATCTTGATAAGCGGCGATAGCCTATTAAAAAGTATACAAAGTCCAGAATAATAACAGGTTAAAAGGAAATAATACTTTCTTTCCGCCTTCTATGAGCTTCGCGTTGGATAGAAATTTCATGGATTGAACTTTATGCTGAACATAATATCATGCGACTTTTTTCCTTCATTATACAGGGTAAAACGATGAAATTGTCTCCCTACAAAAGGCAACATGATTCCAGTTCCGTTTGATGATTTTTTTCTGCAGACCATTAACTAGTTGGCCAGTTATCTACAAATCCTAAGAGCGATAGAAGCCTTCTATCATGTCTGAAAGTGACACAATGTTCAACGAGTGAAATAAGTGATGCGCCGCTGTACAACTCATGCTCTCCACCAATTTAAGTTATGACAACACGACTATTTTCAGTACCCTCAAAATGCATTTCTAGATTGCTACGAATAACGTACCTAGGGTGATGAAAACAAAGTTTCCGGCCACAGTTATGGTTTTTGGTGTGGTTTTATGTGAGGGCCACATCATGCCACCTCACATCTTCGAAGTCGACTTGAAAGTCAACACCAAAATGTACCTGAGTGTGTTGAAGAGTATGTTGCAATCAGATGGCCGCTGACAGACCTTGGGTGTGGCAGAAGGACTCGACACCGGGATAAAGGCCAAAAGAGACCCAAACTTTGCTTTCTGATAGAGTGCTACGACTTTGTAGTCTTCTATCACTGCTTCCCCCCCCTATCTGAATTCGTTGAACTACTTCGTTTGGTCATACATCAAGAACATCACCAACATGACCTCTCACAGCACCAAAGCCAGCCTGATTGCCGCCATCCACCGAGCAGACTGCCAACATTCTATTTCAAAATTAAACGCGATAGTCGGAGGTAAATTCTATTTCAAACGTAAGCATATGTGTCAACGGACAGAAACGTTTGTTGTCATTCTCAGGCGCATCTGAAATAAGATTTTTGCGCTTGGCGATGAAACTGTTCTTTAAAAACTAAGTGTGATCGACAAACGAAAATTCTGTGCGAACCCCTAAGGTAACAGACTAATCCAAAGGAAGGCACTATTATAGCGACACTTGAAATCTGAGGGTTTAGCGATATAGAAATAATGTTTCCAAACTTGTCTGACTCATCTATCGACCGACAAAGTGCGAAGAGTTCATTAGAAATAATACAAGGTAGCAGGGAAACCTGACATTGTCCGGGATCGAATAAGGCCCAACGAATGATCCACTGTCCGTGCATCATCAAAATCGGTGAACTAGCCCATTGATCGCTTGCTCTAATTAGTGACCCCCTCCCCCGCAGTGTACCGGAAGGAACCTTCACTTGACGCCCCACAGTGACTTAGTCCATAATATATTGTAGCCTACATTGCACTGTAAAGAATCTACTGTTTATTTTATAGAATTATGTGTAAATAATGGCTTCACTTAAAGTTTAAAGTGGAAAAACCAAGTATCATGGTTCAATTGTGCTCTAAGCAGAAACTCTCCTATACTTTTATTTTCATCGAAATCGGTGAAATCGTCCACATTTAATCTAATCCGTTGATTGCCTGCTTTAGTTTAGGACCCTTTACTTGTGTACCAGGAGAGAGCTTTTCATGCCTCGCCGCAGTGAGTTAGTCGATAATACACTGTAGTCTACATTGCACTGTAAAGAATCTTTTTTTTTTTACATAGGCATCACCACATTATCAAGGCCAAGAGGCCACTCAAGGATAAGGGTTAACGATTGTACAGTAGAAATTGGACAATATAGTAATCATTAGTAATGAAAATTTGGTAAATTTGATAACTTATATGGAACGGCTCATCAAGAACTTATTTACGTTAGACTTGAAGACAACCATATTGTAGTCAGCCGGAAAGCAGGAAAACGGAAGACAATTCCACAGGCGTGCAGTTCTAAGAAAGAAGCTTTGTTCATGGAATCTACGTTTAGATTTAGGCACAGATAAAGAGTGGGGGGGGAATTATTGATAGTGTTTACAGCTAGACGAGTGTTTCTTGTGAAAGTTTGGCGAGCGGGGACCATAGATTGAAGCTCAGTCGAACACTTTCCATGAAAATAACGATACATCAGAGACAAACTCGCAACATCTCTTCTGTGAGATTGAGGTTGAAAGGAAGAGAAAAGGACATCTCCAACGAGGCTACGAAGTCTATTTTGAACTCTATCAAGGCAGGCCAAGTCCTTTCTAGCAGCTCGTACTACTACTGATTTTATAAAAAGTATCTATAAATAATAGCTTCACTTACAGTTTAAAATGCAAAAGTCAAGTGTCATGATTTAATTGTGGTCTAAACAAAAACATTCATTTCTAATGCGCCCCTGTCTTATCAAAGAACCTGGTGCTGATTTTATGAAATCGTTTTAACATGATCACTTAGATAAAAGTTAAACGTACAAAAGTCAAGTATAATGGTTAACGTGTGCTCTAAAAAGAAACATCCATTTTGAATGCGCCCCTGTCTTATAAAAGAATCCACAGTTGATTTTACAGGATGGGCCTTTCTGCATACGCGGTGATAAAACTTCTCAAATGCACTGGTGATGTTAGGTTGTATAAAAGTGTTAACTTTGTTTAAAATCGGACTTCATTCTTTAATCGGATTTTTTTCGATAATCGATTTTCGATACTTATCAGATGCATTCCGATATAAAAACCTACGCAAAAACACACCAAGGCATCTCAAGTACATTTGTGTGAAATTTCAAATAACTAGGACCAACTGTTTCCGAATCCATAAGGAACGAGCACGCACACACACACGCGCGCACGCGCACACACACGCACACACACACACACACAGAGATCCTTTTATATGAGGTGCCTTTAATAAGTTTCCAGGTTTCTTTTGTATAGGCGCTTTTCTTGAAAATACACACACGAAACTCTAGTCCCCTTCGAAGTAATCTTCTCCAGCTGCAACGCACTGGTTGTACCGTTTCAACAACTTCTGGAAGGCCACATGGAAGCCCTCTTGTGGTAGCGTGTCAATAACCTTCTTCACAGACTTTTTCATCTCAATTCTCTCATAACGACAGTCTCTAAGGTATTCTTTGAGCTTAGGGAATAGCCAAAAGTCACAGGGAGCAAGGTCTGGACTGTACGGAGGGTGAGGAACTGTCTTGATGCCCATCTTAGTCAAATAGTCTGTGACAAGGATGGAGTTGTGGACTGCACCCATCAGAAAAAATTCGCACACATCTTCCGAATCTTTAGTTCCCCGCGGATAATTCTGTCACAGTTCCCACACTGACATCAAACTCTGCACTTATTATCTCTATAGACACACAGCAATCCTTATCCATGAAATTATTTAGTTGATCAATCAACTCTAATGTTCTGTCTTCCTTACTTCTCCCATACCTCTTATCATCACCCACAGACATCCTGCTTTCCTTGAATCTCTTATGCCACTCAAAAACTGATACTCGATTCATGCAAAATGGTCAAAAAGCACTCTGAAGCATTCCATATGTTTTTTGTGGCATTTTTTCATGTTTGAAGCAGAATTTTATTGCATATCGTTCTTCTAAAGTGTCCTCACGTTCAGATTGCATTTTTGAAATTCACCAGTTGTGGTAATTAGGCTTAAGTAGGGTGTTGGTTGGTTGGTTGTTTTTGTTTTACGGCATATCAACCCTTTTCGGGTTATTTAATGCCGAATCCAAAGATTTTGAAGAAAATTTTTTTTTAATAGAATATATTTGTTGTTTTCACGTCGGTTTCTATTCAACCCATAGTTGGGACCCTAACAGGTACTACCACTCCGGGTCAGAGTGGACCTAGGAGCAATGGTAATTAAAGGGTGGATCCACACTCCCCAATGCCCACAAGCTGGGGCCTCACCACTGGATATAGTTTAAGGTCATATCCAGGACCCCCATTGAGGGACTTTTACCCTCTGCACGGAGGCAGTCGGCGTATTCTAATGCCCTACCGACAGGGCCTTAGTAGGGTGTATTACAATTCCTACCTCAGCTGTTCGTTTGAACCTGAAATCATAGGAATTGTTCAGTCGTCTCATAAGATGTATAGCAATTACGTACTGAATTTTCAAGAGTCTACGACAATTTTAAATGCCTGTACAAGAAAGTCTGGAAATGTATTGAAGGGACCTTGTATAATAATAGATAAGAACAGAAAGGAAAATAGAGAAAGAGAAATGAAAAGAATAAAAAGAAAGGAAAAAATAAAATAAGTCAAAAAGACACACACGAGAAAAGATAGAAACACAGAGAGAAATGTAGAGAGAAAGATATGCAGGTTATCAAAGAAAGGAAGAAAAGAAGCAAAACAAAGAAAGACAGAAAAGAAATACAGAAAGAATAATAAATTTAAAAAAAAAATAAAAAGGAAAGCAGAAAGACGAATAAAAAGAAAGACAATTTAAAAATAAGGAAAGGAAATGAGATCGAAAGAAATGCGGGGTTTAAAAGAAAACGGAAGAAGAAAGATAAAAAGAAAATACACAGAAGAAAGAATAAAAGTGAAGAAATATATAAAATAGACAAAAAAAAAAGAAAGAAAAATAAAATGTCAAAAAATGACCGAAAGAAAGAAGAAAAGAGAAAAAAAACAAACAATAAATAAAAAAGAAGAAATTGAACAACTAAAAGATAGAAAAGCCATAATAAAAAAAAATAAGTTTATCCTCCAGCCCCAGTCGGATGATGTGACACAAGGGTCGAAAAGTAGGATTAAAGAGCCAGCACCGTAGACGAAGGACGCTGGCCTTCAATAAATGTCTTGGCAGCCCTGTTGGTATTATTCTGTAAGGGCTCCTCAAACGATTAACAATAAACTGACCGTTTCTCCAACAGAGAAGTCGAAGGCTGAGACGTTGGATTTCCTAGAACCTAGCTATACCAGCAACACACCGCAGTCAAGAAAAAATCCACTTACAGAATGGGCTGGACTCTAAGAAAAGACGCGAAGAAGACAAAAGAGATGAAGAAAGACAAAAAGTAGGTAAGAAAAAAGAGAAAGAAAAGAAAGAAGGCACAAAGTGAACGAAAGACAAATAAACAAATAAATAAAGTAAGAAAAAAAGAAAAGAAAGGCAAATAAAAAAGAAAGAGAAAAAAGAAAGAAAGACAGGAAGAAAGGATGAAAAGACACAGAAAAATTAAAAGAAAAAAAAGAATAGCAAAAAGTAAAAAAAAGAAAAGAAAATAATGAAGGCAGGGGGAAAAGGGAGGAAACGAAATTAAAGAAAAGAAGGATAAAAAGAAAGGAGGGAAGATAAAGTAAAAATGAAAAAAGACAAAAGAGAAATAATGGTAGGAAGGGGGCGTGAAAATGCAAAGGAAAGAGAAAGAAGGAATTAAAGATAAAAATACGAAGTAAGGAAGATACGGACGTAGAAAAAGTTGGAAAGGAAAGTAAAAAAAAAGGAAAGATAAAGTGAAAATTACAGAAGGATAGACTAAAAAAAGGGAAGAAAGAAAAGTAGTCAAGAATAAAAAGAAGAAAGAAAAATTAAAACAAAAGAATTGTAAAGAATGACAAAAAGACAAGAATAAACGAAGGAAGAAAGAAATAGAGAGAGAAAAGAAATAAAATACAAACTAAATAAAGGAAGAAGCGAAAATGAAGGGCGAAGAAAGAAAGAAAGAAAAAATGAAACAGTAAGAAAGAATGAAAGAATGAAAGAATGAAGAAAGGAAAGAAACAAGAAGAAACAAAAAAGGGAAAAACGAAAGGAATAAAGGACAAAGAATTAACAAAGAAAGCAAGAAGCCATAAAAAAAGAAGCAACACTTCATGAAGGAAGCTTGAAGTTAAGAAAAAAGAGAAAGCGAAATAAAGAAAAAGAAAAGAAAGAAGAAAGGAAAACAAAAAAAGCGAAAAAATTAAAGAAACAAGAAAAACGAGGTGGGGGGGGGAGAAAAGAAAGAAAAGAAAGACAAATAAAAAATGAAAAAAGAAAGAAATAATGAAGGAAGGAACGAAGAAAATGAAGAACGAAAGGTAAAGATACATGGTAAGAAAGAATGAAGAAGAAGAAGAAGAAGAAGAGAAACGTCAAAGAAAGAGACAAAGAGAAAGAAGGAATAAACAGAGCAAGGAAAGAACGAAAGACGAAGAAAAAAAAATCAAAAGAACGCCTCCTCCCCCAAAAAAATGATTTAAAAAAGGAAAAAAAAAAAAAATGAAAGAAAGAAAGACGCAAAAAAGAAAGCATAAAAAAGAAAAAAAAAAATCATATAACAAGAAAGTATAAAATGACGCCATGATAAATAGAATAAGATAGTCAAATAAATAAAAAATGACATTTGCAGACGGACGAAATTAAGACGATAAATGATTGCTTGGATTATGTTTTCACAATCGGCTCGCATTTCATTCTTGTCTGCCATAAACGCCGCTTCACCAGCATCAACTCCTCTCTCTACATCACCTTCTCCCACCTCTACAGCAATTATCACCGCCGTTTTTCCAATAGTATTTGTTTTTCTCTACTCTCACTACTTCTCCAACAGTAAACGCTTACTGCAACTCCAGCAATTAAAATGGCCACCAGTGCTAATATATAACGTGTTATTATCTGTTGTATTTATATGAGTACAATGTATTTCTTGACGCAGCACGGCGTCTGGTAGTGTTAGATGTACTTCAGCAAGCTATATGTATGCAGATACTAATAGTTGTGTATTTAAAACAAAAATGTATTTTACTATAAGCCGTCGTGTCTGTGTGTAAAACGACCTCTCTTTTAATCAACTGAGCTGAGAAAAAAGTTTTATTTCTTTTTTTCTCGCTTTTTTATTTTATTTTTTTACTAAAGAAGTACACGTAACCCTACAGATTTAATCAGTGCGTGTCACCCAAAACATTGGAAAAAAAAAGTACGCCTCACCCATAATATTCGCGAAGTAAGTGATACTAACAAAATTGAAGAAGTACTCTTCACCCGATGGATTCAGGAGTACACGTCACCCGCGTGATTGTTCCAGTGCAAGTCACCTGTATGAGTTATAAAGTACGTCTCAACCAAAGATTTAAGAAGCCTGTTTCACACGAAAGATATATGAATCTCGCAAGGTTTTTGACGCGGATAGCATGCATGATTTTTTTTAGAAGTACTTTTTACGCCCGAGATTTAAGAGTACACGTCCCCCTCAATAGTTACGAAGTTTATGTAACCGAAATATGCGAGAGTGTACTTTTAATATACGCGATTAATAAAGCCCGGGTCACGGGCATTCATACAACGTCCGTGTCATCTACAAAATTTACTAATTGCATTTGATCTAGACAATTTATCAAAACTGGGTCGCACAGATATTTTATAAAGTACTAGCGAGGGTACCCGGCGTTTCTCGGGTGTGTCGAGGTGTTTAGTATGGAACCCCAAGAAAAAAAAATGTGGTAGTAGCGGGAGAGGGGAGAATAGAAAAAAACAGTAGGCAGTTTGGGTGGAGAGGGGTGTAAATAAATAAATTAAAAAGGTGGTATAGGCAGAGAGGCTCGAACCCGTAACACCGAGAAAAAGAAGGTTAAAAAAAAAATATGTAACGCCTTAGCTGATGCCTCCATGGAAAAACCGGAATCGCGAACGTTAAAATTAAGGTTAGTCGATCGAAAGAAGACGATTACTTGCGAAAATATCGGCAACAAAAGCGACCCCCTCTTTGTAGAAAACTAGCCAGTTGAGGGTAAAGAAATTAATATTTTTTTTGTCCATTTTTTCGATATTTGTCGTCCGAAAGATTGAGGTTCAAAACACGGTTTTGTCACGTGTCAGGCGAGACATACAAACCCATACACAAATTTTGCCTTTTATATATATATATATATATATATATATATATATATATATATATATATATATATATATAGAGAGAGAGAGAGAGAGAGAGAGAGAGAGAGAGAGAGAGAGAGAGAGAGAGAGAGAAAATGTGTCAGCTACAAGAATTATACAATAGCTCTCGCTTCAAGGAGTTTTCATGTCCGTGTTATCTATAAGATCCACGAAATACAAGGTGTCTTCAATAAGTGTCCAGACTTTTTCGTCTGGGCACGTTTATTGATAGTACACATATAAAACTCTAGTCCCCCTTCGAAGTAATCTCCTCCGGTTGCAATGCACTTGTTATACCGTTCCAACAACATCTGGAAGGCCCCATGGAAGTCCTCTTGTGTGAGCGTGATAATGACCATCGTCGAAGCCTCTTGCATTTCTTCAGTTGTCGCATGACGACAGCCTCTAAGGTTTTCCATTGAGCTTAGAGAATAACCAAAAGTCGCAGGGGGCAAGGTCGGCACTATAGGGAAAGAGAGGAACTATCTTGATGCCTATTTTGGTCAAATAGTACAGCATAATTATGTTGACACGCCGGTTCTCGTTAGGTCACCGAAGTTAAGCAAAGTTGAGACTGGACAGTACCAGAGGCGTGACCAATTTAGCAGTTCAAGACGTTGTATGTAGGAGGACGTCGTCACCTCCCTGAAAGAGTTGCAAAAACCTAACGTCGCCATCTCCCCTAACGAAGATATACATGCGACTGAGAACCGCTTGTGAATTTCCCATTAAACTTCCTCCTTCAGAAGAACCTGGTTAAACCCGCATAGGCTTGGTGCCGTTTTCATTCCATTCTATTCCAAACAGTTTGACCTTATCTGAGTACTCTTGGGACAAAATTCGCACAAGTCTTCTCTGGGAAGAGGTGGAAGTCAGAGGGTGCAAGGTCAGGAGAGTAGGGAGAATGGGGGAGGAATTCATAACCACACGCCCGTGCTTCTGATCTGGCGACATGCGAGTTGTGGACCGGAGCGTTGTCCTGCAGGAGGAGAGTACGTTTGCTGATCTTGCCCCGCCTCTTGATTTTGATAGCTTCCCTTAATTTCCTCAAAAGTGAAGCATAATAAGCTCCTGTAATTGTGGTACCCTTTGCCAGGAAATCTGCCATCACTACTCCATCCTGGTCCCAGAAGACTGTGAGCATGATCTTGCTAGCGGAGGGCTGCATCCTTGCTTTCTTTGGAGGTGGTGAGTCCAAATGCTTCCACTGCATTGACTGGGCTTTGGTCTTTGGATCATAGTGATTAAACCCAGGTTTCATCCTGTGTAATCAGTCTTTTGAAAACCTTTGACTCATCTTCTTGGCACATCTCCAAATTCATCCTCGAGCACTCGACGCGTTCTCACTTCTGGAATGGTGTGAGCAACCTGGGAATCCATCTGGCAGACACCTTATGCATATGCAAATGGCCATGAATGATAGTTTCCACAGACCCTTAACTAATCTTGTACATCTTAGGCTATTTGGCGAATAGTAATGCGCCGATCTTTCAAAATGGCAGCTTCAACTTGACGGACAGATGCCTCATCAATGGTAGAAGGGGGGGCGACCAAGTCCGGGAGCTGTTTCCACAGACTTCCGACCATGTTTGAATTCACGATGCCAGCGTTTTACAAGGTCATATGAGGGGGCATTATCACCATAAGTTTCTTTCATTTCATCAAAAGTCTCCTGTGGTGTGCGTCCTTTCAAATGCAAACACCGGATCACTGTTCGACATTCAACAGGCTCCATTTCACACCTGACTCAGTTATACACCTGTAAAACAGAAATCACAATTAGTTCAGAGCTGTAATTTGCTACATAACCCGTAGAGATATAAATCATTGCACATGACAAAATTTCAGCTAGATCAGACAACTGTAAGTGGGTCAGGGGCATTACTTATTGCACGCCCCTCGTATATAAGATGTGAAATGCATATCACCTACATAAATTGTACGTGTCATTTAAGGGATGCCTTCAATAAGTTTCCAGATAATTTTTTGGAAATATATTGTAAACTCTTAAAAATTCAATATGCTATTGCTATACATCTTATGAGATGACTGACCATTTTTTGTGATTTAAGGTTCAAATGAACAGCTACAGCAGGTATTGAAATACACCCTACTAAAGCTGATTGTCACAGCTGGTGAATTTCCAAAATACAATCTGAATGTGAGGATATGTAATAAAATTCTGTTTTAAACTTAGACATCTGTTGTTGTATACCTACGATATTTTGGTCCAGAAAGGGTATTTCTCGAGTCATTTTCTTATATATGAAGATTACAAGATTGTTTTACCATATTTTTACGCTGACAGACACAGCAGCAGCGGAAATTAGTCGTACAAGGATTGTACATAATTTTTAGTCGTATATTTTTAGTAAAACCGGGCAGCTCATGACGCCATATAATTTTCCGCTTAAAAAAAAAAAATTACGATCACAGAGACATTCTTGTTGTATGACAGTGTCAATATATATATAACGTGGCTATTACTTTATAAATATGTCGTTATATTTCAAATCTTTCGGATCCACACGTTCTCTGCTATCATCGCAAAGGAGCAAACAAATTTTTAAAAAATGAAAGAAATAAAAGTCCGATCCGGCATCTTTTTTCTTTTTTTTTTTAAGTGTAAATGAAATTCATTTATTCGTGGTTCTTCCAAAACAACGCATTTCACTATCATTCAAAAGTGTTTTAATTCCTACACACATGCGTTTTACAACACTGTGAATGTGATTTTTAAAACTCTTTGTTCCCGCCACCTGATGTCGGTCTTGTTGTCCCTGACTCACGCCATATATCACGGCACGCACTTTGCTTCTCATGCTCGATAATGTGCTATTCTCTTTCCTTTTTTTTTTTCCATCTTCTTCCCGTAACGTCAGTGCGTGTACGGTTCCCAATTTGCATACGTGCGTTAAGGGCTGCCGCTGCTAATATTTTCGGTAGTCAGTATTCTACGGCTGCTGCTGATTTTTTCACACGCGTCCATACGCGCTATGTTACCAAGAGAGCGAACCACTTCATTACACAGACACACACACACGCACAATTAAAGACTAAGACAGGAATATATTATTCTACAAGATACTCTGAAATAAATTTTAAGAAAATCCCAACATTTATTTTGCAATATCCTGTCGAACAATAAATTTTTGTACATTTTAATTTACAGTCTTTAATCGTGTCCTTATATGACAAGCTCTATTTCCTATTTTAGTTGTATTTAGCTTTTTTTATTTGGTCGGGATTGTCATTTAAATATTAATATTTATATTCGCTTTTAGTTTACGGGATTTTTTTTTTACTTGTAAACTTAATTTTTACTTCTTGATTATATACACTTGTGCCCGATATTATTCATACCCCCCCCCTTGAAAATTGAGTTTATTAGGTGTAACTTTTGTAAGAATTTATTGTTTACGTCCATATTGATACATATTCTTAATAAACCTCTTCTGATCATTTTCGTCATTTTAAAATCTCGGGATACTTGTAATAAAAGAAATATACAGCTATTTATAAAATCTGCAATGTTCAAAAATAATCATACCCCCTTATTTTTTCAGTATTAATCGAGTTTCTGACTGTTTGTTTTCTGTTTGATTCTTATTTTGAATGCTTTTATACAACCTTTGATTAATTTCATTTCGTTTTTTGCATTTTTCAGAAATTAAAATGATATCAACTGAAAACCAATAAAAGAATAAAAATTATTAGAATGGGGAAGAAAAAAGAGCTTAGTAATGATCTTAGGACTAAAATTGTGAATTCACATAAGGATGGTTTAGGTTACAAGTCAATTTCCAAGAAATTTGAGGTCCCTACAGCAACAGTACAGAGCATCATCAAAAAATCCCAGAGCCACCACACAACAAACAACTTGATTGGTAGAGGAAGGAAAAGGAAACTGTCTGCTAGAGCCACCAGGAATATTGTAAGAAGTGTTAATGCAAATCCAACCACCACTAATAAGGACATTTTAGAAAATCTGGAGTCTTCTGGCATAAAAATATCAAGGCAAACATTGCAAAGGACTCTGCATTAAAATGGTCTGAAAGGAAGAAGACCAAGAAGGACTCCATTGCACACCGGAAAACACCTTGCAGCACGTCTAAAGTTTGCTAGGACCCATGTGAATTCTCCAGAGTCAGTTTTCTCAAGTATTTTGTGGACTGACGAAGCAAAAATTGAATTGTTTGGCCATATGGATGCTTCTTACGTTTGAAGGAATAAAGGAGAAGCTTACAACCCAAAGAACACCATACCCACGGTGAAACATGGTGGTGGAAGCCTAATGTTTTGGGGCTCCTTTTCGGCTAGTGGTCCAGGTAGTTTGGTCAAGATAGATGGAACCATGAAGAAGGAGCAATATTTGGAGATACTCCAGAAAAACATTAGACAGGATGCGGAGAAGCTCCATTTAGGACCAAACTGGGTCATTCAACAGGATAATGATCCATAACATACTGCCAAAATAGTCAAGAAATGGTTTGAGGATAATCAAATTAATATTTTGGAATGGCCTAGCCAGAGTCCCGATCTGAACCCTATCGAAAACCTCTGGCACATATTGAAAACTGAGGTTAAAAAGCGGAAACCTAGAAATTTGAGGGATTTGGAGAACTACTGCATTGAAGAATGGTCAAAAATCAGTGTTGATGCTTGTAAAAACCTTGTTGATAAATATCCCAAACGGTTACAGGCAGTTATTAAGAATAAAGGGCATGCTATTGACTATTAGTAAGAGAGGTATGAATAATTTTGAACTAGTGCCATTATTGTTTTTCTTTGTATAATGTTTCAAACTTGCATAATTTATTTATTTGTTGAGTTTAAATTAAATGCTTATGCTTGATTTATTGTTTGAAATCCCTTTAATATTGTCTACCTTCTGGTTTGAGCAATATTCTTATAGAAATCTCAAAGATCCGAGGGGTATGAATAATATCGGGCACAAGTGTATATATATATATATATATATATATATATATATATATATATATATATATATATATATATATGTGTGTGTGTGTGTGTGTGTGTGTGTGTGTGTGTGTTAATAGATATAGAAATATAGATAAAGGCATACATCTGTGTAATTCTATGTGGTATATATACCCTTTCTTAGAACTGCACGCCTGTGGAATTGTCTTCTGTTTTCCTGCTTTCCAGCTGACTACAATATGGTTGTCTTCAAGTCCAACGTAAACAAGTTCTTGATGAGCTGTTCCACGTAAGTTAACAAATTTACCGAATCTCCATTGCCAACAATTACTATATTGTCCAATTGACTACTGTACACTCTTAACCCTTATCCCCGAGTGGTCTATGGGCCTTTATAAGTGGTTATGCATATGCAAAAAAAAAATACCTTTTATGCTAATTTATCTTTATCAACCCCAGCCCCTTGCGCCGACCTTTTACTTTTTTCTTTCCTTCTTTCTTTCTTTCCTTCAGTTTATTTGTTTCTTCGATGCTCAACAATACCCATGCTTTTGACAAACTCTTAACCTAAGATGATTCTAAATGTTTTCACCCCTCCCGTTCCTTGTCGTAATAATGTAATCATGCTGACACTTTCGTCCTTCCTCCGTTTCTCTGTTCTTTCTTTTTTTTTTCTTTTTCGTTGTCCTTTCCTTTTCCTTTTTATTCCTCCATTTATCCTGTTAAGTCTTCACATTATCTCCCTCTCAATCGCCTTCTATTTTTAGTCTAAAATGTCACTTAATCTACCACCTCTCTTATTTTAATTTAGCGTTTTAACATTTTATTTTTATAAATTAAAATATATTTTATTTCTTTTATTTGAGAACCAGATGCCTTCGGTGGCAAATAAGAATCATTACATCACCTGACGAGGATTTTTAGTTTCTTACTCGGGAATGTCCGAAACATTAGCATGTTCAGTGCAACGACTATGTAATATTTGTCTATATAAAAAATATTATTTATATATATATATATAATTATTTTTTTTTACTATAATAATTAAATACCTACAGACACTAGTGTTTCATCCTTTCGGGAATCTTCAGTGCAGGGTGTCACGATTAATACCAGTCGAACGATTTGAACCCCGCAACACAAGACATTCCTGGCCCGATTAGCGAAGACCTAATCCATTCGGCTACCATTGCGTGAAATAACGTTGAATTTAAACATTTTTAAAATTTTAAATGTTCATTTACGTCAGTAAGAGAGTGATCTAATCGTTATACGATGTTCTTTTTTTTTTACACAGTGATCACCACTTATCAAGGCCCGGAAGCCACTCAGGGATAAGGGTTATTGCAAGTACATTACGTTAGTGTGGAGATTTGATGAAGTGTTTACTTAAGGGGATGCGGTTCATTAGGAATTTGTTAACGTTGGACTTGAAGACATCCAAGTTGTAGTCCGGTGGGAAGAAGGCAGACGGAACAGAGTTCCACAGGCGTGCAGTTCTATGAAAGAAGCTTTCTTCATGGAATCCGCGTTTTGATTTAGGCACAGATAAAGAGTGGGGGAAACTTTTGACAGTGGATTCAGCTAGACGGGTGTTTTCTGTGAAAGATTGGCGAGGGGGGACCAGAGATTGGAGTTCAGACGAGCACCTGCCATGGAAATAACGATAAAACAAGGATAGGCTCGCAACGTCTCTTCTGTGGGAAAGAGGTTGCAGGGTAGAGAAAAGGGCATCCCCCACTAAGCCACGAAGTCTATTTTGTATTCTGTCAAGACAGAATAGGCTGTTTTTAGCAGCTCCTGCCCAGATATGGAAACAGTATTCCATCCTTGGACGTACTTGACTTTTATATAGATAGAGAATTGCATCAGTAGTGAGATATCTTCTAGAGCGGTAGAAGGATCTCACCATCTTTCCAGCGACCTTGGCAACATACTTGATGTACGTGTTCCATTTCAGATCAGGAGTAAAGGTCAAACCCAGAAGCTTGTCAAAACACGGGGCCTCACCCATACGAGAGCCATCCATCACAATTGATGCCAGCTGGGGATCAGAGCGTTGATGATGTAAGGATAGGAGTTTGGTTTTGGATGCATTAAAGGTAATCAGCCACATCTTCCCCCACTGAACCACGCGCTCGAGATCAGAGGAGAGAGAATCAGAAAGAACTTTGTCATTTACAGCCTTTGATGTGTTGCCTTAGATGGTCGTGTCATCAGCATAGATGTCAACGAATGATTTAAGTATGTGTTTAGGGAGGTCATTGATGTAGATCAGGAAGAGAGTTGGGCCCAGGATTGACCCCTGAGGGACTCCAGCATTTATATTGCAGGCCTCCGATTTTTGTCCATCTACCACTACTCTTATGAGCCTATCTGAGAGAAATGATTTAATGATTGAGAAAACATTTCCAGTTATACCGTAGCTGGAAATCTTGTGAAGTAGACCCTTTATGCATAAGAGCTAAATTGACCGACTTTGATTCAACTGAAAGTGCTCAACGATAAGAAACGAATTTCTTAAAGGGGTTGTCATAATTATATATATATATATATATATATATATATATATATATATATATATATATACGAGGGTCATTCAATAAATAAGGTAACTTGTTATGTATAATAACTTCTAATACACATTTAAGTTTACTTTTTTTACGATTTGTTTTGCTTCTTTTGTATTTTTAATTTCTTTTTCAGATTCAAGAAAAAAGTTTGAGAGTTTCGGCGATTAACAAAGATGGCTGAGTAAGAAGAATTCTCCATGATTGAACAGCCATTGATTGCGAAATTCATAGGAGAATGTCAACTGCGTATGCTGTCACGTTTTAGCCGAAAATGTCTACTGGTGAACTAAATTTGTTAAAGAAAGAACGGTGTAGTGTTGAGAATGTAGACGGATTTAGGAGGCCTAGAAGAATGAGGTCTTCTGAGATGATTGAATCAGTCAATGATATCATTCAGGCGGACATTCACCTGTTTGGTCACTTGAAAGAGTTCATGAGAGGTACGAAGTGTGAAAGTGACGGTTAAGTCCAAAGTATTGTGAGCGACTGGCATTCAGTTCAAAGATTTATACGCTGAGGGGAGACGAAAGCTTGTATACAGATGTTATATTGCTGAGAGACAATGTTTACAAATAAAAAAATAAACTTCTATATGTATTTGAATTATAGAGAGTAATAGACGAAGGTCTAAAAGCGCAAAGCCTTCGTTAACTGTATTAATATATTAAGGTGCTGTGTTCGGAGTAATGCAGACATATGATAAACTCAATCAGTATAATCACCTAGAGCTATATTAATAGAAAGGATGACAGATTAAGAGTTGTGAAACTATTTATCGGCTTAATAGGGTAAAATATAACAAAATTAAATTATGTGTACGATCGTTTCGGAAACGATATCCATTTTTTTTACAAATGAAATATTGAGAAATAAATAAGTTTAGATATCGTCACCTCGTCAGCACAAATGGTTAAGATTGGGAAGACACCAAATTAAAATTAGCGTTTTTTAGTGATTATGAACCAGATGAATTATATTATAATTGCTCATCTTTTATCCTCTCTCCCCCTCACTCTCCTCCCCCCCTCTCTCTCTCTCTCTCTCTCTCTCTATATATATATATATATATATATATATATATATATATAATCCTGAAGAGTTCTAGAGTGGATAAAACGCGGAATATTCAGTGTAGCTTAATCGCCATATATATTTTATAACTTACTAACTAGCTCTACCTACGTATTGAGCACTTTTGAAGTAAATACTTTAAGTTCACGCATAAATTTATACTTTCGTATATTAATTTTATGTTCGAACGAGCCTTCATTTGTTTAATTTTATGTGAGTAAATGAAGTAGTTACATATATATATATATATATATATATATATATATATATATATATATATATATATATATATATATATATATATACCCAAAACATCTGGCCTTGATAAAGTGGAGACTAAAACTTGCTGATATAGTTTAAGTGATCTGAAATAATAGCAAGGGTAGACTTTATTCAAAATATTTATTATATGTTATATCTCCACTCTTTTAAAATACAGTACAATTATGAATACTTCCAGTATCAAATAATCTTTATACATTGGGAAATTTACTTTATGTATGAAAACCAAACCGGGGAGATACAACATACGAAAAATATTTGGAATCAAGTAATGTGATTGATAATTTAAAATTTAAAAATCAAATTATAATTAAATTAAAAATCAGTTTCACAAGAAGGAACAACAACAAAATCAATTATCCGTACGATCGTTTCGGAAAACCGTGTTTTTATTGTGGTAGACATCAAGTTACGGTCAATAATTATTACATATAGTTTTTTAATAAACAAGGTCTCCTCGTCAGCAAATTTTAAAGGGTTTTTATTAAATCTAAAAGACACCATAAATAAACCTAGCATTAAAAGTAATGCAGATGTATCTGAAAAAAATTGAAATAAAAGGTCTGGATTTAATATATATATATATATATATATATATATATATATATATATATATATATATATATATATATATATATATACTGGTAGCCAAATTGCATATTGAAATGATCATATCATTGGTCCTATAGGACAAAAGTACGTAAAAATTTGTAGGCTTTTTGAAGATTAAAATACTATTCTATGATTGAAATTTTATGACCATTGGTAAAAATAAATTATATTTTCAAACCAATAAAACATGCACAAATTTGCCTACATTATTATGTAGTACATTATTATATATAGTACATTATTATATATAGTACATTATTATATATAGTACATTATTATACATAGTACATTATTATATATAGTACATTATTATATATAGTACATTATTATATATAGTACATTATTATATATAGTACATTATTATACATAGTACATTATTATATATAGTACATTATTATATATAGTACATTATTATACATAGTACATTATTATATATAGTACATTATTATATATAGTACGTTATTATGCATAGTACATTATTATATATAGTACATTATTATATATAGTACATTATTATATATAGTACATTATTATACATAGTACATTATTATATATAGTACATTATTATACATAGTATATTATTATATATAGTACATTATTATATATAGTAGATTATTATATATAGTACATTATTATACATAGTACATTATTATACATAGTACATTATTATATATAGTACATTATTATATATAGTACATTATTATATATAGTACATTGTTATACATAGTACATTATTATATATAGTACATTATTATATATAGTACATTATTATGTATAGTACATTATTATATATAGTACATTATTATATATAGTACATTATTATATATAGTACATTATTATATATAGTACATTGTTATACATAGTACATTATTATACATAGTACATTATTATATATAGTACATTATTATATATAGTACATTATTATATATAGTACATTATTATATATAGTACATTATTATATATAGTACATTATTATATATAGCACATTATTATATATAGTGTACTTTAAGCCAGCTTAAGTTTTACTACTTCGGTTTTTCCCCTGTAGCCTTGCCAGGCTACTAATATATGTATATATATATATTAGCTTGGTGCAAAAATAACGGTTTTTGACGTTCAACTTCAAAATATCATAAATCCTTTCATAATAAACTTTCTTAATCGAAATTAGAACCATTACGATTGACACATTTTTCCAACAAAAAACAAGTTTATTTATACGATTAGCATAGAAACCCGGAGTTCTGGAAGCGCTGAAGTCATTGAAGGCCAATTCGACATCATCTCGGCTTTGCAAGTATTTTTCGCACGGGAAGATGTCGAGATGCTTGAAAATGTACTAATATGTGGGCGAGAGGTTCGGTGAATATGCCGGATGAGGCAGAGTCTCGTAGCTTAATTCATCCAGTTTCTGCAGGGTCAGTTAAGCAACATGCGGGCGAGCGTTGTCATGAAGGAAATTTGCTCCCTTCATATTGACCAATCTTGGGCACATACGTTGGAGCTTCTGGTTCATTTCGTCAATTTGTCGGCAGTACTTCTCAGCCGTAATCGTTTCGCCTGGATTCAAGAAGCTGTAATGGATGAGACCGGCTGCAAACAACCAAACAATCAAAATAAGCGTTTTTGGTGCGATTTCGGCTTCGGAAAGTGTTGTGACCTTCTTCGGCATCCAACCACTGTACCGAAAGACGCCGGTTGTCGTAGAGGATCCACTTCTCATCACACGTCACATTCCGTTCGGGAAATGCATCGTCTGTGTTGCGAAGAAAGAGCGTAGAGGACACCTTAAGATGACGATGTTTTTTATTATTGTTCAATTTATGCGGCACCCATTTATCCCCCTTTTTTTACTTCCCTATTTGCTTTAAATGACGAGCGACTGTTGAGTGGTCGACCTCAACTTCAACAGCAACTTCTCGTGTTTATTTTTTTTTTTTGAGGTTCAAATCTTGGTTATCAACCGCAGTCGGCTTGCCGTGACTGTTTTCATCTTCGAGGCTCTACTCACCATTGTGAAATTTCTTGAACCACCGTTATGCCACACTTTCGTTAGTGGTTCCTGGGCCAAACACATCCTTGATATCATGAGTTGTCTCGGCAGCTTTTCGGTCTAGTTTGAACTGGAACAAGAAAATTGTGCGGATTTGAATTTTGTCTATGCTGTCGAAAAGTCTACAAAAATAAATGAAAGATTGAGAACGGTAACGGATAACACGATTCGATATAGCGAAAAACGCGCTTATATATACATATATATATATATATATATATATATATATATATATATATATATATATATATATATATATATATATATATATATATATATCAATGGATTAATTCAGAAATCATACATAAAAGTAACATGTAAGAAAACGATATTTTTTTTGCGCCAACCTAATATATATGCAATAGAAAATATCCCTCAGTGTTCCTTTCGTCCGGAACTTGATGCTAAACCGACTCTTGTGGAAACAGTTGACTGCATAAAACAGATAAACTCGAACAAAACCCCTGGGATGGATGGCATTCCTGTTGAGCTGCTGAAACATGGTGGTATCAATCTACAGTGACACCACCATGTGTGTCACAATTGCGATATGGGTGTTTCTTTGATACTCTCCGTATGGCAGGGTGACCTAATTGTCCAAGATTGGATAAATGCCATCTTGATTATGTTGTACAAAGCAAAGGATACAAGGTCTGATTGTGGAAATTATCGAGGTATCTCGCTGCTGGTTGCGGTTGGAAAGGTATTTGCACAGCTCTTGATAAACCGATTGGAGAGGTATATCTCTCCTGATATCCTTCCGGAATCCCAGTCTGGTTTTAGAGGTGGAAGCGAGACCGTGGATATGGTGTTTTCTGCTAGACAGATTGTGGAAAAGTGTATCGAGCAACGTATGCCTCGTTGCCAAGTGTTAGTGAACTTAACGAGGACTTTTATTTTACAAGGAAGTCACCACTTATCAAGGCCCGGAAGCCACTCGGGGATAAGGGTTATTGCGTGTACAGTAATTAATGGGAACATATCGTAGTAATCGCTAGTAATGGAGATCTGATAAAGTGTTTTACTTAAGGGAGCGGTTCAACAGGAACTTGTTTATGTTGAACTTGGAGACATCCAAGTTGTAGTCAGGTAGGAAACGGGCAAACGGAACAGAGTTCCACGGTTGTGCACTTCTAAGAAAGAAGCTTTCTTCATGGAATCTACGTTTTGATTTAGGCACAAATAAAGAGTGGGGGAAATTATTTACGGTGGTTTCAGCTAGACGGGTGTTTTCCTGAAAGATTGGCGGGGGGGGGGGTCAGAGATTGGAGCTCAAACGAGCACTTGCCATGGAAATAACGACACAATCAACCATTAGGATTTCTGGAAAGTGCTGGAAAAATTTGGCTGTACACCTGCTTTTACGGAAAAGTTCAAGCAACTTCATCATAGTATGAAAGGTCGCGTCAACTTCAATGGCCAGTTATCGGAAGAATTCTTCATTGATAATCGTGTGAAGCAGGGTGATATAGCTGCACCAACACTGTTTTCGTTCTATCTGACTGCTGTGCTCTGATATGGTTTCCGCGATTGCGATATGTGTGTTTATATTAGATTCCGAACGACTGGAAAGATGTCCAACCTGAAAAGACGCCAAGCCCAAACACTTGTTAGTGATAGACTTGTTAGGGAGCTGTTGTATGCTGATGATGCTGACCTGGTTACACACTCCCCAGTAGATATGCAATTAGTGATGGATATGTTCACGAATGCTTTTACCTATTTCGGACTGACAGCATTAAACATTAAGAAAACAAAGGTCATGTACACCCCCGCTCATGATGATCTGTATGTGGAACCTGATATCTTCGTCTATGGAAAGCTCTTTAAAATCATAAAAACTTTGTCTACCTTAATAGTATCTTATCAAATGATGGCACTCTTGATGCGGAAGCAAGACATTATACGTATTTGGTAGTGTTATATTATAATGGGTTTCAGAAGGGGTCCGTTGTGTAATGAGTTGCATAACACTATATATCGATATGTGTACTTGGGATGAAGGGTTCATCCTGATGTGCATCGTTGCTTCTTCACTATTTGAACCATAGAATTATATCGTTGCTCTCTATTTATCATATCTAATTGTTCATGTGTGTGCGTGTGTGTGTGTGTGTGTGTGTGTGTGTGTGTGTGTGTGTGTGTGATACATGTATTTTGGACATATCTTAACTTCATCCGTCGTTGATCTTGACCACCTGGAATCCATCTTGTTCTACCGGAACCTGTTTGGACGAATATTCATTCACTTCCAAGAACGATGATTGGTTTTATATTGTTTTTATTCACTTTCCAGGTGTCGATCGCAGAAGAATGGAGAGTGAATATCTTTACTTGCGTGGTTAATTCTAGGTCTATATTTCCACACACGTCAGCTCCCTCCCTAGTGGAGGGGGGACGACCTATTAAACCGTTCGTCTTGCTCAACGTCCAAATTCCAACTCTAATTGATGTCCAGCTAACATGATCACGTGGTAACATACACGTAGATCCGATCAGCTGACCAGACTTTCCGGTAAACTTGTCTATGATTTAGCTTTGTTATATTTTGACAGTTTTTATAAATATTCTTCATATTCATCTCTTGTTTATCTCTTCAGTTAAATAGATAGATAGATAGATAGATAGAAATGGATAGATACAGAAACAGATAGATAAATAGAGCGACACTTTCTTCTGTTCGACCTACTACCCAACAGTAGGTTACTAGATATAGTTTGGTCTGATGATGATCTGACTCTGCGGACTAAAATGTCAGTATATCAAACATGTGTAGTGCTATCCCTACTCTATGCCTCTGAAACATGGATCTTGTACCGGCCACAGGTAGAACTGCTGGAGAGGCTTCATCATCTCTACCTTAGACACATTCTTTTTTTAAAGTGGGATAGTTTTGTCCCTGATAAATATGTCTAAAATAAGGGCAAAACAACCAGTATTGCTATCATTGTTATTAAGAATCAAATGTGTTGGGCAGGTCATCTTGTCCAGCTTGATTACTATTAACTCCAAAAACAGTTGTTTTATGGTGAGCTCCTTCTTGACAAAAGACCCAGCACAAGCTCAAAAACGTTTTCGTGATAGCATCAAGGAGAGTCTGGTTAGGAGAGTCTGGTAAGCTTTCATTTCCTGTTGGCAGTTAGGGGTCCCTAGCATATGATCGCAAGCAGTGAAGGATACTGGTATATAGGGGCGCAGAACACTTTGAAGCAGCCAAGATAGACCGAGCGAAGCTCAAGAGAGCATATAGGAAACGCCAAACCTTGCCGCCCAGTCATGGAGATCTTTGGATCTGTGAGGTGTGTGACCGGGCTCTGTTGTCCAAAGCAGGTCTTGTTAATCATATGAAAACGCACGATGATACGGGTCCGTGGCTGTTAGTTTTTTTCCAAACCAATGACCGTCTTCAGTGTCATGTCTGCTTGAGGGTGTGCAAGTCGCTGGCAGGACTGAAAAGTCATCTTCGTACACATAGACTTTCAGTGACTAGGGAGTGGACAAGACATTGCAATGATCATATATATATATATATATATATATATATATATATATATATATATATATATATCTTTATTATACATTTTCCTAATGTCTGTCTGTCTGTCTGTGTGACGCGGTTTATCCCAGCCTACAGGCAACCCCCCAGGCAAGTAAGGTACCGAAATGAAGCCTATGAGTCAGAGGATGTTTTAGTGATATTTATATCCATGTTCGGTGTATGGAAATGCAAAAAGAAAAATGCAAAAAAATGCGAAATATAACGATTCACTAAACAACGTTTTATTTACTGGATATAAGTGATCTTTTTTGTCTGTGTGATGAACGGTGTCTAGGTAAATACAAGAATGCTAAACTCAGTACCGAAGTAAGGCAAGTATTTGTTTTACATAAGCATTAATATGCCGCTACACGTTCATGAGCATTTTTCGGTCAGCTAGTTACTTGTAACAAGAGACATCGTCAGGCTATGTTGCTTATACGAAATGCTTGTGTAAAACAAATAATTAAAATTGAAGTGTTTTTCTACACATACGCAAGTACATATTTTTGGGTTAACAAAGTTTCATTTTAATTTCGATATCCGTATGGAAGTAGCTCAGAGGGTGACGAATAAGGTTGGAGAGTTATATGCTTTGGTTTCGATTCTATCTGATGATATATATATATATATATATATATATATATATATATATATATATATATATATATATATATATATATATATATATATATATATATATATATATATATATATTAAATCACTTCTCTATATTGGGCTCAAAATAATAATCGATAGAGAATTGACTCTATAATATTCAATACGAAGTTGGCATGAATTAAAATATCATATTTATTTAAGCGTATTTTTAGACCGGGGAACGCCGTGCGTCCTGCTAGTACTAATATAAAAAGACACAATGTCATCGTTGTATAATTTTATAATTTAAAAAGAACGTATCGCCTTCATTATCAATCACACTTACTGAGATTTGGGAAAATCTTTTGAATCAGTTTTCAGCCAGAAATTGGCTGTCAAGGTGTCAAAGTTCAAAGATTTGACCTTTGAAAAATCTACCAAACATCTCCGCCAATTTTAGGTCTAAACACCTGCAGTTTTAAATGTAGATTACTTTGACATAGATCAACCTTTTAATCCGATTACACCCCCCCCCTCAAAAAATGGTAAGGGGTTAAAATTGGGGTCAAAGTTTTTAAAAATTTTACCTCTACAGTCTCTACCAAATTAGTCAGCCAATTTCTGGTCTAAACATTTGAAATTTTACATAAAAATTATTCCGAGATAATCCAAGCTTTTAAATCGATTTGGGTCGAAAATTTGAGTTGCTAAGGGGTAAAAGTTTTAAAAAGGTTGATCTTTGCTGTCTCTAGCAAACTACTCAGCCAATTTTGGGTCTAAACATTTGAAATTTGTGCATAACGGGTATTCAGACATGCGGCAAGCATTTTAATCAGTTTGGGGTCAGAATTTGGCTGCCAAAAGGTCAAAGTTGAAAGAGTTGACCTTTGCAGATTCTACCAAATTTCTCCGCCAATTTTAGGTCTAAAGACTTGAAAATCTCGATGTAGGTAACTTGGACATGGGTAAAATTTTTATATTTTGATTTAAGACCAAAAACAATAAATGTTAAGAGGTCAAAATTGGGGTCCAAGTTATAAAAAAATTACCTCTGCGGTCCCTACGAAATTACTCAGATAACATTTGGTCTAAACATTTGAAATCTTATATAAAGTGTATTCACACGTAGGATAAGTTATGAACAGTAGATAGGGCCCGAGAAAAGTCGGGCTGAACTACCAGTATATATATATATATATATATATATATATATATATATATATATATTAGACATTAAGAGGAGATTATAGATAGATATACATACACCTTTCACGATAAAGCTAGAACCCAGAATTAGATAGAATCGAGCAATTGCGTCGACAACGGACAACGCCAGACCCAAAGTGAGTTTCGATGTACTGCATCTCATCAGTGACGTGCTTCGACATAGGCGCGAACCCAGGTCGTCGCACTCATGATGTGTGCAATACTGACGACCTAACCATATGGAACACGGCGCAACCTATTGGCTATGCCTCGATTTTTTAAATTCTTATATTTTTATCCAGTTCTACATTCTACGATGTGACAAGCAACGCGTCCTATACAACTGAGATAGTTACTGCTGGTATGCATGCGGTAGATATCACATCTACAAACATTAACTGAAATTAGTCGACTCCCCAGATATGATTAGCGCCTATGTGGTCTTGCTCTTTTTCTCTCTTCTTTATTTTTTTTACTCTTATTCACCCAAACGAGGTTCAGTGTCACTTAAATGTAGGGGCTACGCATATCTACAGGAACAATTTTCATGTCTTGGATGAAATGCTTTTCTAACTTGTATCTTATCTTTTTAAGATTATATTTTAAAACTCTCCTTCTCTCTATTTCCGTTTGTATTTCTCCTCACACTATCTATGTAAGGAATTTAGCAGTAAGGCGTCCGTTCACATTGCACTTGAATATCTGCATGTCAGTACGGTCAAGGAAGCAGAAACCTGGTAAGGAATTCCAAAGTCAATCAGTTCGAGGAAAGTAGAAGGTTTTTTCTGCATCTAAGGTTCTCTACAGTGTAGGCGTGGGATTTTGTTACTTGTCGGATTTGTTGTGGGCATTTACGTCTAGGGGATACAACCGCTTGGAGTTCGTCAGAACCCCTCCCATGAGGATTATTGTAAAATATGGCACGGGGATACAACATGTCGATGGGGGTAAAGGTTGGAGTTTGGTTGACAAACCGGAACTTATTAGGTTTGCGATTTTGTTGTTTTTACGTGACTGGCAAATGACTGCCGTTTATATTGGTTGGTTTCTGCATTCGAGGATTTTGCAAAGACGTCCGTCTTATCTACTTAGCCTTTCCTCGGATTTCCATTTCTTTTATTTTTTTTTTATGTGTGGTTTTTGGAGAATTGCCATAATTTCTTCTAAGATTTCTCATATTACTTTAACTTTCTTCAATTTATTTGATTCTTTTTGTTCTCTAGTAAGTTCTGTGTATTTGCTTCGCAATTACATATGCATCAACTTCTTTCTAAAACAGAGAAACGAAATCTGAGCATATTGACCTCCTAGATTTAAGCTGAACATATGCTAGACGACAATAACCTAATAAGCAGATCTAGTATAGAATTTGATACAATATGGGAACCATTAATTATAAATAATAGATAAGGTCATCATTAAATATCTATCTATATATATATAAAAGTGAACGTGTGTGTGTGTGTGTGTGTGTGCGTGCGTGTGTGTGTGTGTCTGGGTCTGGGTCTGGGTCTGTGTGTCTGTGTGTGTGTCTGGGTACATTTCCCTACGCAATAACTCTGTCAATTTTTAGTCTACAGACTCGAAATTCGGTATACAGGGTACTGAGATTTGGGAAAATCGCTGTGATCGGTGTTTGGCCGGAAAGTTCGCAATTAAAGGGGTCAAAGTTCAACGATTTGATCTTTGAGAACTCTACTAAAATACTCCGACAATTTTGGGTCTACGCACTTGAAATTTTAGATATAGGTGACTTGGACATGGATCTAACTTAATAACTTGATTTGAGCCCAAAACAGTAAATTTTAAGGAGTCATAATATGGGTAAAAGTTTTTTAAAAAATTGACCTCTGCGGTCTCTTCCAAATTATTCAGACAATTTCTGGTCTAAATATTTGAAATTTTACATAAAGGGTATTCAGAGATAGGGCAAGCTTTTTCATCAGTTTGGGTCGAAAATTTTTAGTTACCAATATATAAATGTATGTACGTATGTCTGTTTGCGTGTCTACCGAAAACTTTCCATAGAGGCGACGGATTTTATCAAGATCAGTATCGTTTTAAAGTTCGACCCTTCATACGTAAAATATCGAAAACTGGCGAATAACATTGATATCTTCCCCTTCAACTAGGTACTTTTCTACAGGGGAGGGTCACATTTTTCGCCGATATTTTTTAAAGTTATCCTCTCCTTTAGATTGTCAAGCCTTAACTTAAAAAATGTCGCTTCCGGTTTGGCGGTGGTTGTAACAGCATAAACGTTAGGTTTTACCCCGTTCTTTTCCTCCTTTGCGGTACGGCTTCGAGCCTGCCTTCCTACTACCACTTTTTTTTTCTCAACATACACATCCAAACACCCGGGTAACGCCGGGCTGAAATGCTAGTATATACATATATATATATATATATATATATATATATATATATATATATATATATATATACACACACATATATTTGCATATATATATATATTATATATATACATATATATATATATATACATACATTTTTTATAATAAAATTATCTAACAGTAATATTCTATAAGTATTGGCAGTAATATTCTATAAGTATTATCCCACCTAAATAAAAATTGCTCGATATAAAAGACAAAGTTGTAAATTAAAGTGTGAAAAAAAAAAGTGCGATGTTAACGATTGCCCCACTACGAGATGCTAACGGAAACACGTTTGAATTTATTTAATTACTTGGATTTGGCAGGAGCCCGTTTTAATGAGTTAATGAGGTCAAGTTTGACTGCGGGATAGTATTTCATTTACTGTTGAACGCTTTTTCCCCCCCAAGATGTTATAAGAAAAAGCCTAACCCACATGCGGCGAGCGACAAATGTTGAATATTTATCTTCCCGAAATCGAGCAAATTAAATAGACAGGCGAGCTTCGTTGTTAACTGTTAGATGTTACGATTTATATGTGATATAAAAAGTTTTTAAAAGTTGTGAAGCGAGCGACCGCTTCTCTGAAAAAAGCCTTTTGTTGACATACAGAAAAAGCGAACAAACATACAAACATGCATACATTTTCGCTTTTATATTTATAGGTGATTTACAGCTTATTTGCTAAAGTCAGTGAGACATGGAAAATCACAATTAAAAGTTGTTTAAGTATTTAAATATCATAGAGTAAGGGAAGTTAATGGAAAGGATATAAAAATTCACATCCAAATTGCATAGTAAAATCCGAAGTGAATGTCTTTGATAGCAGTGTTGTAAAATGATCCAAATTGTACTTTGAGTAATCCACATCACAAGGTAATGATCCGAAGTAGGCATTTTCCTGGAGCAATTTTCTTTGTTTATATAATGGTTCCGGTAAAAAAAAATTTTATATACGTCCGGTGGATCTGTTTATTAATAAACATATAAATTGATACATTTAATAGTTTTCATAATTATAGAATATGAGTTCCAAATTCCACTCCACAATAACGTAAACATAAAATTAAAATAAAACTGCTTTCAGTAGAAACGCCACGCAAAATAATAGAAACTGCACTGATAAGAAAAACGAAAAAAGAAAATAGAAATTAGAATAATAAAAATTTTTAGATTTGAAATTTAAACATGTCACGCCATAAATATTTAAATTCATTATATATATATATATATATATATATATATATATATATATATATATATGACTATATTATTTAATCACATAAATTAATAAACGAAAATATAATTTTATGCGTCAATTTTCAGTATTTACTTCAACAGTGCTCAATACATAGGTAGAGTTAGGTAGTAAGTTATACAAATATATATGGCAATTAAGCTACATAGAATATCCAGTCTTTTATTCTCGTGACAATTGGTCAGGTCACCATGAAATATATTTATATATATATATATATATACATATATGTGCATATATATATATATATACATATATACATATATATACACATATATAAATATATATGTACATATATATACATATATATATATATAAACATATATATACATATATGTATATACATGCATATATATATTATTTAATCACATAAATTAATATACGAAAATATAATTTTCAGTATTCACTTCAACAGTGCTCAATACATAGGCAGAGGTAGGTAGTAAGTTATAAAAAGATATATGGCAATTAAGCTACACAGAATATTTCGCGTATTATTCTCGGGAAAATTTGCCAGGCTTATGCGGGCAAAAGTGGATTAAGAATGGTGGCAACTATAAAATTAGAAAAAGCTAGAAAGATATGAGGTTTTACTTTTGAAACAATCCCCGTATGACATAAGCCTGATGAATTCTCACGAGAATGAAACGCGGAATATTCTGTGTAGCTTAATTGCATATATGTTTATATATATAATATATATATATATATATATATATATATATATATATATATATATATATATATATATATATATATATATATGTATATATATAAAGAGAGAGAGAGAGAAAAGAGAGAGGGAGAGTATGTGAAGTATGTTTATTCAATTATATTTCGCCTTTTATTTACACAAATCCTTTAATTTATGAAGCTCGATGCATATAACAAATAAATTCCAAGATGTTGACACCCTTACGATTTATTTCCTTAAGTACGATTTTTGACAGTACTTTTATTACATGAATGATCTTGAGCTGCGAAACAGGCACTGTCAAAAATCGTGTATATATATATATATATATATATATATATATATATATATATATATATGTGTGTGTGTGTGTGTGTGTGTGTGTGTGTGTGTGTATGTGTGTGTGTGATATTGTCTTCCTTTGAAGCTTGTAACGTTGGGTATGGGGCAGCCAAACCAGCTGCCAACATTGCCCTGTTTTTTTTTATTGAATCCAATCGACAGCTCTTTTTATTATCCTCTTTGTTCCCTTAAGTGCAATTGTCTTGATTTCTTTTGCACTTGGTTCACCAGGAATATTGGTTAGGTAGGACTTCAGATTGTGTATTTTTATATTCATTGTAGTTGTTTTGTGACTATTTATTATCATTTTTTTTTATTTTATTGTCTTGATTTTTACGAAAATATTCTATAAATTCTTGATTACAAAAACTGAGTTGATTCATTTTAATTTTAACTTTTTTTGGAATATGAACATTACCGCAATTTTAATATATTAAAAATATCAATAAGGTATATATATATATATATATATGTGTGTGTGTGTGTGATTTTCAGAATGTGAGACATTGTATATAATAAATTCCACAGCCAAACAACGTCGCAGCCCACAAGAGCCATGACAGTCAACGAACCGGAAGTCCAAGATTCGATTTTCGCCCTCATTTGGGCTCATCAGTTAGACACATCCGAACTCAGGATTCGAAACCCGAGCCTCTTCCATGCGAGGCAAGCACTCTACCAACTGAGCAAACGCCCCGCCCACTATTAACCAACACAGATCAAGCAACCCCCGCCGAAATCCGACTGCGAAATGAACCTACTTTGTCTCGACAAGGGACGCGGTCATCCAACCAGCTAATAACCCCAAGCCGATATATATATATATATATATATATATATATATATATATATATATATATATATATATATATATATATATATATATACTAGCATTTCGACCCGGCGTTGCCGTGGTGTTTAGAGGTGTATGCTGAGCAAAGAAAAAAAAAGAAAGCAAGAAACGGTCAATTTTTGAAATTTTACCCCTATTATGACCCCTTAACATTTATTATTTTGGGCTCAAATCAAGTTATTAAGTTAGAGCCATGGCCAAGGAACCTAAGATTTCAAGTGTTTAGACCCAAAATTGTCAGAGGGGTTTGGTTGAGTTCTCAAACGTCAAATCGTTGAACTTTGACCTCTTAACAGCCATATTTCTGGCCGACCCGATCACATCGATTTTCCCAAATCTCATTACCCTGTATCTCAAATTTCGAGTGTGTAGACTAAAATTTGACAAAGTTATTGCGTAGGGAAATGTACACAGACACACACACAGACTCACAGACACGTTCACTTTTGCATATATATATATATATATATATATATATATATATATATATATATATATATATATATACATATAAATTCACTTTTATATACATTTATACATATATATATATATATATATATATATATATATATATTCACTTTTATATATTTTGGAAGGAGTTTGGTAGAGTTCTCAAAGGTCACATCGTTGAACTTTGACCCCTTAACAGCCAAATTTCTGGCCGAAAACCGATCACATCGATTTTCCCAAATCTCAGTACCCTGTATATGAAATTTCGAGTCTGTAGACTTAAAATTGACAAAGTTATTGCGTAGGGAAATGTACACAGACAGACAGACAGACAGACACACACCGACACGTTCACTTTTATACATATATAGATATACGAGGATTTTCAATGCACTTTATTTCAACAATGAACAATAGCTGCGCAATCAGGGCTCAGAGCGCGCTTCGTCATACAAGGGTTGTTTCAAAAGTAATGCCTCCTATTTTTCTAGCTCTTTCTAATTTTTATACATAGTCGCCACATTCTTAATCCACTTTTGTCAGCTATGAATGATGGCTGCGCATTGGCGTACGCAGGGCACGTTGCCTAAGAGGGTCATCCAAAAGTAAAGCCGCCTACTTTTTGACTCCAAAAGTTAAAGAGCTACGAAGCTGGAGGTGGACCCATTAAAACGAGCGATCATTTATGCGCTAGAATGTGTTTTCCCCCCTACATATTCACCATTATTCTCAATGTACCTTTGTTAGAAATTCAAATGCGCAATATCTGCTTCACACGCACGTCCATGAAAGGGATTGCTATTCTTAGAGTCGCACACTGTCAATATCTGCAACAGAAAGATGGAATTTACAGATCATGAACACATAAGTCTAGTCATCATAACAATGCAATTTGCTATCCCTTCAGATTCCTTCCGGCAGAATAAAAAATATAAGATGAATTACTTTTAAATCACCCGTCGTGTGTGTGTGTGTGTATATATATATATATATATATATATATATATATATATATATATATATATATATATATATATATATATATATATATATAACGGGCGTCTACAGGATTGCAATTATGCATGTTTTGTCACAGAGCTTAGGAGCTGCTGAAGATTGCATTCTGAACCCTCATTCATCGTCTTCGATGAGCGAATCCACCATATATATAACGAGGATAGATAGAAGAGGAGAGTAAATTCAATTCCATAAGAGAAGACTTATCGGGATAACATAAAGCTCGACAAATTTCAATGGAGCTTATGTAGGAGACAATAGAAGTGGAAAATGAATTCACAAATACTATATATTGGAAAATATAGAATGATTCAATATAGTTCCCCCTCACAACCTCAATAATCTTATTAATTCATTTCGTTCCTGATGATTCCCTCGCTAAACGTCACACCCCCATTATGTTACCAAGTACATTCTCTATTTTTCTGATGAGAAGCATTAGGCTTCGAAATACCTTGGAATAAAGAGCCCCTTTATCCAATTTGTGATTTCATTTTCCACTCCTCTTGTCTCATATATATATATATATATATATATATATATATATATATGTGTGTGTGTGTGTGTGTGTGTGTGTGTGTGTGTGTGTGTGTGTGTGTGTGTGTGTATTTTATTGTTTATTACCGTTTTATCTGTTTGGTTACATATGCTTCGGATGTTGGACCATGTTTACGATCCAACATGCTCATCAGACCTTACAGAAATAGTTGTTAGTATTAGGAAGAAGTGTTTTAGAAGAAATACTTCTTCCTTATTCTAACAACCATTTTTGTAAGGTCTTACGAGGCTGTTGGATCGTAGACATGGTCCAACACCCGAAACATATGTAACCAAACAGATGAAACGGTAATAAAAAAGATAAAACACATATTTGCTCTGCAATAGTATTGAGCACTCTCTTCAGGTTTTTACTAATTATCAGTTTTACCATATATATATATATATATATATATATATATATATATATATATATATATATATATATATATATATATACTAGCAAAGATACCCGTGCTTTGCACGGAGCTTTGTTGCGCACTCGGGTACCAAAATCTGTGGGCACCTTTCCAGTAAGTTGATGTTGTAAGAGCAACGATTGCATAAGGTGATTAACATTTTAACTACCTCTTGTAGTGACTGAAATTCAATCAGGAACTTCACAAAACATTTTCATCAAAAAGGAAGGTTACTTGATGTTACATAGTAAATTTTTCATTGAAGTAATTTTCAACTCTTGCTTAAATTTTATCTTGCACATTCAATACTAAAAACTTACCACAATCAGATCATGTCAGTTTTTCCTCATATCCATTTCTCGAACTTTTCACTGAAGAGCCTCAGGGTAAACTACATTTCTGCTGCTTTGATTTGGAGCCAGAATGTAGAGTTTTTCTGAACTTCCTGTCCGGCTGATGGAGACGTAGAACATACCGTGACTGAAGCAGTCTGATGTCAAGTCTACGCCAATGGTGTTAAATGTCTGACCTTGACTTTTGTTTATGCTCATTGCAAAACACACCTTCACAGGAAATTGGAGTCTCCGGAATTTAAATGGAAGTTCTGAGTCCGATGGAACTAAGGGGATCCTTGGCAGTAGAACAGTTTCGCCTTTGTAGGGACCACAGGAAATGGTGGCCTCAAGTACATTGGTGTGCAATCTGGTGATAACACATCTGGTTCCGTTTGTTGTTTTTGGCGGTTCCAAGGATCGAAGAATCATGATTGGCGATCCAATTTTGAGATTTAAAATGTGTGGAGGCATTCCAGATATCTCCAAAGAGTTTAAAAACTCCACAGGGTAGTGAACAGCTTCATATTCATTAGTAGCCGAATCAACTGACTTGTATTGCTTTGTGTCTCCTGGAAATTCATTCATTATTGAATTGTTCAAATGATTCACATTGCTGTTTAATGGCGAAATAATAGCCCTCTCAGCAAGCCAATCCGGTGATTTTCCATTGTTTTGCAGGTCTGGGTACACTTTGTCTTTCAGTTGCTTCTGATTACCGACACATTTACCAAGCGCAGTTGGAATCTTAATTGTGTCAGGTGAAGAAGTGATAGGAAACTGACCATTACCGATTTGGAGAAGCAATTTTGAGAAGTCTGCTGTAGCTGTGTTATCAGAGATATAGGCTCTCATATTAGTAGTCAGTCTCTTCACTATAACGTGCCTCCAGAGATAGGATTGTTTCAAACTTGCATTGACAATGTTAGCCCTTGTGCGATTTTTAACCACTGGGAGGATTTGACGGAAATCACCGCAAAATAAGGTTGGAATGCCACCCATGGGATTCTTGTTTCCTGTGATGTCTTGCAGTGTTCGGTCAATTGCTTCATAAGCACTCTTGTGCGTCATTGGAGCTTCGTCTATAATGATTGCAGAGGTGTCTCTAATTACATTTGCCAAGGCTGAGTTACCAGTAATTTTGCAAACTGGCTGATCCATTTGATGAGTATCCAAGGGTACTTTAAAAGTGCTGTGAAGAGTGCGGCCACCTTGTAGTAGAGTAGCAGCAATGCCACTGGATGCTGTTGCAAGCACAATCTTTCTCATGGATCTAATCTTTGCAAGGATCAAATTGATTACAAAAGTCTTGCCCGTACCACCTGGAGCATCAAGAAACATCATGTTTTTGTTCATTTCACCTTGTGCTTCCAACATTGCCATGAATGAATTGTAAACTTCTCTTTGAGAATCGGTCAGTTTTTCTTGCATATTTTTTGCTTGTAGGGAAAGTTCTTCAAGATTATAAGTAACTTCACGTTGATACTCTCTCGCGAGTCTTTCATCTCTCCCTTGCGTTGGTGCAGGTAATCCATAGCTTGCCAATGGTTGACCGCACATAAGGAGAACTTTTTCTTCAATTAGACAAAGAGTTTTATTGTAGATGTCCTCATTAAAATCTGCTTCTGGATTGTTAACTTCTTGCCTGTATCTGTGAAGAATGTCTTCAGATATTACATCACGAAAAGCCATCCAGATCTCAAGAGGATTTCTTGGCTCACAGGCTGTTAAAATTATCACAAATAGGCTTCGCAAATTTGAAGGTGATTGAGTGGCACTTGCCTCTCCTACTGCTTGATGCAAGTGATGGTCATTTTCTAGAAGGCCTCGAGCAAGGCACGCTGCTCTGTATGTTTCAAACACCTGACCATTGTATGCTCGCAAATTTTGAAATGAAGTTGGACCAGCAACCTCATTGAGCAACAGGCGTAAGAAATAACACTCCCCTGCTTTTGGACTAATCGTGTAGATTCTCCCAATGCATGGTGCCTTCCATACATCATCATTTTCAGCACCTTCAACTTGTACCCCACGCATTCTTCTCATCCATTTCTTTGTCGATTTGTTCCAAGTGTAAAACTCAGGGACTTCTACGTATTTGAGACCCCTTGCAAAGTCATCCTCATGGCAGAGTTGAAAAAATGGTGTCAAAGTTGTGGCAGGCGGTGGACCTTGGGCTCGTTCCAGAGCAGTATCAGCTGAGAACATGACATTCTGCCCATTTTCAAGATGAACAGAAAGTTGTACAATTGGGGGGAAATGTTCATGGATGGGATGTTCTAATATCCTCCAGGCCGCCTCTGAACTGCCGACATACCTTGCATTCTGGAACTGCTGGATCTCATCCACAATGTGACTTTGTACTTGACCTTGTTGGTTAGCTGCTCCATCAGTTCTTTGTAGTTCAAACACTGCTTGATCACATCCTTTATTCACGTATTTGAGGACATATTTGATGCTTTGGATCGAGCTGCAAATTTCTACGTTAATGTGAGCGTTGAACTGCTGAAGGAGGACCTTGTTGTACGGAACAATCCACTGGTTTGTTATTTCTTGATTAACATACCGACCATTTCTCTTCATCCTTATTGTACCAGTCTGGCTTCCATCTTCTGGTTTTCTTCGCCTGTACTTGGGGTAAGAGTCTTGGCCTTGCTCGGTACACTGAAGAAATTCTTTTGGGTATTTTTTGGAACATTTGTTGTCAATCGTACATGGACAATTTGGATTAAATGGTCCACAAGGTCCATGCACCATATGTGCCATCACTTTAGCATGAAGATCAGGATCTTCCTCTTTGTCAGGGATCTCTGCAGATATGCAGAGATCCATTTTTTCTGGTAGAAGTTTGTCCTCTGGGGCCTGCCAGGTGAGGATGTGTGCATGCGGCAGTCCTCTTTTTTGATATTCAATACTGTACAGGAAAGCCCTCAACCTGCCAAATCCTCCCTTTTTAATAAATTCAAGTAACTTTTTTAGCTTCTGCCTGAAAACCCTGGCAACAGTATCTGGACGATCCTGAGGGTCTTGCCCTTGAAGACAATTTTCTGTAATTTCTGTCCACTTTGGATTTGTTGTGAACGTGATGAAGAGGTCGGCTCGGCCCATTCGCCGAACATATGCCATGGCATCACTTTGACGCTCAAACATGTATCGAGGGCCTCCTGTATAAGTTGCCGGAAGAACAACTCGTTGACCAAACTGTTCTGGATTCCCATCCTCCCTAAGAATTGAATCTCTCAAGTTGCTATAATTGTCAGCTCTCAGGGTCTGTTGCTCACGCCTCAGGAACTGTAAACGTTCTGTTTCAATCTTGCAGTACACATCCACCAGCCATTTTTGAAATAGCCTTCGGTACCAGAGAAAATAGTTTCCAGGCCGAGTCATTAAATGGTACGAATAAAATTGCTGTTGGGTAACTTTTCGCCCATTGGATGCCTTCATGTAGATGTTGTAAGATGGAGAACCATAGGGGTACATTAACGGGTACATTAAAGTATCGTAGAGGGGATGTAGTTCGGAGATCCATTTTAATGTATCATTTCTAAAACGCAAGACAATATCCCGGTTAGCTGTTGGTTCATTCTCCATTAATATTCCAATCTCATACGTTGTTGTTGGAGCATTGAATCGCCGTGGATGCTCTTCTTGCGGCCTTCGGTCTTCCCTTATGACAACTTTATGTTCTACCAAGTGTTCTTCTTCAATCCTCTCCTTTGTTGTTTTCAGCTGACAAATGAAGCTGTTGTTCTCATGTAAAAATTCAGTCAGACTTTGGAGAATGTCTCTATTGAGTCTACTGTCACGTCCCCGATTATGTAGTTCCTCTTCCAGACTATCCAAGAAGTAGACTTGAATAAACTTTGCTGTTTCATCTTCAGGTGGTAAAAGACTCCCAATCTGGTGGCAAACCTGGCCTCGAATTCTAAAAGAAGGATTCCACCCATGTACTGCCACAATTTTGTGACCAAATGATGTCATTGCAAAACAATTGTTATAACTGCGTAGATTTTGCAGAAAATCTTTAGAGATGGGACCATTGCCGGAGAGCAAATCTTGAAGCAACTGAGGCAGTGGTGGAAAGCTATCAAGCACAACTTTGCCAGAAGAACAACAACAACCAGGGGTTTCTCCTTTAAATTTTACAGCTGAGCAATGTTGACATACTTTGTCCATTTTTCCTGTATCAGCTGTAGTGAGAGAGTCATTTTTGTTGTAGAGCAATCCTTTTCTATTGCAGTGTTCTATTTCATGGTGTCTCAAAGCAGTCATTCGTTGTCTAGCTGCCTCGTTTTCTGTCAATTGCTGGGGCAAAGTCATACTCTCTCTCCATGCAGCCTCTCGTTGTTGCCCTTGGTATAGGCGAAAGCTTCGTTGGGTTTCCGATTCATTCTGATGTCGTTGAGCCACTCTCAACTGACCTTGTGTACGTCTACTTACCTCATATAATTCATTCGATCGTAATATTGCTTCTCTTTCCAGTGCATATCTTTGCCTTTCTTGAATTTCATCTTGTGATGAATTTAACCGCCTTACAGCATGTCTAGTTCTGTCAGCTTCACGTTGGGTTTCTCTTTCCAAATCTGACAGTCTTGCTCTCCTTTCTCTTTGACGTATCCTGTTAAGTTCTAGACGTCTTTCTCTATCTGAATTGTTTTCATTGGAGCGAACTGCAGCAACTCTTAGTCTATTAGCTTCCAATCTTTCCATTCTTTCTTCCTCACTTTCGTTTCTACTTCGTTTGGGTGGCATAATTTCGGTTTTAAACGGAATTGTTTAACGATATTAATGATTGTAAATTAATTAAGCGTAAAGGAAATGTATACTAACTGAAATGGACGAACTATAAATAATATTTCTGAATAGTACAATTATAAACAATTATATTGTACCTATTTACTATGCCTCCCCACGGGACAGAGTTAGACACCAGGGTCGTTTTTTAACGTGGAGAAAAGGTACAAAAATAAAAATTGTCTCAGTCGTGAAGGATTTCTCCTCCACCGAAAGAGAACAAGAAAATGAAGTGCAGCATCTGAAGAACAGATACTACACTTTGATCTTGACCAAAAGGAATGAATAAAAGCGACCTACGTGTGACTCATTACTTCCGGGTGTAAACGTCACAGTCTAAAAGTAATAATTAAAAAAAAAAAGTAAATGTAAAATAAATGTAATACCAACTTAGGTTAACTAAGTAAACAGTACAATTAAAACATTCTATTAAAACAAATAATTACTAAGATCTAGGTAATTGTTAGTCTCATTGTTATGGTTTTAAAGAAAAAAATGTGTAAAAAAAGTTCTGCTTTTGTGAGTACGTGTATTTCTTTTAAATTACATAACCTTTTTATTTTATTATTTATATCTCTTTTAAATTTATATATTTTGTTAGTAAACTGGAAGAAATTCAGTTGAATAAAACCTTGTTCGTGTTCTTTACGTTAAACTCATATTTTTATAAAAGGTTCATCCGGTTTAAAGAAAGCACTAAGTTTAAATAAGACTGGAAATAACTAATTCAATATATAAATAGAAAAATGAAATAAATATAAGCTTTAAGTCTTAAGATAGTAATAATCAAAATGTAATAAATTATTTGTAGTTCAAATCTATGATAAGACAGGCTTTCGAAATAGGCTCGACCAGAAAGATTAAATTGGAACGAAATTATAATCTCCGTGGCATTTTCAAAACAACCCCACAAAAGTAACGGTATCCTGCAGTTGGTTAAAATGACAACGTTGGTTGTAAGAAAAATGTAAAAGAAAATGCGCTTATCTGTTTATTTTGACCTGTTTTATTTAATTAAAAAAAAATTGGCTATAACTGGAAGAGAGCGTTATGTTTTGGGGGTTGTTTAAAAAATAGAATGGAAATAAAGTTAGTTCCGTTTTAATTGTCTTTAATTGCGGCAAGCGCTAAGAAAATCGAAAAATCACTGTTTACATTCGAAATGTTAACTTTTATAGGTTTACAGGTTTGCTGACAAGGCTGGGGGTGTTTAATACAATAATTTTACTAAATTGATTTTTTTCATTTAAAAATAAAATTATTTCTTTTTTAATAAAGTTTTATTTTAAAATATTTGTTTTTGTTTATTTATATAAAATTACGATAGTTGAATTGTATTCTTTCAATAATATTGGCAAGTAAAATATAAAAGATTAAAACGGAACGAAATTGAAATTTCCATTACATTTTCAATACAATCCCAAAACATAAAGCTTTGCTCGCCAATGAATTGTTTTGATAATATACGTAAGGTGAAATAAATCGAATATAAAATTAAATGAAAATATATTAAATAATTAAATGTTAAATAGATTTTGTAAATAGTACAGTTGAAATGATTAGAATATTTCCAATATGTAATAAGGTGGAGGTAATTAGTTAAAGAGATTTAATATAATGTGATATGCAAATGAGCATAAGTCATTCGATATGGGGGTGGTTTGTAGACTAGTATATAAAGAAATTAGGCATAGATTCTTATGTCTCCTATAACAGAAACATCCTAAAATGGGTTCTAATGTTTCTCTACCAGGAGAGATCTACCCTCTTACCTCCTTTATATTTCGTTGATGATGGAGAGCTGTACACACAGACAGAAACACACGAACCCTATTACTTTATAAAAATATAGATATCTCTTTTAAATTTATATATTTTGTTAGTAAACTGGAAGAAATTCAGTTGAATAAAACCTTGTTCGTGTTCTTTACGTTAAACTCATATTTTTATAAAAGGTTCATCCGGTTTAAAGAAAGCACTAAGTTTAAATAAGACTGGAAATAACTAATTCAATATATAAATAGAAAAATGAAATAAATATAAGCTTTAAGTCTTAAGATAGTAATAATCAAAATGTAATAAATTATTTGTAGTTCAAATCTATGATAAGACAGGCTTTCGAAATAGGCTCGACCAGAAAGATTAAATTGGAACGAAATTATAATCTCCGTGGCATTTTCAAAACAACCCCACAAAAGTAACGGTATCCTGCAGTTGGTTAAAATGACAACGTTGGTTGTAAGAAAAATGTAAAAGAAAATGCGCTTATCTGTTTATTTTGACCTGTTTTATTTAATTAAAAAAAAATTGGCTATAACTGGAAGAGAGCGTTATGTTTTGGGGGTTGTTTAAAAAATAGAATGGAAATAAAGTTAGTTCCGTTTTAATTGTCTTTAATTGCGGCAAGCGCTAAGAAAATCGAAAAATCACTGTTTACATTCGAAATGTTAACTTTTATAGGTTTACAGGTTTGCTGACAAGGCTGGGGGTGTTTAATACAATAATTTTACTAAATTGATTTTTTTCATTTAAAAATAAAATTATTTCTTTTTTAATAAAGTTTTATTTTAAAATATTTGTTTTTGTTTATTTATATAAAATTACGATAGTTGAATTGTATTCTTTCAATAATATTGGCAAGTAAAATATAAAAGATTAAAACGGAACGAAATTGAAATTTCCATTACATTTTCAATACAATCCCAAAACATAAAGCTTTGCTCGCCAATGAATTGTTTTGATAATATACGTAAGGTGAAATAAATCGAATATAAAATTAAATGAAAATATATTAAATAATTAAATGTTAAATAGATTTTGTAAATAGTACAGTTGAAATGATTAGAATATTTCCAATATGTAATAAGGTGGAGGTAATTAGTTAAAGAGATTTAATATAATGTGATATGCAAATGAGCATAAGTCATTCGATATGGGGGTGGTTTGTAGACTAGTATATAAAGAAATTAGGCATAGATTCTTATGTCTCCTATAACAGAAACATCCTAAAATGGGTTCTAATGTTTCTCTACCAGGAGAGATCTACCCTCTTACCTCCTTTATATTTCGTTGATGATGGAGAGCTGTACACACAGACAGAAACACACGAACCCTATTACTTTATAAAAATATAGATATCTCTTTTAAATTTATATATTTTGTTAGTAAACTGGAAGAAATTCAGTTGAATAAAACCTTGTTCGTGTTCTTTACGTTAAACTCATATTTTTATAAAAGGTTCATCCGGTTTAAAGAAAGCACTAAGTTTAAATAAGACTGGAAATAACTAATTCAATATATAAATAGAAAAATGAAATAAATATAAGCTTTAAGTCTTAAGATAGTAATAATCAAAATGTAATAAATTATTTGTAGTTCAAATCTATGATAAGACAGGCTTTCGAAATAGGCTCGACCAGAAAGATTAAATTGGAACGAAATTATAATCTCCGTGGCATTTTCAAAACAACCCCACAAAAGTAACGGTATCCTGCAGTTGGTTAAAATGACAACGTTGGTTGTAAGAAAAATGTAAAAGAAAATGCGCTTATCTGTTTATTTTGACCTGTTTTATTTAATTAAAAAAAAATTGGCTATAACTGGAAGAGAGCGTTATGTTTTGGGGGTTGTTTAAAAAATAGAATGGAAATAAAGTTAGTTCCGTTTTAATTGTCTTTAATTGCGGCAAGCGCTAAGAAAATCGAAAAATCACTGTTTACATTCGAAATGTTAACTTTTATAGGTTTACAGGTTTGCTGACAAGGCTGGGGGTGTTTAATACAATAATTTTACTAAATTGATTTTTTTCATTTAAAAATAAAATTATTTCTTTTTTAATAAAGTTTTATTTTAAAATATTTGTTTTTGTTTATTTATATAAAATTACGATAGTTGAATTGTATTCTTTCAATAATATTGGCAAGTAAAATATAAAAGATTAAAACGGAACGAAATTGAAATTTCCATTACATTTTCAATACAATCCCAAAACATAAAGCTTTGCTCGCCAATGAATTGTTTTGATAATATACGTAAGGTGAAATAAATCGAATATAAAATTAAATGAAAATATATTAAATAATTAAATGTTAAATAGATTTTGTAAATAGTACAGTTGAAATGATTAGAATATTTCCAATATGTAATAAGGTGGAGGTAATTAGTTAAAGAGATTTAATATAATGTGATATGCAAATGAGCATAAGTCATTCGATATGGGGGTGGTTTGTAGACTAGTATATAAAGAAATTAGGCATAGATTCTTATGTCTCCTATAACAGAAACATCCTAAAATGGGTTCTAATGTTTCTCTACCAGGAGAGATCTACCCTCTTACCTCCTTTATATTTCGTTGATGATGGAGAGCTGTACACACAGACAGAAACACACGAACCCTATTACTTTATAAAAATATAGATATCTCTTTTAAATTTATATATTTTGTTAGTAAACTGGAAGAAATTCAGTTGAATAAAACCTTGTTCGTGTTCTTTACGTTAAACTCATATTTTTATAAAAGGTTCATCCGGTTTAAAGAAAGCACTAAGTTTAAATAAGACTGGAAATAACTAATTCAATATATAAATAGAAAAATGAAATAAATATAAGCTTTAAGTCTTAAGATAGTAATAATCAAAATGTAATAAATTATTTGTAGTTCAAATCTATGATAAGACAGGCTTTCGAAATAGGCTCGACCAGAAAGATTAAATTGGAACGAAATTATAATCTCCGTGGCATTTTCAAAACAACCCCACAAAAGTAACGGTATCCTGCAGTTGGTTAAAATGACAACGTTGGTTGTAAGAAAAATGTAAAAGAAAATGCGCTTATCTGTTTATTTTGACCTGTTTTATTTAATTAAAAAAAAATTGGCTATAACTGGAAGAGAGCGTTATGTTTTGGGGGTTGTTTAAAAAATAGAATGGAAATAAAGTTAGTTCCGTTTTAATTGTCTTTAATTGCGGCAAGCGCTAAGAAAATCGAAAAATCACTGTTTACATTCGAAATGTTAACTTTTATAGGTTTACAGGTTTGCTGACAAGGCTGGGGGTGTTTAATACAATAATTTTACTAAATTGATTTTTTTCATTTAAAAATAAAATTATTTCTTTTTTAATAAAGTTTTATTTTAAAATATTTGTTTTTGTTTATTTATATAAAATTACGATAGTTGAATTGTATTCTTTCAATAATATTGGCAAGTAAAATATAAAAGATTAAAACGGAACGAAATTGAAATTTCCATTACATTTTCAATACAATCCCAAAACATAAAGCTTTGCTCGCCAATGAATTGTTTTGATAATATACGTAAGGTGAAATAAATCGAATATAAAATTAAATGAAAATATATTAAATAATTAAATGTTAAATAGATTTTGTAAATAGTACAGTTGAAATGATTAGAATATTTCCAATATGTAATAAGGTGGAGGTAATTAGTTAAAGAGATTTAATATAATGTGATATGCAAATGAGCATAAGTCATTCGATATGGGGGTGGTTTGTAGACTAGTATATAAAGAAATTAGGCATAGATTCTTATGTCTCCTATAACAGAAACATCCTAAAATGGGTTCTAATGTTTCTCTACCAGGAGAGATCTACCCTCTTACCTCCTTTATATTTCGTTGATGATGGAGAGCTGTACACACAGACAGAAACACACGAACCCTATTACTTTATAAAAATATAGATATCTCTTTTAAATTTATATATTTTGTTAGTAAACTGGAAGAAATTCAGTTGAATAAAACCTTGTTCGTGTTCTTTACGTTAAACTCATATTTTTATAAAAGGTTCATCCGGTTTAAAGAAAGCACTAAGTTTAAATAAGACTGGAAATAACTAATTCAATATATAAATAGAAAAATGAAATAAATATAAGCTTTAAGTCTTAAGATAGTAATAATCAAAATGTAATAAATTATTTGTAGTTCAAATCTATGATAAGACAGGCTTTCGAAATAGGCTCGACCAGAAAGATTAAATTGGAACGAAATTATAATCTCCGTGGCATTTTCAAAACAACCCCACAAAAGTAACGGTATCCTGCAGTTGGTTAAAATGACAACGTTGGTTGTAAGAAAAATGTAAAAGAAAATGCGCTTATCTGTTTATTTTGACCTGTTTTATTTAATTAAAAAAAAATTGGCTATAACTGGAAGAGAGCGTTATGTTTTGGGGGTTGTTTAAAAAATAGAATGGAAATAAAGTTAGTTCCGTTTTAATTGTCTTTAATTGCGGCAAGCGCTAAGAAAATCGAAAAATCACTGTTTACATTCGAAATGTTAACTTTTATAGGTTTACAGGTTTGCTGACAAGGCTGGGGGTGTTTAATACAATAATTTTACTAAATTGATTTTTTTCATTTAAAAATAAAATTATTTCTTTTTTAATAAAGTTTTATTTTAAAATATTTGTTTTTGTTTATTTATATAAAATTACGATAGTTGAATTGTATTCTTTCAATAATATTGGCAAGTAAAATATAAAAGATTAAAACGGAACGAAATTGAAATTTCCATTACATTTTCAATACAATCCCAAAACATAAAGCTTTGCTCGCCAATGAATTGTTTTGATAATATACGTAAGGTGAAATAAATCGAATATAAAATTAAATGAAAATATATTAAATAATTAAATGTTAAATAGATTTTGTAAATAGTACAGTTGAAATGATTAGAATATTTCCAATATGTAATAAGGTGGAGGTAATTAGTTAAAGAGATTTAATATAATGTGATATGCAAATGAGCATAAGTCATTCGATATGGGGGTGGTTTGTAGACTAGTATATAAAGAAATTAGGCATAGATTCTTATGTCTCCTATAACAGAAACATCCTAAAATGGGTTCTAATGTTTCTCTACCAGGAGAGATCTACCCTCTTACCTCCTTTATATTTCGTTGATGATGGAGAGCTGTACACACAGACAGAAACACACGAACCCTATTACTTTATAAAAATATAGATATCTCTTTTAAATTTATATATTTTGTTAGTAAACTGGAAGAAATTCAGTTGAATAAAACCTTGTTCGTGTTCTTTACGTTAAACTCATATTTTTATAAAAGGTTCATCCGGTTTAAAGAAAGCACTAAGTTTAAATAAGACTGGAAATAACTAATTCAATATATAAATAGAAAAATGAAATAAATATAAGCTTTAAGTCTTAAGATAGTAATAATCAAAATGTAATAAATTATTTGTAGTTCAAATCTATGATAAGACAGGCTTTCGAAATAGGCTCGACCAGAAAGATTAAATTGGAACGAAATTATAATCTCCGTGGCATTTTCAAAACAACCCCACAAAAGTAACGGTATCCTGCAGTTGGTTAAAATGACAACGTTGGTTGTAAGAAAAATGTAAAAGAAAATGCGCTTATCTGTTTATTTTGACCTGTTTTATTTAATTAAAAAAAAATTGGCTATAACTGGAAGAGAGCGTTATGTTTTGGGGGTTGTTTAAAAAATAGAATGGAAATAAAGTTAGTTCCGTTTTAATTGTCTTTAATTGCGGCAAGCGCTAAGAAAATCGAAAAATCACTGTTTACATTCGAAATGTTAACTTTTATAGGTTTACAGGTTTGCTGACAAGGCTGGGGGTGTTTAATACAATAATTTTACTAAATTGATTTTTTTCATTTAAAAATAAAATTATTTCTTTTTTAATAAAGTTTTATTTTAAAATATTTGTTTTTGTTTATTTATATAAAATTACGATAGTTGAATTGTATTCTTTCAATAATATTGGCAAGTAAAATATAAAAGATTAAAACGGAACGAAATTGAAATTTCCATTACATTTTCAATACAATCCCAAAACATAAAGCTTTGCTCGCCAATGAATTGTTTTGATAATATACGTAAGGTGAAATAAATCGAATATAAAATTAAATGAAAATATATTAAATAATTAAATGTTAAATAGATTTTGTAAATAGTACAGTTGAAATGATTAGAATATTTCCAATATGTAATAAGGTGGAGGTAATTAGTTAAAGAGATTTAATATAATGTGATATGCAAATGAGCATAAGTCATTCGATATGGGGGTGGTTTGTAGACTAGTATATAAAGAAATTAGGCATAGATTCTTATGTCTCCTATAACAGAAACATCCTAAAATGGGTTCTAATGTTTCTCTACCAGGAGAGATCTACCCTCTTACCTCCTTTATATTTCGTTGATGATGGAGAGCTGTACACACAGACAGAAACACACGAACCCTATTACTTTATAAAAATATAGATATCTCTTTTAAATTTATATATTTTGTTAGTAAACTGGAAGAAATTCAGTTGAATAAAACCTTGTTCGTGTTCTTTACGTTAAACTCATATTTTTATAAAAGGTTCATCCGGTTTAAAGAAAGCACTAAGTTTAAATAAGACTGGAAATAACTAATTCAATATATAAATAGAAAAATGAAATAAATATAAGCTTTAAGTCTTAAGATAGTAATAATCAAAATGTAATAAATTATTTGTAGTTCAAATCTATGATAAGACAGGCTTTCGAAATAGGCTCGACCAGAAAGATTAAATTGGAACGAAATTATAATCTCCGTGGCATTTTCAAAACAACCCCACAAAAGTAACGGTATCCTGCAGTTGGTTAAAATGACAACGTTGGTTGTAAGAAAAATGTAAAAGAAAATGCGCTTATCTGTTTATTTTGACCTGTTTTATTTAATTAAAAAAAAATTGGCTATAACTGGAAGAGAGCGTTATGTTTTGGGGGTTGTTTAAAAAATAGAATGGAAATAAAGTTAGTTCCGTTTTAATTGTCTTTAATTGCGGCAAGCGCTAAGAAAATCGAAAAATCACTGTTTACATTCGAAATGTTAACTTTTATAGGTTTACAGGTTTGCTGACAAGGCTGGGGGTGTTTAATACAATAATTTTACTAAATTGATTTTTTTCATTTAAAAATAAAATTATTTCTTTTTTAATAAAGTTTTATTTTAAAATATTTGTTTTTGTTTATTTATATAAAATTACGATAGTTGAATTGTATTCTTTCAATAATATTGGCAAGTAAAATATAAAAGATTAAAACGGAACGAAATTGAAATTTCCATTACATTTTCAATACAATCCCAAAACATAAAGCTTTGCTCGCCAATGAATTGTTTTGATAATATACGTAAGGTGAAATAAATCGAATATAAAATTAAATGAAAATATATTAAATAATTAAATGTTAAATAGATTTTGTAAATAGTACAGTTGAAATGATTAGAATATTTCCAATATGTAATAAGGTGGAGGTAATTAGTTAAAGAGATTTAATATAATGTGATATGCAAATGAGCATAAGTCATTCGATATGGGGGTGGTTTGTAGACTAGTATATAAAGAAATTAGGCATAGATTCTTATGTCTCCTATAACAGAAACATCCTAAAATGGGTTCTAATGTTTCTCTACCAGGAGAGATCTACCCTCTTACCTCCTTTATATTTCGTTGATGATGGAGAGCTGTACACACAGACAGAAACACACGAACCCTATTACTTTATAAAAATATAGATATCTCTTTTAAATTTATATATTTTGTTAGTAAACTGGAAGAAATTCAGTTGAATAAAACCTTGTTCGTGTTCTTTACGTTAAACTCATATTTTTATAAAAGGTTCATCCGGTTTAAAGAAAGCACTAAGTTTAAATAAGACTGGAAATAACTAATTCAATATATAAATAGAAAAATGAAATAAATATAAGCTTTAAGTCTTAAGATAGTAATAATCAAAATGTAATAAATTATTTGTAGTTCAAATCTATGATAAGACAGGCTTTCGAAATAGGCTCGACCAGAAAGATTAAATTGGAACGAAATTATAATCTCCGTGGCATTTTCAAAACAACCCCACAAAAGTAACGGTATCCTGCAGTTGGTTAAAATGACAACGTTGGTTGTAAGAAAAATGTAAAAGAAAATGCGCTTATCTGTTTATTTTGACCTGTTTTATTTAATTAAAAAAAAATTGGCTATAACTGGAAGAGAGCGTTATGTTTTGGGGGTTGTTTAAAAAATAGAATGGAAATAAAGTTAGTTCCGTTTTAATTGTCTTTAATTGCGGCAAGCGCTAAGAAAATCGAAAAATCACTGTTTACATTCGAAATGTTAACTTTTATAGGTTTACAGGTTTGCTGACAAGGCTGGGGGTGTTTAATACAATAATTTTACTAAATTGATTTTTTTCATTTAAAAATAAAATTATTTCTTTTTTAATAAAGTTTTATTTTAAAATATTTGTTTTTGTTTATTTATATAAAATTACGATAGTTGAATTGTATTCTTTCAATAATATTGGCAAGTAAAATATAAAAGATTAAAACGGAACGAAATTGAAATTTCCATTACATTTTCAATACAATCCCAAAACATAAAGCTTTGCTCGCCAATGAATTGTTTTGATAATATACGTAAGGTGAAATAAATCGAATATAAAATTAAATGAAAATATATTAAATAATTAAATGTTAAATAGATTTTGTAAATAGTACAGTTGAAATGATTAGAATATTTCCAATATGTAATAAGGTGGAGGTAATTAGTTAAAGAGATTTAATATAATGTGATATGCAAATGAGCATAAGTCATTCGATATGGGGGTGGTTTGTAGACTAGTATATAAAGAAATTAGGCATAGATTCTTATGTCTCCTATAACAGAAACATCCTAAAATGGGTTCTAATGTTTCTCTACCAGGAGAGATCTACCCTCTTACCTCCTTTATATTTCGTTGATGATGGAGAGCTGTACACACAGACAGAAACACACGAACCCTATTACTTTATAAAAATATAGATATCTCTTTTAAATTTATATATTTTGTTAGTAAACTGGAAGAAATTCAGTTGAATAAAACCTTGTTCGTGTTCTTTACGTTAAACTCATATTTTTATAAAAGGTTCATCCGGTTTAAAGAAAGCACTAAGTTTAAATAAGACTGGAAATAACTAATTCAATATATAAATAGAAAAATGAAATAAATATAAGCTTTAAGTCTTAAGATAGTAATAATCAAAATGTAATAAATTATTTGTAGTTCAAATCTATGATAAGACAGGCTTTCGAAATAGGCTCGACCAGAAAGATTAAATTGGAACGAAATTATAATCTCCGTGGCATTTTCAAAACAACCCCACAAAAGTAACGGTATCCTGCAGTTGGTTAAAATGACAACGTTGGTTGTAAGAAAAATGTAAAAGAAAATGCGCTTATCTGTTTATTTTGACCTGTTTTATTTAATTAAAAAAAAATTGGCTATAACTGGAAGAGAGCGTTATGTTTTGGGGGTTGTTTAAAAAATAGAATGGAAATAAAGTTAGTTCCGTTTTAATTGTCTTTAATTGCGGCAAGCGCTAAGAAAATCGAAAAATCACTGTTTACATTCGAAATGTTAACTTTTATAGGTTTACAGGTTTGCTGACAAGGCTGGGGGTGTTTAATACAATAATTTTACTAAATTGATTTTTTTCATTTAAAAATAAAATTATTTCTTTTTTAATAAAGTTTTATTTTAAAATATTTGTTTTTGTTTATTTATATAAAATTACGATAGTTGAATTGTATTCTTTCAATAATATTGGCAAGTAAAATATAAAAGATTAAAACGGAACGAAATTGAAATTTCCATTACATTTTCAATACAATCCCAAAACATAAAGCTTTGCTCGCCAATGAATTGTTTTGATAATATACGTAAGGTGAAATAAATCGAATATAAAATTAAATGAAAATATATTAAATAATTAAATGTTAAATAGATTTTGTAAATAGTACAGTTGAAATGATTAGAATATTTCCAATATGTAATAAGGTGGAGGTAATTAGTTAAAGAGATTTAATATAATGTGATATGCAAATGAGCATAAGTCATTCGATATGGGGGTGGTTTGTAGACTAGTATATAAAGAAATTAGGCATAGATTCTTATGTCTCCTATAACAGAAACATCCTAAAATGGGTTCTAATGTTTCTCTACCAGGAGAGATCTACCCTCTTACCTCCTTTATATTTCGTTGATGATGGAGAGCTGTACACACAGACAGAAACACACGAACCCTATTACTTTATAAAAATATAGATATATATATATATGCGTGTGTGTGTGTGTGTGGGTGTGTTATTTATTTAGCGTTTCACGTTTACGTTCGTGTTATGGACTTTCATTGCGTGTAATAAATTATTTTCCCAAGAATTCTTCATAAGTTTTCGTTCCGGTTTCGATTATAGCTGATGGCACTCAAGTCATTTTTTTTTATATAAATAATATTATTAAGGATCCTTCATAAGTTTTGGTTTCGGTTTCGATTATAGTTGAAGGTACTCAAGTTATATATTTATGGATACATATTTTTTCCATAAATTTTGGTTTCGCTTTCGATTCAAGCTGATTCACCCAAGTCATATGGATATATATATATATTTGAAATCGCAACTTTATAATATATAAAAATCGACAGAATATTAACTCTATAATAATATATACGAAATCTGCAAGGATTAAAATGCCATATTTAAGCTTTACGATCGGGCTTTGCCGGGCGTTCGTGCTAGCTTGGATAAGCATTTTTGCAGTTTTATCAAGAGCTACAATAATATCAGTCAAGACAATAATATTTGGTCAAGATCAAAGTGTAGTATCTGTTCTTCAGATGCTGCACTTCCATTTCTTGTTCTCTTTCGGTGGAGGAGAAATCCTTCACGACTGAGACAATTTTTATTTTTGTACCTTTTCTCCACGTTAAAAAACGACCCTGGTGTCTAACTCTGTCCCGTGGGGAGGCATAGTAAATAGGTACAATAGTATCAGAGCGTCTCCATTTACGTTGAAAATCTACATAATGCCAATAAGAAATAGCAATGGTGCAAAATGTAATGTAAGCAAATAATAGGGTAATTATAGCTTCTCCTTCAAGTTTCCGATTTTTTAATCATGTCCAAACGTACAAAAATCAATCACTAAATTATTTTATCAATTGGTGAATCTATTTCGCCCTTAAGTCATCAGAAGAAATAGAAAAAAATCACTCCTTCTAACGGAAATTGCGTTTTGACATGATTAAAAATCCGAAAATTAGAAAAGAAACTGTAAATACCATATAATATGTTTACATCACGCCATTTTTTGCCACGAAACAGATACTGTCAAGATTTGTAAATGTCAACTGAATTTAAAGAATTAATTTTAAGATGGTCATTGAATTTGGGAGTATAGACTTTTATCATTCATTCACTATATATATATATATACATATATATATATATATATATGTATATATATATATATATATATATATAGAGAGAGAGAGAGAGAGAGAGAGAGAGAGAGAGAGTCGGTATGTGTGTATGTATGCATGCAACGAGAGACAGATGCTAATTATCTGACGAGTTTGCATAGCATATTCTTTTAATAGATGTGATTGACCGTGAATATATGTATGTAGATGAAGTATATATATATATATATATATGTGTGTGTGTGTGTGTGTGTGTGTGTGTGTGTGTGTGTGTGTGTGTGTGTGTGTGTGTGTGTGTGTGTGTGTTTCCTACCCCACCATCAAAATCTCTGTAGTTAATCGGGCGCATGCGAAGTGACATTCACATATGGCCGAAAACCTTACGCAGATGTGTAACTTCCGCTTTTTTTTTTTTTTTACTTTACGTATCCGTTGCTGGAATTAGCTTGCTTTTATTTATGCATGCGCGTGTAAATAATTTCCGGTGTAAGTGTTTGCGTGCACATAGTTGCATGTGCAGGCATTCGCATGACCGTGTATCCGTGCTTGTGTAAGAGTATGTGTATGCGTCTCATTTATTTATTTTTTTTTTTGATGGGGGAGGGGGTCTGACTTCCTCGTTTCCAACTGCGTTTCTTGTGAACTATATTTATGTATCTTTTTTTCTTTCTTTCTTTCTTTTTTTCTTTCTTGTTTCTCTTTGCGGTGTTCTTATGTTGTTTCTCATCTGGGATACGCGGCTAATTATTGAATAGCTATATTAGGAATAATTAAGTGCCGCTAAAAGAGCGTTGCACCCATAATTATAGTAATACTTTAAAAATTAGGGAATAACAGCACATAAAACCGTATAAATGATTTCAGACTACAAATTGCCCAAAATCCTGAGGTTGCAATAAAACGTGCTTACCATTATCGGCTATTTATTTAAATTAAAGAAAGATTTCTGATCTTATGATTAGAACAAAGAAAGAAATGTAACAAAAAAAAATGGCGCTAATGATCGTTAAATTAAACCACCATCTTAACATGCTTAATATTCACATTAACCGTGATCAAAAGAATCGACAGCCGATTACAGTACCATATATATATATATATATATATATATATATATATATATATATATATATATATATATATATATATATGAACAGAGCGGTAAAGTAGAAGTTTACAAAACGTTTTTATTATTCGGCAGAATAATCCAAAGCTGGTAGCTAGGTAATCCTTAATCCGCGGAATTTCAACGAATGCTATTTCTTCTCATCAGAGGAAAAACTGTTAGCAAAATAATCAGATAGTCACATTAAAAGTTTGAACATTTCTATGTATTTGCTGGTTATTTCATAGGATGAAACCTATAAGTTTTATCATTTGTAGTCACAAAGCCTAAAAAAAAAAACGAAGATAAATATGAAAAACACTTAATGCTAAAAGTTCATCCAGAGTTCAACATTATGATAAAAAATAACCACCCTTATTCAAAGAATACGTCCAGTGTAATGGAGGTTATTATTTGCAGGTATATATATATATATATATATATATATATATATATATATATATATAGAGAGAGAGAGAGAGAGAGAGAGAGAGAGAGAGGGAGAGAGACAGGCAAACAGATAGATAGATAGATAGATAGATAGATAGATAGATTGATAGATAGATAGATATAGTTCTCCAGAAAACACTTTGCACGCTGATGTTGATCCCACTCTTCAAGGTACTATTTTGGAAGATTTCGATATATCTGCCGGCTCTTTCTCTAACACTATAAAGTGTCTGAGGTAAATGATTGGAAAATGCGGAACGAGAAATCGAACCTGGATCATGTGTTTAAGAATTACTGATACTAATTGGTAAAGTAAAGAGAGTTAAACAATAAAAAAGAGAAAAGGTCTAAGTTTTGTAAACAGAACATCATCGCTAAAAATAGATCGGAGAACACAATAGAAAAGTTGAACGGGTTGACATTTGATAGGTATGAATATGGTATTGAATGTTGGGCGAGAGACCTGATAATTGACCGGTTGAAAAACTTGATACGTATGAATGGAAGAGTAATATCTAACTCAATGCGTATCAGCCGCCTCAGGTCAAAGGCTGTATTGCAACGGACTGGCCAAAGATATATAAAAAACGGAGTTTTGGGAGCAATGAAGAAAAAGGGAGAGTCAACCAGAGAGAGAGAGAGAGATAGGCGTGCCGATCGAGTACGCCCCCCCCCACAACTGCCGCGCCGCATCTACTCTTCAATTCTACCACCACGATCACAAACACGGACCTTTACGGTGTTCGCACTCAAACGACTTTGATGTAACAAGGAATTAGTGTTTTATTGTATCTTTTTTTTTTGTGTAATACACTTAGACTTATTATTTATAACAAGTCGTCTGTTTTGTATTTTTCCTTTGTTTCCTCTCCCTCGTCCTGTGACGTCATACCTGGGGCCCGTGACCTAAGATAGACCCTGTGGTGAAAACGTCATATTTCTTGCTATCTCTGTGGCACGCTTGTTTAGTATTGCTATTTATGTGAGAGGCTCAATGGAGGAGATAATGCCTAGTCAGGTTATATTATCACAAACGAACATATAGTACACGACTGGCATAGTGGATAGAGGCGTTGAGTTTCTAGAGTTCCATGTGAGCATTGTCTGAAGATAGCGGTTTTAATCCTACCCAAGCAGACCATTAGTTGGTCAAAATGTGATGAGACAACAACTATTGAAGGGAAAAATCGCTGGGGATAAGTTACAAGACGCAGCATTCTTATCCTGGTGCGATTAATCACTTGGAGAAGGCCAGAGGATGAGTTGGCCGAAACGTGGTGAAACAATAACAACTATGAAAATGAGGATAACAGTCCGCAAATAAGAATAAATGCACAAATTATGAAGCCTCCTCTCAACGAATGTAAAATATAAAAAATAACAACAAAAAAAAAAAATGATAAGCGATAATATACAGGATATGTAAAAAAAAAAAAAAAAAAAATTGACGTTATTTTAAATGCCAAAATCTCGGAAAGTATTCATGCATCTTAATGAAACTGCACAAACTTTATGTTGAATATCGTAAGTTTTAGTTGATAAAATTTCAAAGAAAAAAAACTGTAGGTTCTATGACAGATTTCATAATTTTCACAAATGTTCAATATGAGCGCCGCCTCTGACTCTGCACACGTCAAGTCGGTAATCAAACTCGTGCCAAACACGCTGCTGCATTTCTTTAGTAACATTCTCCAGTGCGGCAGTAATTTTCTGAGTTCTTCAACGTAAGCAGGAAGAGGGAAGGAGGACATCCTTTAGCGTTGCATAAGCAGGCTTCCTCTTTAAAGTTTTGGTGCCAGGTCCAAATGTGTTTACTCGTTGGTGCATGTTTGTTGGCAAATTTTGTAAAGAAGGCGCGCTGAACAGTCTTGGATAGCCGTTTTCGAGCATGTTCCAACCTGCAAAATGACTTTTCTTTTGAAGTGAATGACATTTCACAACCTGAAAAGTGATAAATGTCAAACATTAAACATAAAATCTGGATCTTTTTCGATACATGCTGTGAAAATTTGAAGCCATTTCAACGAAAATTGACAAAATTATTGGCCTGCGAAATGACGGCAACAGTTTGGAACACCCAGTAGTTTCAGGTAGATACGAAATATGTATGAGGTATTTTGACTCTCGTTAAACAGGAATCTTGGAGAAGAAACTCTGATGTAAAAAGTGCAATTTCTATTGCTTCTCATCTTGATCATATCGAACGGGCAATAAGATTCTATTGTTGGCATTGGTTTCCCCGGTATTTGTCGAGTGAGAATTCTTTCCAGAAAGACATTAGGTACTTACAGGAAGGATCCACATGAAGGTTGCCAACATCCTAAGTTAAAATGATTTTTGTGACACGAACTGGATTCGAACTTGGAACACTCAGGTTGTCAGGCGGTGTCGTTAATCACTTCACAGCCGACATCGAGAGACATACACAGTTTTAATTTTAGAACCTGGGAGATACATTTCGTTTTCCGGTACGCTTGATCTGACTTTTTGATCACCTGTCGGTCTACTGAACGTCGACCATATTTCATATTCCTCATTGGCTATTTACACGAGACATACACATTTCAATCATGATTTTCTCTTGTTCAAATGGGTAAAGTAAATAAACTTTTAACGCGAAATTACTCCTAGTGCACTAATGTATAACATAAGAAACAGAAAAAAAAACATTTGTAATGCATACACAGCTTTATTTTCCTCATATAATCTCAATACGCTTTGAAGGGATTTTACCCAAGCAGGAACACATAAAATTCCTCGAGCTACGTACTTATAAAACGGAGATATTAAGCCTAATATAGTGATATGAAAGAATAAGGACAAAGTAGCAACCCTGAGTTTAGTAAGTGTCCGTAACGATACTGAGCTTAAAAGAGATGAGAGGGGAAAGGTGGAAAAAGTACCTTACGTACGATATGAAAAGAAACTGGAATCTAAAGAAGATATCCATAACTCCAGTAATCATAAGAGCAATTGGACATCAAAAAGAATTCCAGAAACTACCAGTCGATTATACCCGGTGAACCAAGCGCAAGAGAACTACAAATAATTGCATTCAAAGGAACTGTAAGAATTTAAATAACTGAAATAGTGGGTGATTGTATGGCATCCGGTAGTATGCTATACGATCATACGTAGTAAACATAGTATCCGCGCGCATATATATATATATATATATATATATATATATATAAATATATATATATATATATATATATATATATATATATATATATATATATAATGGACTTTATCACTGTGTGTGTAAGTTCGTTCCCTATGAACTGGAAAACGGCTCGGCCAATTTTTACGAAATTTCTCACAAAGGTACTTTATGTGCCCGAAGGTGTTCTTGGATAGGTGTGCATAAAAATGTATTTGATAAGTATCGATAATCAATAATCGAAAAAATTCGATGAAGGAAACAGCAGGCAATTTTGACCAAAGTTAAAACCTTACATAGTCTAACATTACAAGTCCATTTAGGAAGTTTTATTACCACACAAGCCAAAAGGCCCGACCTGTAAAATAATTTGCCAGACACACTAATTGGATGAAATTAACAATGTCTACGTAGGTTTTTCTTTCTTTTTTTTTTCACATACGTTTTTTCCTCTCCATATCTTAATAGTATTATTCGTTGCGTAGCCCAATTAAAACGAGAAATATATAGGTTTGATGCGTTCAAAAGTCAGTACTAGTGAAGACAACGAGGTTGTTAAATAGTGCTCAATAAAAAGAGCAAAATATTATTTATTATTTATTTGGGGGTAAACAGTTACATATGGTCGCTACAAATAGCCATCTGTTTCTTTTTGGCGTCGAGAGGTTCCAGGTCGTATGAAGATGTCTCTTTGACTGAAAGAGATGTCTATTTGTAACGACCATATGTAACTGTTTACCTCCAAATAATATATATATATATATATATATCAATGTCATATCATATGTAAATATATCTATATATCTCTAAAAGTGAAAGTGTTTGTCTGTGTGTGTGTGTGTCCATTTCCCTACGCAATAAAATTTATTTAGTCTACAGACTCGAAATTTGATATACATCGTACTGAGATTTGGGAAAATTGATGTGATCGGTTTTTGTCCAGAAATTTGGCGATTAAGTGATCAAAGTTCAACGATTTGAACTTTGAGAACTCTACTAAACTCCTCCGACAATTTTGGATCTGCACACTGAATTTTAGGGATAGGTTCGTTGTGTAACCCCTCACTGATAAAGCTCGCTAGAACCCTTGTCCATCTGGAAATCTCGGCTCGTATCGTCTAGTTCTTCTCTGAGGGTTGTTACATTGAATCCTGTATGCTGAAAGCGAATATCAAAGCCGTAGGCAGGAAGAAAAACGAACACGTTAAACTCTATTCTACATTATTGATTTCACAAACTTATGTACAAATGTTTTTACAAATATCATTCAGTTCTTAGTAAGTTTTTTAAAGTCTCAAATCTCTCCACAGACAGCGTCAGACGGGTGGATGAGGCAGTAAATGGGTCACGTCTCTATACGATCTGTTCTCCCTGAGATCCACAAGCAATCTCTCAAAACTCTCTTCCTTCTCTTCTAACTAAATTTCGCGCGACAGTCGAATATATAGTGAGGTATGTGGATGGGGTGGAAGTTTCCCCAGCCAATAAGATTTCGCCACGAAATCGAAAAGCCACAGGTTTCTGCGTGTGCGCAATTCCAGTATCTTGGAATTTGAGTTCTACAGACATACTAATTCTCACGACCCTCTAAGGTCAGATGCCAGACAATGTTATGCTTAAAGTTTCCTGTCATCAACTTTCACTTCAAAATATATTTCTCTGGTTTCAAACAATATCTACTTTGACATGAAATAAAATATATATATATTTATATTCTCTATTGTAAATCCTCGGGTTATCTGGCGTCAGCCGGGAAAGGTTAGCTATGTCAGCGTAGTTCTAAAGCTCCCCAATGAGGGATAACGTCACACCTTGAACATGAATCTTACTTAATAACTTGATTTGAGCCCAAAACAATAAATTTTAAGGGGGCATAATAGGGGTCAAAGTTAAAACAAATTTACCGCTTTTTTTTTACCCAACATACACCTCTAAATACACGGGCAACGCCGGGCATCCATGCTAATATATATATATATATATATATATATATATATATATATATATATATATATATAAGTGAAAGTGTCTGTCTTTCTGTGTGTATGTCTGTCTGTGTACATTTCCCTACACAATATTTCTGTCAATTTTCAGTCTACAACCTCAAAATTTGATATACAGGGTACTGAGATTGGGGAAATCTTTGTAATCCGTTTTTGTTATTTATTTTTTCTAAAATCCGATTGCTGCATCGGAAAGGCCAGTTAAAAATACATAATATACTTTGTTATTTTCTTTAATTTAATCCCTTTTTTTAGAATTTATTAGACAAAATTTAACTTTTATTTTACCGTGCCAATAAATATGATCATCACTGTATATATATATACTAGCAGTTCAGCCCGACTTTGCTCGGGTCCTAGGTACTGTTCATAACTTTATATGCATATGTATATACTAAAAAGTGTGCCTTTCTATATAATAGACTTCATTAACTACCATACAGAAAAGTTGGTAAAGACCGGAGAGGTAAAAAAATTTTAAACATTGACCCCAAATTTTACCCTTTATCTTTTGTCTCAAATCAAGAATAAATGTTTTACCCATATCCAATTAACCTACATCTAAAATTACAATGACCTGATTTGAAAGCTAGCTGCATGTCTGAATTTACTTTATGTATACTTTCAAATGTTTAGCCCCAAATTGGCTTAATAGTTTGCTGGAGACCGCAAAAGTCAAATCTTTTGAACTTTGACCCCTTGGCAGCCAAATTTTCGGCAAAAAAAATAATAATTAAAAAGCTTGTCCTATGTCTGAATACACTTTATATAAAATTTCAAATATTTAGACCAAAAATTGGCTGAGAAATTCAGAAAAAACCGCAGATATAATTTTTTTTAACTTTGGCCCCAATTTTGACCCTATAATATTTATTGTTTTGGCTCAAACCAATTTATAAAGTTTGATCCATGTCCAGAGAATCTACATCAAAGATTTCAAGTGTATAGACCCCAAATTTGCGGAAGAGTTTTGTAAAGTTCTTAACGGTCAAATTTGATCGAAAATTGACAGAGTTATTGTGTAGCGAAATGTACACAGACAGACAGACAGACAGACACACACACACACACGCATTTTCACTTTATAGACATATAGATATAGATATATATATATATATATATATATATATAGATACACATATTGGGGACGGACAACCTACCGGATGCTATACAATCATCCACTATTTCATTCACTCCAACCAAGATATCTTTTTAAAATTCTAACCGTTCCCATATATATTAGCGTTGGAACGATTACTCGGAATCGGGAATTGGAAAAAATCGTAACATATGGGAATATTGGAATTGGAAAAATTTATACCTAAATGCTAAAAACGAACTTGATTGCCTTTTTTATTTAATTTATTTTAAAGCAAAAATCTTTCATTGCTGGTAGTAACGATAAAATATTAAACATTTATTGATTTTAATCTGCAATAAAACCAGAGTCGATAGATCATCCCTCAACTGTATTTTTATATTTGGGAAAATATGTACACATTTAACTTGTGTTTGTTACGGTAATAGAGGGGGGGAATAACAACTTTATAGTTAAATATTCAGAGATTTATAAAGAATCGGAATCGGTAATTGTATCGGAATCGGAGATTTAGTACGGAATCGTTAATTGTATCTAAATTAGGAAAATATTGGAATCGGCCCATCACTAATATATATATATATATATATATATATATATATAGTCATCGACATACAGTCCTGTTTCCTTGTATCACAGCTCATCAGTGCCGCTAGACTACCACCTCTCCACAGCAGAGGATTGAACCTAAAATCATCGCGTTTATAGTCAGCAGTTCTACCTCTCGACCCACAGGAGCGGTGCCGGCAAATAACATCGCCAAATGTTTATTTTTTTAAACAAACATTCATCCACCAGTTTTTATAGTGCTCAACCATTTATTTATAAATAAACAGCGAGAATCGCTTTTTTCAGCCAATTAAATAGCGGGTGAGATTATTTACGACAGTGCTCTACCCAAAGAAGGGAGCTTGATATATATATATATATATATATATATATATATATATATATATATATATATATATATATATATATTACTTACTTGCAGTTTCATCAAATACTTTGGTTTGCAAAATCCGATCCCGCATTGTGCTAATTCCTACCCTATGATGAGAAGGAAAGTATTTCTTCGAAACTCCGCGGATTAAGGACTATCCACTTATTAAGTGCTTCCTTTTCAGATTAAATTATGTTTTTAACTCTTTTTCAAAGTGTTTTTTAACATGTTTTATTAACTATTTGCTCTCATATATATATATATATATATATATATATATATATATATATATATATATATATATATATATATGATTACTTCATTTAATCACATAAATTAATATACGAAGATATAATCTTATGCGTAAATTTTTCACTATTTACTTCAGCAGTGCTCAATACATAGGCAGAGCTAGGTAGTAAGTTATTAAAATATGAAAATATTTAAATATTTAATAATTGCCATATATATTTTCATAACTTACTATATATGTGTGTGTGTGTGTGTGTGTGCGTGTGTGTGTGTGCGTGTGTGCGTGTATGTGTGCGCGCGTGCGTGTGTGGGTGTGGGTGTGCGCGCGTCCGAAACTGGCTGAAAAGTGGATTGTTTCACTATGACCAGAAGAGAATTATACTGGCTTCCCAAGATTAATGCTTGATTACTAAAGCATTTTAAATGATAATTGGTCTCAGCAATAACGAGTGCCAGAAAGAAATAGAGAGTTTGTACCACGTGACATCCAATTGTAAAGTTCTGCTGGATGACGCTATTATACAATGCAACACAATGGCGTGTGCACATATCTCCACTGGAAAACCTGTAAAACGCTGAATATTCAGTGTTGCAGCAAGTCGTGGTAGCATATACCGGAAGAAACAGTTAGAAATAAGTCATACACCATACATTATGAATATGAAATTCTTACAATTACGTACTCAGAAAACGGAGCTGTTAAACCTGATATAGTGATATGGGACAAAAGAGAGAAAGTAGTAACCCTAGTGGAAGTAAGTTTGCCTAAGGATGCTGGCCTTAACAGAGCTTAGAGGAAGAAGATAAGGCAATGCCGAGGTCTCATAAAAAGAAGAATCTTAAGAAGATCAACATTCCAGTAGTTATAGGAGCAACTGGACTCGTGAAAAAAAAAATTCAACAATTATCTGTTTAATATACCCGGTGAACCAAGTGCAAGAAAAATACAAACAATGGCGGTCAAAGGAACTGTAAGAATCTTTAAAAGCTCTCTCGGTTGGAGTGACAGCAATTGTGGTTGATTGTCTGGCATCAGGTAAGATGCTGCACCCCTATAAAATCAAAAACAAAATAATAAGAAGACTATCACAAGAGAGAAGCACATACGTACACACACATATATGCGTGCGTGTGCGTGTGTATTTTGTGTGTGTGTGTGTGTGTGTGTGTGTGTGTGTGTGACGTTAGCCATGTTGGAAGAAAATAGATTTTATATTTTGAATACTTTATAATACTTCTGCTTGTGCGGTGATAAAAATTTTCAAATGCACTTGTGATGTTAGGTTTAGTGATGGCACGATTCCAATATTTTTCCCGATTTCGATACAATTACCGATTCCGATTCCGATTCTTAATAAATCTCTATTAAACTACAAGATTTTTATTTACCCCGATTTTCGCAAAAAAAAAAAAACAAACAAACAAAAAACAAAAAAAAAACATATGTTAAATATGCAGATATTTTCCTAAACATCAAAATACACTTTTGGAGGATGACCTATCAATTTTAACTTTACTGATAATTTAAAATCAATAAATATTTATTATTTTATCATTATTACCAGCAATGGAAGATTTTGTTTTAAACAAAATCAAATAAAAAAGACAATTAAAAAAATCGTTTTGGCATCGAAAAATAGGCATCAACTTTTCCGATATCGATTCCGGTACTCTCAAATTTTCCGATTTTTCTGACTCCCAATTTCGATTCCGATTAACCGTCCCAGCATTAGTTAGGTTGTATAAAAGTGTTAACTTTTGGTCAGCATCGGACGATTGTTTTTTGTTTTTTTCGATTATCGATTTTCCATACTTATCGGATGCATTCCGATAAAAAAAAAAACCTACGTAAGAAATCTCACAGAAACATCAAGTACTTTCGTGTAAAATTTTTAAAATCAGCGCCGCCGTTTCCGAGTCCGTATGGAACTCTCTCTCTCTCTCTCTCTCTCTCTCTATCTCTCTCTCTCTCTCTCTCTCTTACACACACACATATAAGCAAATTCCCGACCGACAGGAATTGTCATCCTACACTGATGATTGCGTAAGCATGAAACATTAGTGTCTGTAGGTATCGAAAAAAATAAACACTAAATAGAGTTTATTTTTTTCGATACCTACACTTATAATTATAGTTATCAAGCCATTTTAAGAATTTTTTAAGCAAAATTTATATATATATATATATATGTGTGTGTATATATATATATATATATATATATTGATTAAAAAATTCTTAAAATGGCTTGATAACTATAATTATAATAGTGTAGGTATAAATAAATATTTCTATACCTACACTATTATAATTATAGTTATCAAGCCATTTTAAGAATTGTTTAAACAAAATTTATATATATATATATATATATATATATATATATATATATATATATATATACATACATATATATATAAATTTTGCTTAAAAAATTCTTAAAATGGCTTGATAAGTATAATTATAATATATATATATATATATATATATATATATATATATATATACACATATATATATACACACACACGCACACACTATTATATTTATACTACGGGGTTATACGGCATAATCATGGTGGCACATCGGTTCCCGTCAGATCACCGAAGTTAAGCAACGTTGAGCCTGGCTAGTACCAGATGGGTGACCATTTAGGAATTCTAGGCGCTGCATGTGCTTTCCGCTTATCTCGGCATTGTTTCTAGTTTTCCTGAACATCCACTTGCCACTGGTATTCAACAATGTCGACTCAAGAGAGGTGTGGTTGGAGATTGCGTTACTCTTCCTATAAAAATTTCACGCGCAGGCAACCTTACCGTGGGTATCCATAGTCTGCCAAGACTGAAGGAAGCTTTTTACACTATGTGATGGAACGATAAAAGTGTCGCCACAGAAAAGACGACATGATTCCATTTCCATTGGATCAAAACCGCTCACCGACTAGTTGACGAGTTGTGTACAAATCGCAAGACGCCTTCTACCATATTTGAAAATGGCACAATGTTAAACGAGCGAGATCAAAGATGCGCCGCTGTAAAACTCATGCTCTCTACCGATCCAAGTTACGACAACAAGACCATTGCCAACACCCTCAAAATGCATCGCTGGATTGCTACTAATAACAAGGACGTGCCCATGGTGATAAAAACAAAGTTTCGGGCAGGGTTTATAATCTTTGGTGCGGTTTCAAGTGCCACCTCACATCTTTGCAGCCGGCTTGAAAAACACCAAAGTGTACTTGGATGTGCTGAAGAACGTGGTAATCGCCTGGACAAAAAAGGTGACTCGTAGCATCAGAACAGATACTACACTAATCTTGCCCTGAAGGACAAGAATTGTTTGTATTTTATGTTTCTTTGTTTGTTCCCTAAATTCATAATTCAGTTTTATCAGTATTAGATTGTATATTGCTTTAAAATTACGTAATTTTACATAGATGATATTTATATTTTATATTGAATAAAATTCAGTTTCATTATTAATCGAATTGGGTTCCTTTCTTTTCTTTTCTTTTTTAACATGTTTAATGCTCTTTTTAAAAATGCCCTCATATAGTATCGACAGTGACAGTTTGACAAATCTTACTTCTTGGCCTTTGGGCCAGGATCAAAGTGTAGTATCTGTTCTTCAGATGCTGCAAGCTATGACTAGCTATGACTAGCAAAGACCAGATGTGGGGGCAACCCCACATGCCTGACCATTAATCAGCTCCCATTTCCCACCTCTCGGGAGCTGGTCCCCTTTTTCCCTTCCCCCTCCCTTCACTCCTCACATTAAAAATCGGCCTTGTGCCTAATTTGCTCGGTGGGGGAGCAAATAAATACCATCTGTTCTTCAGATGCTGCACTTCTATTTCTTGTTCTCTTTCGGTGGAGGAGAAATTCTTCACGACTGAGACAATTTTTATTTTTGTACCTTTTCTCCACGTTAAAAAAACGACCCTGGTGTCTAACTCTGTCCCGTGGGGAGGCATAGTAAATAGGTACATTGCCAGCAGGTATTTTTCAGTTTACAGGCCTTCTATATCTTAGTAGCCGTGCTTGTACCCAATTTGACGCTGTTTCTCCATTCATATCTGTTGTTCAATTAGGGTACAAATGTGCTTGGGTCTATATTGGCCTAATCTAGAGATTTCTTAGGCTGGTCTTTGAATGTAAGTAGCGGGCGGCCTCGGGGTCGATTACCTACATTTAGTTGACTGAAGAGCACTTGTTTCGGCAGTCTAGTGTCCTTTATGCGAGCCACATGGTCAGACAATCTCAGTCAGTATTTCATGATCAGGGCCTCGATACTAGTGACGTTGGCTCTCTCGAGGACAGTTATGTTGGACACATAATCGTCCCACTTAATCCGCATGATGGTCCGCAAATTTTCTGATGGAAGTGTTCGAGTTTTTTCAGGTCTTTGGCGTCTAGGCCTCGCACGCATATAATAAGGTGGAGACAACTATGGCGTTGTATACGATCACCTTTGTCTAGATGGTTAGATTCTTGTTCTTGAAGACCCTGGTGGACAGTCTTCCAAAAGCGGTGTGGTCTGCCTGTCGTCAGTTTTTGATTTCTTTTGAGCAGTTAGCTTCAGTGGAAAGAATGCTACTTAGCATTACGTTTTACTGTTTGGTATATAAGGCGTTATATACCCGAGTTTTCTGTTAACCCAAGTTATGGAGTTATTTCCCTTATTGTTGCAGTAATCGTTCGGCGTCGCCATCATCACCACGATCGCTTTCGTCTGTTTGTAAAAATCAAGCCGACATGTGTTCATATCTTTTTTTTTTTTTCGCATTTACCTCAAACAAGTCATGCCACTTGTCCGTAGGGGGTGGGGGCTACTCATTGGGATCATGTTTAGGGGAAATAAACGAGATATCGCTTTACATTGTATTGAAACTTCTGCATGTCAGTACAGTTAAGAAAGCAGGTAACAATAAGGGAGTTCCAAAGTTTAGCAATCTGAGGGGAGAATTATTAGAGTAGAAGGCTTTCCGGCATTTAGGGGCCTCAAGAGTGAAAGGGTGGGGTTTTTTTTTTTTTGCTAAGCGGATTTGTCGGGGTTATATACATCGACAGGAACAAGTGAGATGAGTTCATCAGAGCACCTGCCATAAAGTACTTGGGAAGCCGACACAAGGACGCAACATTGCGGCGATGGGACAGGGATTAGAGCTTTGTTGACAGAAGTGGATCTATTAGATTGAATATTCTTCTTTGAACCCTGTCCAAGAAGTGTTGTGTAGCAGGGGTTTCATATTTGAAGATGGCGAGGAGTTCATATTGGGGAACATATATAACAGGGCTCATGTAATACAGACATAACGATGATGAGGGAGAGAAGACATTTATATTACAGTTCTTTTAAAACAGATTAGAGGAGTGGGCGACACATAATCTTCGAAGGGTTTACACAAGAGTTCATTATAAATAAATATAAAAGCGAAAATGTATGTATGTTTGTATGTGTGTTCGCTTTTTCTGCATGTCTACAAAAGGCTTTTTTTCAGAGAAGCGGTCAGTGGCCTAACAACTTTTAAAAACTTTTTATATCACATATAAATCGTAATATCTCAGAGTTAACAACGAAGCTCGCCTGTCTATTTAATTTGCTCGACTTTGGGAAGATATTCAACCACTGTCGCTCGCGGCATGTGGGTTAGTCTTTTTCCTATATCTTAGGAAGCGTTCCCGCAGTAAATGAAATACTATCCCGCAGTCAAGCTTGACCTCATCAACTCATTAAAACGGGCACCTGCCAAATCCAAGTAATTAAATAAATTCAAACGTGTTTCCGTTAGCATCGGTGGGTCAATGGTAAACGTCGCACGTTTGCTTGTTTTTTCCACACTTTAATTTACAACTTTGCCTCAAGGGTTCGGGTTCGATCCTCATACTTACCTACCAAAACATTTTTTTTTTACTCACCCCCACCCCGGAGTTTCCACACACCTCCAAACACCCGGGCAACGCCGGGTACCCCTCGCTAGTAATATGATAAACACATTACCTTTTTCGTTCGTGAAAGATGACACAAGACAACAGTTACAACACAATGATGATTTCCTTATTCATTTGATCGACCGGTCGATGACGTCAGGAATTCAAATGGTATGGCTACATTGGTTTACTCCTCTCCCCTCGCCTCCAAGGGTCTCTGACTCCAACTCATCAACCGACCAACCGACTGCCAACTGACTTGCTCTCTGACTGACTAAAATCCGAACCCATAATATGGAGAAATGTCCTTTGTCTATGACGTCAGAAGTGTGTTTTTCAAACGTGACCAAATTCATGTGGCTTTACATATGTTTGTCCAACACACTTTTGGCGAAACAATAGAATCCTCAATATTAACCTATTTTTTAACAATATCATTTAATTTGCATTGTTTATTCTTTTGCCGACATATTTAAAATTCATATTTCTAAAGAACGGACTTTTTCTCGATATAAACAATATTTAAATATTCTAATAGAATTTAAAAGTAGACTAAATTTCTAACATTCCATTTCTTAACTTTGCCTACAGGGTTCGATTCTAGGCTTATCCTTATCTCATTTTCACTTATCTAATATATTCTTCTTATTTACATGGAAAGGGCGCAGCCCTTTTCCATATAACAGAAGGTTAGGGTTAGGGTTAGGGTTAGATACACCAGCCTTGACGTGGCAACAATAGTTCAAGCATGGGAGAACGGTGGCTTTGTAGAGGTACAGGATACTCTCAGGTGTATCTAATTTTCTTGTGCGATAGAGGGAACCCACTTTCTCTGCAAAGAAAATTATTTGGCATACTGTATGGAAGAAAATTATTATATCAATCGTAAAGGGTTTAATTAGTCAAAGCAACTTCGACAGTTTCGAGGTTAATTTAAAAACAAAATGAAACAAACTAAAAAGCAGCAGTCGATAAAAAATTACTTAAAAATGAATGCTTGAGAAAACTTGCCTTTTCTTTCCTTTTTTTTTTTGAGAAATGAATCAGAGTCGCGTTATAATAAAACGAAACTTTATGCAACATTAATTAACGAAAAGAAAAAGTAAAGAAAAGAACGAAAATCTAATATATAAAAGGCTATATGTCTATCTGTCTGGTGTCTGTCTATCCGTCTGTCTGTCTATCTGTAGCCATATTTTCAAACTCTATCTCCTCCGAAAGTAAAAGTCGCAGAGCGGCGCTAGGTGCCTGAAATGATTGAATTTTTTTTACAGGCCGTTCTTTTATGGGTCTTTAACGGGTTAAAATAGTTTTTAAGTGGTCAAAAATTAGTCAAAATTCAAAATATAGCTGTACAGTTTATACAGTCATCTTAGTTTATTTTTGATTTTTAAGCAGCTCCTATACGTGTCACGTTGGTACAGTGATAACGTCACCAGCTTTGAATACAGAAGTTTCGTTTTCGATAATGACACTCAAATACATTTTTTTTACTTTTGAAATCACGACTCTATAATAATACTAGACTCCCCGTGACTCGTTGGGTCAGTATGTTATATTAGCTAGGGAATTCATGTATGAGCGTGACACTTGTGACGTAAAGAAAATAGTTTTTTTTTTTTTTTTGCATAACAGAAACATTTCTATGAAAGTATATTAAAATGAAAAATCACGGACGGATCACTCAAACATGAAAAAAAAATGCCCCCTATCCGTGCAAAGTTACCTATTTTTTCGAATAATCGCTCAAAAATCGAAAATTAAACACGATTTTCCTACGAATCAAACGCCGACCAAAGTCATTTAGCAGCAAAAACGCACATGGTTGGGAAGACTTCTTGCAGTTATAAAAGGAAAGTAAGATAGAACTAGTAGCATTAAATTCATTTACGGTCCCATTTCACGATGGCCCGGAAGTCGTTTTCTAAGGGAGATCATTTATGAATACCAGGAATAATAAAGGTCCGTAGATTGGCCCTTGGAGCACTTCCGCGTTAATATTATGCTGCTTGGATGCCCGTCCATCATGAAAAACCTAGATTGTTTTCTTGTCTAAAAAGGATGTAATTATATTTATTATTCCTCCAGTTATACAATATGATTTTGTTTTCATTTGGAATCCTTGATGGCAGACGTTGTCCAACGCTTTGGATATTATCCAGCGCATAAAATACCTGCTTTAGAACGGTACAGCCATAAATCCATACTGCCAGTCAGAGAGAAAATTAGCTTTTGCGAAGTGGTGGAATAGTGCGTGATTGATTGATAAGGACTCATTGATTGAAGCGAAGAGTGAGAGGAGACTGATAGGGCGATAATTGAGCGGGTTAGTTTTTTCACCAGAATTCTTTTACACTGTCACCACAGAGGCTATTTCCCAGCTATTTGGGGGAAAAGACCCAGCAAGATATTTGTTGTAGAGCTTGGAAAGTATGGGGGTTAGCTCAGTTGAGCATTTCTTACTTAGTATAGCAGGGATGAGATCATGTCCATACGCCCTGGAGGTGTCTAATTTTTTATATCGCTGGCATGAAAAGAGGTGATTTTTCAGATCATCAAGTGAGGTTTCAGTTCGTATAAGCTTATTTTGTTTCGTCTAAGTTGGAGTTGGAAGCGAATCGCCGAGCGAGTAGTTCTATCTTCTCGGTTGTCGGACATGCGACCTTCTGGTTGTTAGATACTGGAGGGATTACTAATTGTCCTTTATTCACTACACTATAATATATTTTCCAGGAATCACGAGTTTCTATCTTCTGCGATCCTATGTGTTTTCTGGTTATTTCAGCATATCTTCTTTGGCTGTGGCTATTTCACTCTTATAATTATTTCTAGCACCTATAAATTCTTGCCTAACAGAACCAGAATACAGATTACCTTCTTATATGTGAGAGGACAGAAAGAGAGCAAAAGCTAGAGAGGGAGAGAGCAGGAGGAGAACGTGGCGGACAGAAAGAGACATTTAGAATGCTGGTTTTGGTATATTTAGCTATATTGTACACAACTGCTCCTATTTGCACTGGGAACGGAGTCGGGCTACTCTACTTGCTTTAACTGGTGTAACTGTTGTCAATTCTAATTACCGCCGTGTGTGAGAGAGAGAGAGAGAGAGAGAGAAAAGGAGGAGGAGGAGGAGGAGGAGGAAAAAGAGTGACAAACAGAAAGGCAGACAAATAAATTGCTGTCTCATTACATTTAGCTACACTGTACATGGTCGTTCCTAGCGGCGCTGAAGCTTGGGGAACGGTGACGAGTGCTTCCGCTTGCTTCAATTGTCAGCCAGGAAGGGTCAGAGACTTCGCCGGTTGAAAGTCACGTGGCTTCCTCGGCTTCCACTGTTAGGTCATCCGGACTTTTAAGACGCCAATCAATCTCTTCCATCCAAGCACTGTCTTCGCTCTCTAACATATGGACTCATAAAACACAAAGTAAAGTGTAATTAAATCCAGAGATCATAAAATAATTTAAATATATTCTTCAAATAGTTGGGGGGGGGTTCTGTCGTTTATATTCTATTAAGTTTGCATGTAAACACTTTATGGGCTGCGGAATTATAGACAATAATTTACGCATCCGGTACTTGAAATCAATTTAGACATCTCAGCGAAATACTGCTTTTCAAGTTGCCAGTTAAAATATTGTGGCCCAGTAAAAAAAAAAAAAAAAAAAAACGAAAATAAAAATAAACGAAAAAAAAAAAAAAAAAAAAAAAAAAAAAACGAAAATAAAAAACAAACCTTTTGCACTGTTAGACTTTACTCCATATCTTTCTGTAATTGTGATTTGATGTCTGTCCGAAACCGAAACCGAAACTACTATTACTTCTATTAATAATAGAGATTTCGTATATGTCTGTGTCAAGCTAAAAGTTTAAATTGCATAAAAACAAGAGCGAAGACGGCAAAATCATTTCTAAACAGGTAGTCTTTTAAACGCCGTTGATAAATTTGTAAGGAAAATAAAAGTACCTAATACATTAGCTACCCCGTGACGGATCCAATTATCCAAGCCGGGAAATTCTCAATTCAGTTCAGTTTATTACTAGCCGGCCACCCGGCGTGTCCCAGTATTAAACGTAATGTTAAATTACTTTAAAAAAAAAAAAAACTAGCCTGTGAGCCCGGGGTTGCCCGTGTGTTTGGAGGTGTGTGTTGAGAAATAAAAAGTGGTAGTAGGTAGGCAAGCAGGCTCGAACCCGTGCCGCGAAGGCGGAAAAGAAAGTGAAAGAAATTCTGACGTCTTAGACGATGTCTCCACAACGCGACCGGAAGTCAAAAGCGTTGAAATTAACCGAAGTCAATCCAACAGTGACGATGATTAGCGAAAATGGCAGCGAGAAAAATCGACCCCTCCCTGTACAAAATGGCTGAGTTTAGGGTCAAGGAATTAATGTTTTGGGCCAATTTTTTTACACTTGTCGTCCGAGACGTCGAGCTTCAAAATGATACCGATCTTGTCGGGATCTGTCGCTTCTGTCGAAAGTTTTTCAGAGACATTAAAACATGCATGCTCACATCTAAACAGGCAGGTGAGATTTATATTATAAATGAAGTAAAATAAAAAAATAAAAATAGAAAACAGGAAAAAATAAGGCATATACATGCGAGTAATGTGATTTTTATAAATATTTCACTTCTTGTAAACCTACAGGCAACGAGTGGATTACGATAACCATTAGGCCAGTTTGACATGTTCTTTAAAAAGTGTTTTAAAACCTGGCAAACCAGTTGACAAACAGATAAAAATACGAAACCCCCCCAGTACCAATTTTTCAATTTTGAACCCTCAGCAACCTATTTTCCCGAATGAAAACCAATTAAAAAGTTTTCTACATGTCTGAAGACCTTATATACCAAATTTCAAGTCTGTAGAGTAAAGATCTGTCTATATAATGGAAATATATCACAGACTCCAATAAGGATACTGGAGATAAACCGTAATAACAGCATATATTCCGACACTACATTAACCAGATTACTTAGATAAATACTGTCACTGTTTTAACAAAAGGGCTACAATAATATCCCGGCGTCTCCATTTACGCTGAATGTCCACAGAATGCCTAGCAGTAACATATTACATATAAAAGATGCTGCTGTGGAATTTCCACAGGATCAACTACTTATATATAAATTTGAACAATTCGAACTGCTAATCTGAGCTTTTAATTTGATGAAATTTCAATTTATACTCTTTCTTTAATTCACGTGGGTTGATTGTTCTCGTTCATTCACCTATGATCATGATCAGTTCGAAATTCTGTACAGATTCTGGAGTTTAGCATAAAGATTCCGGAGTTTAACAAGACGTATCTGAAGAAAGGCGAAAGTGACCTCTGCCGAACCGTTCTATAAAATAGCATCTAAGATGAGGATAGTAGTCCGAAAAATCCAAATAATGCAAGTTATCAACCTTCATCTGAAAAGTTCAGAAACATAATACCTTCTGTACGTTTTAATAACATTAGATCGCCCTCTTGTAGTTATTTTAGCTTGTGAACTTATATTATTATGGAAGCAATTATTTTTAAGAGGGCAATTATATTTGTTGGGTTCAACGGCATTATAATTTGCATGTTTTTATTGCTTTGTCATTTATGTCTTTTTAATCATACCTTAAATATTATTGCTACAGGAGAGGCTAATTGTTTTTTAAGTAGTCTTGTTGAATACTTAGTGGACCGCGTGACTAAAGGGGAAGTGTTTGGGGATTTGCTTTCAGAAGTTTCTACCTATTTTAGATCTAACTTTCAAATAGAAAAAGAGGTGTATAAAGTTTCTTTTTACTATTTCTGTTTTTTTTTTTTGTTTTTTTACTAAAGTCATTAAGTGGTTTTAGGAATATGAGGATTATGTTTCCTTAATAAAATGTGTTAATGCGCTATATGGATCGCTGCTATTATGTTTAAAATGTTTTCATTCGCGGAGTTATAACTTAATCTACACACTTTGGAATGTGTGCCCGTTTAACTAAACCAGCTGGCAGGTACAGTGTGACACTTTGAAAATGCTACTAATGTAATCGTTGATAAAATTTATGATGCGTTATGAAACTCAACCGTATTTTGTACTCTTATAAGAGGTACATAAAGTGAAATGACTCTGAAAACAAACAAACAAAAAAACAAAGTTGTCTCCCCTGGCAGACAGTAAGTGACAAAACAAAAGCAAGATGGCAGACACGCATTACAAACAATAATCGTTTCTTGTTAAGTTATGACTTTTTTCCATTGTTACTACAGTTTTACTGGTTTTCTTTTTTCTTTTCTTTTTTTTTTTCAAACAATCTACTAGTTAGTCAGTTGTGTACAAATGCCAAGAGCGAAATGAGCCTTCTATCATGTCTGAAAGTTACACAATGCCTAACGACCAGGGTCGGAGATGCGGCACTGTGCAACGTATGCTCTCTACGATGCAAGTTATGGCAACAGGACCATTGCCAACACCTTCAAAACGCATCGCTGGATTGCTATGAATAACAGGGATGTGCCCAGGGTGATGAAAATAAAGTTTCCGGATACGATTATAGTTATTGGTGTAGTTTCAAGTGAGGGTCACATCATGCCACCTCACATCTTTGAAGTCGGCTTGGAAGTTAACAGCAAAGTGTACTTGGATTTGCTGAAGAGTGTGGTGATCTCCTGGTGCAATCAGATGGCCACTGACAGACTCTGGGTGTGGCAGCAGGACTCGGCGCTGGCCCACAAGTTCAAAAAGACCCAGGCTTGGCTTCAGGAGGAGTGCTACAAATTTGTACCCTTCTCTCACTGCCCGACTTTCCTTCTCAGATCTGAACCCACTGGACTACTTCGTTTAGTCATACGTCGAGAACATCACCAACATGACCTCCCACAACACCAAATATAACCTGGTCGCTGCCATCTGCTGAGTATTCGCCGAACTCCCGCCGGTGCTTGTGGAAAAGCCATGCTCCCAGTTCCAGACCCGTATCGAGGCGGTAATTGAGGCTGAAGGCCGCTACACTGAATAGATGTCAGCTCTACTACATAACCCAGTTACCTGAATTGATTATTTCAATAAAAGTTTTAAAATAATGCTGTAGTGTTGTTTTCTTTGGGACAACAACTTTATAGTCCCACCTGTAGTTTCATGCTCATATAGTGTTCTTTCTAACTCTTATAATTAGCAACAAATGGCATCATTCATGCGAACACAAGAGATACAGATGCCCTTCAGCATATGCTTGACTAGTCCAGCAAGTTTCAGTCATGAATCTCTAACAGTCTTTATTTTATAGCGGTTAAATTATATAGGGGGACATTTTGGCAATCGCCTCATCAGTAGAATATATATTTTTAGTACACTTTATACTCATCGAGCAACGATGGCTTTCTTCCATTTAAAATTCTGTACAGATTCCAGAGTCTTTTGATTGTTTGGCAAATATATTTAATGAAAAATCTGGGTGAGTTATTGCCGGTTAGTATGAAGCACATTTCGTATCACATCTCCTAGCATTAACAGTCTGAGTCCTTTTGAAGCTATATGGCTTTTCTTCTCTCGTAGGAATGGTTCTAAAAATGGTTCTTCTCTCGTAGGAATGGTTCTAAAAATGGTTCTTCTCTCGTAGGAATGGTTCTAAAAATGGTTCTTCTCTCGTAGGAATGGTTCTAAAAATGGTTCTTCTCTCGTAGGAATGGTTCTAAAAATGGTTCTTCTCTCGTAGGAATGGTTCTAAAAATGGTTCTTCTCTCGTAGGAATGGTTCTAAAAATGGTTCTTCTCTCGTAGGAATGGTTCTAAAAATGGTTCTTCTCTCGTAGGAATGGTTCTAAAAATGGTTCTTCTCTCGTAGGAATGGTTCTATACAGTTTTACGAGGTCCATCCTCACAGGCCTTACCTTCTCACGATTTGACAAGTTTTTATTGCTAATCGCCTTAGACACTTCTATTTTGGGAATGTAGACTGGACTGTCCAGGAATTGCTTTGTGATCCATTAATGTTGGTACGATAAATTCCATTAATGTTGGTACGATAAATTCCATTAATGTTGGTACGATAAATTCCATTAATGTTGGTACGATAAATCGAAATCAAGAATCGGAAAAAATATCTTAACTCTTTAGATTATCGCAATCGAAAGAATACGTGCGTATATTCCGATGAAAAAAAAAACATTTTTAAAAATTTATTTTAAGTAAAATGTTCCTTTGTTGGTATTAAGAATAAAATGGTAAATATTTATTGATTTAAAACTATCAGTCTAGTTTAATCAATAGATCACCCCCTTTACAAATGTACTTATACATTTGCAAAAATATATGCACATATAACATGTCTTATTGAAGATAATCCAAAGGTGTTTAAAAAAATCAACAAAAACTCTATAACTATTTAGAGATTGGAAAAGAATCGAAATCAGAATTTGTAATTGTATCGGAATCATAAATTTGAATAGAATCGATAATTGCATTGGAATCGGGAATCAATACGATCCACAGTTCCCTGCCTCTTGTGTGCCAGCTTTTTTTTAATCCTCACAGTTCGACCTTGTGTCACATCCTCCTGTTGTGAAAATGGAAGTAAATGCTAGCTCTTACCGATGAGAGAATCACTAAAGTATCAGAGCCCCATCCTTGCAAAACACCCAAAACAAACACATGTAGCTATAATCACGGTCAACAATTTACCCCACTCTCTATCTGTGCCTAAGTCTCAACGAAAATTCCATGAAAAAAGTTTATTTCCTAGAACGATCCGCTCGTGGAACACTACACGCTGGGTCTGACTACAACATGGTCGTATTCAAGTTCAATGTAAACAAGTTCTTGCTGATCCATCCTCTCAAATAATTAATGTTTACCCAATTTCAACGCATTAACACGGGAGTATCTGCCAGGTCTTGATAAGCGGTGACTATGGTAAAAAAAAAATAGTTTATAACGTAGGCTCCATTAGTATCCATTGAAAAACATTTACAGCAAACAATCGCCTAGCTAAAACCTATATCAGCAGTTTTACTTACTCTCTATCTGTACCTAAAACTAAACGAAATTTCCATAAGCAAATATGTTTTCTCAGAACTACTCATCCGTGGAACACAATACTACGGAGCTGGCTCTCAGCTCACTATAACACTTACGTTTTCAAAGCCAACGTAAAAATAGTTTTTGGTGAGTCGTCTTTTTAAATACTTAATTTCTATTCAATTTACACCATCATCGATCATCACGGTGTTGACACTCATTAACCTTTATCCTCGAGTGGCCTACGGGCCTTTATAAGCGGTGATTCTATGGCAAATAAAAAGAATGCATTTGAAGCTTTAACACGAATATAGCTGTCAAGAAATAATTCATCTCCGAATCCACTAAAGAACGTAGTACATCCAATCGTCATTTCTACGAGAGTCGCTGACGTTGGTAGCAGCAGCAGCAACAGTCGCATAAAGATGTGCAAATGACCAAAATGGCGACGCTAAGTGACGTCACAGAAGACAAAAGGATACGTGGCCGGAGAAGCAGTTGTGTTCAGAGAACTGGTGTTAGATTCGTAACCGGGGTGAGACGTGTTTAGAAAAACACGTGTTCGAGATGTCGGTGACATCACAACTGAAACAAAAAGTCACACGCTGCCAAACAAGGAGAAATTTAGAAACAAGAATAAGAGGTTGGAAATACCGGATATAAAGGCATTTATTTACTTATTTATTTTTAAACTGAAATTCATTGACGAAGGCCA